>NC_056739.1:371342987-371600487 GCF_019279795.1 Protopterus annectens | reverse complement strand
ACCAAACCAGTTTAGCTTTGCATTATGAAGATTGTGAATGCTTAATGTAATAGATTTATTTGAAAAAGTCATTGAGAAATTAAATGAAGGCATATCAGTATGTACCACTTACTTGGACCTGGCAGAGGTCTTCATTACCATTCCTCACTTGGGCATTATCAACAAAGTCACCAAACTAAACTTAAACTCTTATGTGACTTGTTGGATAGTAAACTGCTTAATAGACATAACCCACCAATATATTTGGTTTCCTCCAAAAGTTCTAGTCCTTGATTTTCTTATTTTGTCATCTCCAGCACTCAAGAAAGAGTGCTTTTGACAACTTTCACAAGCACACACACACACACACACACACACACACACACACACACACACACACACACACACACACACACACACACACACACACACACAGAACTGTAGTTTCTATAACATATATGAGAATTCAGTGGTTATGTTACAGTACTAAGAAAAATATGCATAAAATTAATATAAAAACAGATTTGCTCTGTGCTCTTGTTTTTGGGTTTGCAATTTTATAAATAATATATTGCATTATAGTTGTTATTTTTGGTAGGTTTATATGCAACAGCAGATGTCAGCAGTATTGCTATTGCATCCACAGTTCTGTTTCTTTCACATATTAAAATATTCATAATTCATAAGTGCATTTTTGCATAATGTTTTCATTTTCTCTTGAAAAGTTTACCTTAATTTACACTAATCTGTATTCCAGATACCTTATTCTTCTTGTTGGCTTTCCATGACAGGAAGTTGAACGGTTCTTGCACATTTTGTTTTGTTATCAGATATTGGTACATTTCTATTTATGGATCACAGTACTGCAAAATCAGCTACAGGTTTCATTATACAGTATGTATTACCTTCACTTATGACCCAATGTACCTATTTGCTTGATGAGAGAGTGGTTACCACAATGCTCCAACATTTCTCACCTGACTGAAGAAGTTTCTAGTTTACATTACCAGTAAAAAGTAGTAATAGTAATATAGTATCTAAATGTTGAAGTTTTATTTTAGTTTGCTGTCTAGCAATTTTAGTAGCATTCATTTTACATTTATAGGCCCATTTGGACATGCATCTCCTTTTAGCTTTTCTAAATTACTTTGATAATCAAGATGAAAATACACAGATTGCCTCATTGTTTTCAGAGATAAAGCAAATGATATGCAGATTAGTTTTAGACACCTTTTCATTTAAGTTTGCTCTGCTTTTGTTACACAACTCATTAAAAGTAATAGCAGTTTCCTGTTTAACAGGAGGAATGAAGTTTATCAAAGTGGAAACATGAGCTGCTGTAAATATTGTTTCTTCTCCACAGCCCAGAAATCTGAATTTTGCTTGAGATGAGGTTTAGACTTCTGGACAGTGAAAAAAAATAAAAGTTCAACATGTATAACTGAAGTAAGCCTAGATCATTTATCAGGCAAAAAACAGGTGAGAGGCAAATGATTGAAGGAATGATTGTAATATATTTGCACTGTTTCTGGAGAGGCAGTCTTTTAAGTAATATTCAAAAGCAAATGTTGGCTATGCAACAGATCCCAAGTTGAGAAATTTGAGGATACAGTCTCTGAACATGAAATTGTAACAGGTGGGGTTCCATGGGGATCAGTGTTTGCTGCTTAAATGATTGTCATTCATTTTACAGACATCCACACCAATATACCAGATATGTAGCTGTCCAAGTTTGCTGATGACCGCAGCCTGGGCACTGTCATCTGCTCATCCACTGATACTAAACTGCTGCAGCAAGGCTGTAATATGCACATATCTGGTGCACAAAAAAACAGAACAAAGTTCAAAGAATACACGATTGTAGCATTTAGTGTAAAAGCTCCTATTGCCTTTAGACAGCTGTGATTGTAAGAGACCTAGGTAGTTATGCAATTAACTTTTTCTTAGTTTATCATCATGTTTCCACCATTGTCAGGAAATACTTCCCTGTGGCTCATTTAATTTGCAAGGGAAGATCCAGAAAATAAAAAGAAGTCATCCCACCTGTACTCTTCCCTTATCACACCCATCATTGAACGCATTGTCCCTTTTGGTGTACACAAATTGAATCATATCATGCACTTGTAAACGCCTCAATGATTTCTAAAAAAAAAAAAAAAGAAAAATTTAAAAGCCATAAATCCTTTGGCTATCCCAAAAGATTCCCACTATTCTTCTTATAGTCAGTAGCCTACTGGATCCTCTGAGGTGATCTATCTCTTGCTTTACAAGGCATGAAAGACCCAATCTTAGCTGAAATCCTATGTCTTCACAAGACCTGTGCTCTACAAACATTCACTCTAGGTAGCTAAATCTACACTAGCAAATAAACTCTCTGGAGGGACAGGTTCCCATCTCAGTGTATTCCCTGCCTATGGAATAAGTTACTACTCCAGGTTAATGTGCTGCCTTGTCTACTTTTAAGGCCAGTCAAGATTATTGGTTAAAGAGACCGAAATAGTTATTATATATGGCCTTACTCAATTTTAGAGGTGAGCACTATCAAATGCTCAAAAAGGAAGGCATGAACATTTAAGGATGTCTACTTAAAGGTATAGATGACTAGCCACCTTATGGTCTTCATGATAGCTTGCCTGGTGCTGTTCCTTTGTTTCTATATTACTGAGAGTTTTTCACTTCCAGCTAACACCTTTTACAAGTAGATGGTTTCATTTTTGCATAGAATTTGCATAGATTTGAATACCAACTCTGCACGCTAGGACCACAAGTATTAAATACCGACTCTGTACGCAAGGACCACAAGTACATTTTGCACTACCATAGAAGCTGCCAAGAATGAGACTGACTCATCCTGGAGTATACTTTGGAATGGTAAGGGATTTAAAAATAAAGGTGCTTGGCTTCCAGCTGCATCATTGCACACTTCTTGCTCTGTCTATAACAAGTTAGCTTCACTGTAGGGATACCAGATGGCATCTTTAATTTCTATTTATTGACTTTTGAAAAAATAGAAGAAGGGAGGGAAAGGAAGGACTTACGCAGGAAAATGGAGGGTTCAGGAACCCCTGTAAGGTATATCATTTTATATTTTTCTAAACTGAATCATGAGATGCCCATATACGAGTATAAGTATATGCACACACAGACATATATAAAACCATGTATGTACATATATGAACCTATCTCATTTTGGTCTCATCAAGTGCAGGTCATTCTTGTTCAGCCTGGAGGACTTTTTTGAAAAGGTCACCAAAGCAATGGATGAAGATAAAATGGTACACACTGCATACCTCTATCTGGCTCAAGCTTTTTACATAATTCCTTCATGCATAGTATAAAAACCTAAATAAATTGAGAATAAATCCCCATGTCACCCACTGGATTGCCAACTGACTGACAGCCAGGAAGCAGGAAATCAAAATAGGGTAAATTACCTCTGCAAAGAGACCAATCACCAGTGGAGTTCTGTGCTGAGACCTCTCCTGTTTGGCATCTACTTCTCTGTAGTAAAAGTCAGTACCAAAGGGCTCTGGCTGACTAAATTTGCAGATGACTACAAGCTTGGAGCAGTCATTGAATCCCTAAATGATTTAGCCCTCCTGTAGGATGTCTTGTCCCAAATAAATAACTGGTGTTAAAATAATGGATTGAAACGAAATGCCAAAAATGCATTATCTTATTCTTTTTGAAGTCATCTAACCTGGAGAGCTGGGTCTACTTCATTTGGCTGACTTTTCAGAACATCAAACTTCTGATCATCAAAGACCAGAGGATCAAAGTTCTGAAATGTTGAGCCCTGTGAGGGGAAATCGCTGCACAGTGCAACATGGTAACTTTACTGTTCTCTTCACTGTAGTGCAATCTCTAAGTTGGTATATTTAAGTAGCGGGGGTAAAATTAGAAGTTTTAGTGTTTTATATTTTTTTCTGTAGGTTCAAGATTTCAGAACTTCGATCCTCTGGTCTTTGATGATCAGAGGTTTGATGTTCAGAAAAGTTGACCCAATGATGTAGACCCAGGAGCTACAACATTGAAAATACACCCCTAAGAGTTGACCCATTTTTATGGGATTTGGGAACTTCTGCGAACAATGACCTAACTTTTGACCAACATGAATATAGTGTCATAAAAAAGTCCTTCTATATTGCAAAGCCTATAAACAAAAGCATTGTGTCTAAAGATAGAGATGTTATTTCCTTTGTTTACTCAGCTCTCAGTAGGCCAGTCACTGAGTATAATTCCCCATTTGCCATCTATGTGTCCAGACACATGAAACAACTGGAACATTCACAGAGACACCTTACTGAAAGGACACAAGGCCTAAACAGTATGTCCTACATGAACTGACTTAAAGCCCTGTCA
Source organism: Protopterus annectens (assembly GCF_019279795.1). Classification (NCBI taxonomy): domain Eukaryota; kingdom Metazoa; phylum Chordata; order Ceratodontiformes; family Protopteridae; genus Protopterus; species Protopterus annectens. The sequence goes on along the minus strand of NC_056739.1, from coordinate 371,596,146 downwards.
CTGTACGTGGTATCCTACAGACTGCTAAGAAGTCACTTGCGTCAGGCATGCAAGGAATCCTCCAACCTAATACTGATGGATTTTATGCACATCAGCAATTCCAATGGCATCAGAAATACTCGGTCTAGAGATCTAAACCTTTTTTGCAACATCAACAGAATGGATTGCAGGGACAGGTATACCTCACAGAGGATACTGTTGAAATGGAACAGACTCCCCATCCACATTAACAAAGTCATCCCATCCATACTCAAGTACAAATTGGAGCTGTGGATGGGAAACATAATATTTACCCCAGGACTGCCCCCTTTACTACTAATGGACAGAGGCAGCTCATAAATCCTTTATCCACTACATTGGTCCCCTCAAATTATCTATGGTATGATCTCAATTATTTTTACTAGGGATAATATATAATTATTGAGCATGGGATTGGTAAGGCCACTGTAACACTAAATGGGACAGTTTAATTCAAGCATCAAAAGGGAAACTGGCTTGATTTAACATACCCCACTATGAATGTATGAAGCTGCGTGTGTGTGTGTATGTGTGTGTGTGTGTGTGTGTGTGTGTGTGTGTGTGTGTGTGTGTGTGTGTGTGTGTGTGTGTGTGTGTGTGTGTATGAATGTGTGTGTCTGGGGAGTGAGTACACTTTTAAAACTGAGTATACAGGCCCAGGTTTTTGTTTTTTAATTTTGTTGAATTTTTTGCATAAGTTGAATTTCGTCTTTGAAGTTAACTTGTTATCTCATATCATCTCTAAGCAGCAAAATTCATGGTGATCCAAGAGGTATCTGTTTGCAGACCAACAGCAACAGCAGTAATACAAACACTTACTGCAAAATATCCAACAGGAAACAGGACGATTGCTTCTAATGACGTACAGCAGGACAGTTTTAAAGAAGTATAGCAGTGCCTGGCAGTATACATTGAATGAAAACTTGGGAGCTAGAAACAGTTGCACATGACAGGCAGCTGGATGTCACTGCTCATATGAAAAAAATGACCTTACTGGAAAAATGATCAGAGGTAGTAAAGAAATAGAATATTTGGAGAGAAACTTAAAATAAACAGCATATATTGTTGTATTTTTGGAAGTGCTGTCTGACCATTGAATAGCCAACACAGGTACTGCTTGGTTCATAGCATTTAGCAAGTAATTAAATGAATGATCATGGATTAGGGATTTAGCTTCACTGGGAAATTAGGATCAACTTGGAATATTATAAGTCTGTAGTGAAAGTTGAACGTCATTGTTATGAGAGGGGAACCATTGACTTAGATGACAGAATTAAGCATTATGTTGGCAAATATGTGCCCTAATCAATGAATGGGTTACAGATAATGGGAAAATTCCAGTGTACTTATAATTATGGAACTAAGATCAGGAGATCAATGGTATGTTAAAAAGAAAAGCAATCGATGAACACTATGCATGGATGAAACAACAAAGGGTAAGACAGAAGATATTGGATGAGTATGAAGGGTCACAATCTGGGCACGGGCAATAAAAAATTAAATGCATTTGTCTAAAAGTAATGTCACTGAAATTAAAAATAGTAAAATTATTTTCTCCTTCAATTATTTCACAACATTCAGTAAACTGTAAATCGCCATTGTGCATTCTGAAATATAATCAAAAACATGCACCTAACAAAGTGAAAAGTCTTGTTCTAATAGGATGCCTCTTATAAACTTCTTGTTCTTAGTTGAGACCATAAAAAGCTTTTTTGCAGGAGGGCAAGTCCCCCCCCTGCATTTCTTAGTAGGGGGCTCTTGTGTAATGTATAACATCACCCCTCTCCCCATTTAATTATATATTCTAGCTCCTTGGTCATACACCCATGGAGAAAAGAAGAAATCATCACAAACAGTGAATCAGTGCCATTGTACAAACTCAGCCTTTTACAGATCTGGGGGTGCATCATGATAGTGTGCCTTGACAATCCACACATCATCTTCTAAATTACATAATTAACAACTTCCATGATCCAAACTGATGCTTGAAATATTTTACAGTTTTCAATAAAGTGAGACACAATTTGGCATACTGACCTTTATTCTGTGACCACTGGAAAATGCATTTTACTGGGCTATGACAATAGGGTGGGAGAAGATGGAAAGAGCTTCTGTGACTATTAACAACAGAAGGTAAGAAATGACATGACAATGAAATGGAAAAAGCAAATGCTACCTATTGGGAAGGAAGTGAGGGGCATAACTTTAAAGTACATTGAGGAAAGACATAAGGGATGACAGATAATAAGGGTGCAACCCAGAAAAAGGGAAGTAGATGGGCAGGATGATGGGAATCCAGACTGAAGAAGAGGTAGGTAGCACAGATAGGAATAAGAGGGCAGGGTAATAGTATGCAAATAATTACTAAATGGGAAAGGTCATGGGGAGAGTAGGAGAATATTAATAAAAACAATTTGACCTAGGTCAAAGATGACACTAAGGTTCTGACTGTTTAACAAAGAAATGTCAACCAATATCTATTGTCAGGATAGTCTAAGTTGAAATAATATGTTGCAGGCCTCGGCATTGGGCTGTACCAGATGCATTAGACTGATGATGATGTTTGTTAACTGAACACATTAGTGATTACTGGGAGGAAGACATGTACTACTCACATCAAGTACATGAATATGGATGTAGCTTTGGAAAATGAAGTTAAAAAAGTGTGTTTCTAATCCATAAAAGGGGTTTATCTGGGAATGGTATATGAGGATTGTCCATTAATTGTGTGTGTGTGTGTGTGTGTGTGTGTGTGTGTGTGTGTGTGTGTGTGTGTGTGTGTGTGTAAACACCAGGAGGAGCTGCTCTGAACTATAATAGTTAGAAGGTGAATAATTGACTAGATCTAGGTCCATACTGGGCAGGTACTTGTGCAAAAGAACCAAGGTTCCCCCAATGAGGACTGCACATATTGTTTACTTTATTGTTGTTCAATAAAAGCTGTTAAAATAAAACAGCATGTATTTCTGCATGGAAGAGCTACTGTTGTTTCAGAAACACAGTAGTGAATATTGGTATGAGTCTCACAAATAATTCATGCTGCAGCTGTTGTGTTACCTTGTATCTTAAAGGGAAACGGAGGTAGAATTTATAGCTGAACATTCAGATTTCTTGCTGAGAAAGGTCACTCAGTTTTAGACACATAACTCTCTGTTGTCAGAGATCATCAGTAGTTCTGCATAGCTATTAAAATGTGTCAGGCTGCATAAATCTATGAAAATCAGTTTTAAAGAAGCTTTGATAATTCATTATCGAAAGTATTGTATATATATTAAAATAGAAATCTATATTGAAATGGTATAACAACTGAACAAAACAGTATGCATCTGCCCCTAAATATGGCATTATTAAACCAATTGTTTAAAAAGGAATAGCAAAGTATGAAATGACACAAAAAAAAGGTATCATGTGTCTTTGCCTTTTCAACTTAAAATCACAATATAATGTCATTTTGAGGCTGTATATTAAATATTCAATTAAGAAGTTCACAAAAAATGTCAAGAGATTTGAGACCTAGGATTTCCTAGATTGAAACCCATAGCAAGCCAAACTTTACACTTATCAGACACTTGATTTACAACAAATAGGTACAGATTACTATTGTTCAGGGTCACGTGTTTATTTTATTTTATTTCCATTTGAGGACCAACTTTTTCCATTTCATGTTGATTGCTTTTTTATCTGCTGTCATTAGTAGTCCCAGATGTTATTTCCCATCTTCTCTTACCCTACTGTCATAGCCCAATAAAAACTGAATTTTCAAAAGCTCCTATTTGTGGAAATAATTTTATCTATTTTATTTTATTTAATTTCTATTTGTTGACGTGGATGGTCCAACTAGGCAATAGCCCTTTTCAGCAGAGCAGCAGAGACCAAGAGAGAATAGTTCTGTGCTTACATATTAAAACATAAAACTTAAGAAACATGGCATGTGATTACAATTTTTAAAGTACCCAAAGTGGGTTTGAGCAATAATAAAGATTCCAATGACATATATATATATATATATATATATATATATATATATATATATATATATACCTTTAGTGGCATTACAAGATCCCCTTCCTGCATCTAGCTCATTCAGTCATCATTCCATTGGGGTGAGAAATTACCAGCCCCTTCATTCCTCAGAGAGTTGGACATTTGGATTACCAGACATTCCTATCCACCCCCTTGGCTGCTTACAGTTGCTAGTCTCTTGAAGTACGCACACAACCTCCTAGGTAATGGGATTCATCATAAATCAGCAGGGAATGGTACGCTTGCCCAGCTGCAGATGTCACCATTGTAACAAGCTGAGTTTCCTTCCTCCCTCCTACCTAGGTGAGTCAGCTGGCATACTGAAAAGTATAGAGATTATTTTATTAATTCTTCAGTACATACATGACAAAACACAGCACAGCATATCTTTATATCTCACAATGTTGCATATTAAGACTGCAGTACAAAGAAGAAATACCAAACCACATATAATACCATTATTTGTGTGGCAAGAAACAATATAAACCTTGGAAACTTTAATGATATACACACAACACAAGCACACCAAACAAACAGCAATCCACACACATACACCTAAAGTCTTACACCTAACCCTACACTAAACTATACATACACCACTAACTATCCATTTACCTTAACCCAAACCCTAACCCTAAGGTCCGTCACTATTGCACAGTCACCTCACCCACGCCCTAACCCTAACTCCCCTACCCCACCCTAACCCTCATGTCCACACAATCGTACACTTACCTGACCTGCGTCCTAACCCTAACTCACCTAACCCAACCTAACCCTCACGTACACACAATCGCACACTTACCTGAACCCGACCCGTAACTTTCCACCAGAGCACTGAAAATACCGAAGTAACAGAAATGGCCAACCAAATTCTTTCCCTAGGAAAACATTTGTTTTTCTGTTTCTTCGATATTCAGCGTTCGCTGAAAATGGGTCGATATTATAACACTCGACATTTTAAATGTTCGGTGTTCTAATATAGACCCCATTTTTCTGGTGTTCTAGCCAAATTACCTCTAGTCAATATAAACCACCAATATATGATACAAAGACAAAGGGACTAACACAGTCAGAAAAAGCAAGTAAATAAGTAAATAAAAAAATACATTGAAAAAAAGTGAATTTTATCAAGACAATTGTTAACCTTGCCTTTGAACCTCAAAGGAACATCTGACTAGATTGCAAGATTTCACTTAAAATATCAAATTGTTATTGTTAAGGAAAAATATTAAGTGAATGGTCAACATTTGGAGCAGAATTTCTGTAAAATGGTGGGAAGTTTAGGGAAGCCATGGAGTTGCTTGATGTATTAACTTTCTGTTAAAGAAAGAGCTACCTTATACCTTTTATTACTTTGCATTTTATGTACAGTCTGTTTATATACATTTTGTTAAAGCTTTGTAGATTTTGTTATAAATGATACTCCTTGCAGAGGTGTAACTAGGGTAAGGGGAAGGAGCACCTGTCCAGGTGCAATGTGTTAGGGGGTGCGATCAGCAGATCTCTGTCAGTATGCAGTGCATGCATTTTGGTCAGAACTGAAATGTTGTAGTGCTGGCATTCAAAAATTAATGTTAGTTTTGCATTTCCAGTACAAACTGAAGCACATTAGCATTCTGTGCATGACATAAACTTTAGCAAACAGTTTGCTACAACTTAAAAGGAAACAAAAGGCTTTTCTTTTTTTGTACTCCATGTCAAGTCCAAGGATGGAAGCAAAGGAGTTGCAGACTGGGGGACGACACTGGGCACCAGAATAGTTAGCTACACCGCTTTCATAGTTTCACAGCAAAACACAAAACTATCTGCCCTGATGGGCCATTTTAATCTTAGTTAATAACCCAAGTTCAGAATCAAATCCTGCACCCTGTGTTTATAAGGTAGACCTTAACCATTATGCCAAACCTACCTCTTAATCTTTAGGCTACTGTATTATGGCTATTATCATGGTTCACTCTGTAGCTAAAAGACATCTCAGGATTAATTCATCTACCCACTTAAATGCAAACTAAATAAATAAACGTCTAAGAACAAGAGTGTGCAGAATGAAGATAATTCAATAAAGCATAGACATACAAAATAGAAATGTTTATGCTGCATTGAAAAAAAGTAAGCTATAGTTAAATAAGACCTGCAGTTTATTAAGAAGTGTGGGATTTAGGCAGATTACATGTGTATGCAATCCTTGTCTACCATGAGACACAAGGTTCCAATGTCACAAATAAAACAATAAGAAAAGAAGTAAAACATACTCTTCCTTTGTATAGATAATGGCTAGGATTCATAAACAATTGTGTAGGAATTTTCAAGGAGGTTACTGAGAAAACAGCATCAGAGCTAAATTGTCATATCTTAGGCATTGAATAGTGCTGGCAGCCTGAGCAAAACACTGGATAATTAAAGAGATGCTTACTGTTATTGGGAGAAGTGCGGCTAAGCTGTATTAATGCTGACACAGTGTTACAGGAGAACATGTGACTGATATGGTAGACATCACACCGAATTTAGGCTTAATGCTGATGCAGTGTTATAGTAGAGCATGTGACTGATATGGTAGACATCACACTGAATTTAGGCTTAATGCTGATTTAGAGTTACAGTAGAACATGTGACTGATATGGTAGACATCGCACTAAATTTAGACTAGCCTAGCCAAGTAAATATACGATATGATTGACTCATGGCTGCATTTCACACTCATCCTACATAAGAAATGTTGCATAAGATGTTGCATCAGAGCGACCACTATGAGTGTGTACAGCAAAATGCCAACTGTGATCTTCATATAAATTTAGAGGAAATGGGGTAGCTAGAAACAGCAACCAAAGGGAAACAGACAAGGATAATCATATGGTATGAAAGTGGAGAAGAAAGGGCATTTTTTCAAAGACCCTCTTTCATAAAACATATAAAAGAAAGGTAGGTGAGAAAGGTAATTATTTGTGGCTGTGCATAAAATAAGGGGAGAAGGGTGGGTGTCAGAGAAAGACAGCCAAACATAGAATACAGATAGAGAGGGGCAGTAGGTGCACAAAAGATTGGAAGGACAATGGATGGATGCACCCATGCAAAGTATAGAGAAGTGGTAATCAGGAGGGCTGGATAATGGAAAAGGAATGTGGAATGATGTATAAAAGATCTAATTTTCTAAGATGGGGATAGGGTATAATTCTGGAATGTTAGAATGCCAGGCTGGTTCAGATGGGAACAAACAAAGCCATCACACACCTAGATTGCCAATGTTATTTGCTGGTTATACCTCCAGTTATCCAGTAAGAGGGCTTTATTGTCACACAACTCCACATGCCACTTCATAAGGTACGCCACTTTGCCAAAACAAGCATAAAGTTGCCTGCACTAATTGGCAGCCACTGGCCTCCTCATCTGACACCAGAATACCAGGGAAAACCCTTCTAGACAACTCTCAGCAAAAGAAGCTTTCCTAAGAAGTTGGCACAGAGGACATCAGTGGTCACTGCAGGTTATTTCCAGTGATATCACTGATGTTTTCCCTGCTTTATAGATAGATAAAATGTCCACTGCCAACTCAAAGCCAGTAACATTTATCTGAGCAGTCCAATTTGAGCATAGTCTCATTCCTCTCACTCCATAACTGGACCTGAAGAAGGATAATTTAGTAAGGATAATTTAGTAAGTGCGTGTGTGTGTGTGTGTGTGTGTGTGTGTGTGTGTGTGTGTGTGTGTGTGTGTGTGTGTGTATGTGTGTGTGTGTGTGTGTATATATATATATATATATATATATATATATATATATATATATATATGTGTGTGTGTGTGTGTGTGTGTGTGTGTATTACTGCAAATATAGTTCCAGTTGTAGAGTGGACTGGCACAGATGTTGCACACAGCCTGATGCTGGAGGAGGTCCTCCTGTCTGCTGCATATCTAACCATGTTAAGCTGTCACTTGTCTGTCACTGCGGAACAAGCCATGCACTCCTAATTATGCATGCACAAGAGTTAAGATAGTGAAAGGCAACAGTGCAGAAGAAAGGAAATGTTTGCAGTGTATATCAGAATCACCCTCCTGATTGTTTTCCTCCCAGTGAATATGGAAGTCAGTTCAACATCTCCATAGATTTATTCATTTATTTTATTTATTCTCTGGCTACTGGATAAGTTCCACTAGGCAAAGGGCCTCTTTTCAGGGGAGAGTTCTTCTTCTTCTTTCGGCTTTTCCAGGTTAGGGGTCGCCACAGTTTCAGGGGAGACTCAAGGTGGTATTTATACTACTGGAAGTATTTTGGCCAGAGCATTGGTAAACTTCCCTTACACATTTCAATAGGTGCCACGAGATCTTTTACAACCTTCTGTGCTACCACCAACTCAAGCATCTGGGATCTCACTTTAATATCTTATCTGAAGGAGGGCACAATTAAAAATTCAGCACTCCTTTTGCACTACACCGTAGTGACAGCAATCCATCTTCCTAGTGTAAGAATAGAACCCACAGCCTCCTGCATGAAAAAATTGAGTGTGCTTTTTGTTGCACCAGTGAGAATGACAACCTGATGAGGGCCCCGCATTGTTAAGATTAGTGTACTGATTCTGGGATGGGATACCAGAATAGTGATGCTGGTGTCATTGCTCACCATTCTGATAAGATCACGCCAAGCATCTATTTCTGACAAAGGCCATCATATTACCACAGCAGATGCATCTCTCTGTCCCAGTACTGCTGACAAATGCACACCACTCTGGATCCTTACATTTCACGGTGCCTAAAGTAGCCATACCCTCACATCCAGGTTCACTAGAGGAGGAATTTGGTGGCCCTGCACAGATGTATGCACGCTTGCTGATCTCATTTAGTGCAACATAATTCCACTCTTTTGCACTACTATATGTCCCTAGAGCTGCACCCAGCAATAAGAATGAACACAGAGTTATACCCTGACGTTGTGTGTATGAGCATACTGGACAGATGCTTTGTAGTAACCTTGGTGTGCATAGCTACAGCCTGCATGTCATAGTGCAATGTGCTATATGACTGTTTCACAACAGTGGTAGGTAAGTAGCTTCATTAAGGTAACCACCTCACTAAACATCTCTTGTTAGCATGATAAGAGACTTTCATGCCTTTTTGCACAACATCATTCTTTGTTATACAACTGAGAAAAATAATTTCAGTAAAGATTTGGTAGATTTGCAGCTTTACAAAGTTAAGGAAGGAGCCCTACTTAGTAAAGTGCCACACAGAAGAATAACTAGCCTAGTGTTAGATGTCAGTCACACTGAGGCAGATGTCCTGTTGTGTGTTAATTGCTACCCAGGATACTGGCATGACACTGCATCCTCTGTTTATCACTTTTGGGAGGGGGGAACTGAGTACAATGGAAAAATTTGAAGGACATGCTGCTTGTGATCTGTGGCCAAATGCTGAGCTGTAGCTACAGTGTGCACTTGGGCGGATGGTATGCATAGCACTTACTGCAGCTGGTAAACAACTGCTTTAAAAGGGGAAATTGCTGCCATTGGTATGGTCATCCAACAGCAGAGCATAATACTCAGTGAGTGACAGGGTTCTCTCATAGCTGTGCAGGTACTGGGATGGGAACACCTGGGCAATTTCACTACCTAGGAGAATGAGGTGCTACTGCAGGCCTTCTGCACAGATAGCACACACCTCCTGGGCAAGGAATCTGTAGGCAAGCGTTATCAGAATCAGACCTGGTGAGGACCGGTCCAGGATATTAATACTTCATAAAGCCATCCTAGGTCGTTAGAAAAGGTTTGATGAATGGTCATTGATGTGATAACCTGTACACAGGAAAAGCCATGAAATATAGAGAGAGGTGGGCCCACCGTAGGGATGGCCCATGAACACTGATGCTGTCCACTAAGCCTAATGTGTTTTGGGTGTCACTCACCTGACAAAGGGAGTAGCTTCTCATACCTTAGTGGAGCTTGCATGGAAGAAATGGGTTAGCACCAAGTATCAGTGATTCAGTCAGGCATGTACCAGGTTTGTAATATCCACTTCAGTAGAGTAATGCACACTCCACTGCATATTTGAAGTGAAAGACTGATCAAGATGCATCTGCATATCTCTCCTTCCAAGAACCTCTGGTCTGCAGCTGCAAGAACCTACTTGACAAGATAAATATTTCAATGTATGCTATAACTGTATTTTTAGGGTGCTATACTGTGTATATCATGAAAATTAAAGGGATGTATGTGTGTTGGTGCACAATGTTGTCATGTGCATTCCTAGTTTCCTAGGCTGCAGAGGAGGTGGGCCCAACACAGCAGGGTAACATACAGCTGTCAAGAACAGGGTACCTGTGGATACTGTTGATAGCAGTGTGCATGTGGCATAGTCCAATGACAAAGTGACACTGCAACATTAGCGGTAAGGGGGACCCACATCTACCAAAGAGTGACCCTATAAAGTGACAAACTGACCACATGAGCTCACAAATTCATGACATGCATCTTCTTCCTCAGTGTTCCTGAAGGGCCCCACATTTCTCCTCAGTACATAAAACATGTAAAATGTGCACTCTGTCTGAGGTGCATATACCCACCCTAGTGGTTAGATGTGGCAGGGATTACATGCCACCATGACTCTATAGCCATCCCTGGTGTGGATACAACATTTGACATTAACAGGTAGATGTAGAGGTATGTGATCCAGGCAAAATCTGATGTTACCCACAGCACTGTGGAAATGATAGTTGTGCTCCATGGCCAGTGGAACACCTTGTACCAAACAGAAACACACAGTAACTTAGAGTATTGGGACAGGAATACACAATGCTGCCAATTCTGCTGGTAGCAAATGTTGTCTTCACAGGTGCCTCCACAAGGCACACTGCAACTTCCACCTAGTCATTTTCCAGAGGTCATGTTTTCTGTGACTTTGGGATAGCCTGGAAAAAGATAGATCAACCACAAGCCATCCTAAGTCAGATTAAACAGATTGTTAGTGAGATTGCATCAATGTTAAATGTAAGAACATATTTTGCCACTCTTGTCACAGATGTTTTCCAAGTCATGTAGAACAGTATTCCTCTGGTAAAACATCTGGGGTTCCTAATCAGCCTACACATGCAAATTCCCAATAATCTACCCTTTCTTTGTTGCCTACGGGTATAGAACTTGCAACTTCAAGTAATTGGTGATGAACAGTTTGTGGGCAATGACACTCTTTGGGTGTAACATAAAGTATGACCCACCTGGCTGGATGATGGTGGTCCCATAGTTCTAGACTTTCTCTGATAAAGGTCTCAACAAGTTCCAACCCTGTAGCCAAACTCAAGTTGTCATGTTATGGCAGTTCACTCCCAACACTTGAAGTTATAATCCCTCACTCACCACAGCCTTCCAGAGTATGTGGCTATAATGTTTCTCTACCTGCTTCCATGACCTTTACCCTTTTGCAGTTGCTTATCACTGTGAACTCCCCCCATGCAAGTGGTGATGACTGGGCACTGCCACCCTCTAACTTTTTAATTACTCCATGTCTTTTGGGTTTCTAAAACCATGACAGGAATGGACCCCCTTCATAAGTCAGGGTATAATTAAAGTTTATTAAATTAGTATTGTTTCAGTCTTTGATGTTAGCCAAAAGTGCTCTTCACAACACTCACAATATACCCAGAAATGACTCTTCTGCAATTCATATGGAATTACAAGTACTGGTAGCATATCTAAGTATGACTGCACATTTTTTTTTTATTAGACTCATTGCTCCTACTACTACTTTTACTGTTTGGGTATCTTTCTTCCACATTGCTCTCATTTATGCCTGCAAATCCTGATATTTTATGGCTTTGTGTCTCTCTGTACATAAGACACTGTAATCATTGGGTGTAGCAATTTCATTGATTAATGCTACTTTTATCTTTTTTGTCATGGACTACTATATCATGTTTTCTCGCATCTATTTTTTTGAACTGTTTGTAATGGGTGATCCCATGTAATGTACACTTCTTCATTCTTTATCATGCTTTGTAGCTAATGTTTCCAACGATTTTCAGCTACTTATGTGTTAGAGTGTTTGCCCAATCTCCAGTGCAACAGTCTTGCCACATTATTTTGCCTTTCATTGTATAGGCCATTTGCCATGAGTGTATCACACCCAGCATCAACACGTGTGAGTGTTCCCAATTCATTTTTAAAGAATCTACATTTGTCTATTTCTCCCACATGTTCAATGGACTTTGTAAACCAACATGCACATACTCCATTATCCTGGGCTGTCAGTATTAACCTTTCATCTTTTGGTTACAACTCATGTCTTCTTAACCATTCCTGCGTCAAATCCTGTTCAACATGAGGTTGTTCCAGGAGATCTCTGTACTTGCCACAGTAGTTATGCCTTTTCCACATTTTCTTGTTTTTCATCTGATTGTTCTCCTTATATTTTTTGTCACATTTAGTTGCTGTCTGATTTTTGATTATTTCTGGTTTGCTTTCCATTCCAGCTTGACACCAGAATGTTTCTGATAAACAAAGCAGAGAGGTCATCTTAGACTTCCTGTCCTCACGTTTTAAAACTTTCACTATGTTTGGATCTGAGGAGGTCAGTAGCTATGTGTGCAGTCCGATAACTGTGGCTCTATACATGTAATCAGTTTTAGGGATGTCCATACCTCTTTCAGAGTGAGGAGTATATAATCTTGGTATGCACTGATTTTTATATATCATTTGATAAGTGTGAATTATTTTTCTTGGCTTCCTGTCCAATTGATTCAGTATGTTTTTGGGCCAGTCAATCACCCCAAAACTATAAGTTAGAACAGAGAGAGCAAATTGCTTAGAGTTTGAACTTTCTTCCAAGATATCAGCGCTGTTGTCAGTATTAATTTTAGTCTTCTAAAATATTCCTTTCTGTGTTTTGTTCTCATTTGTTCATGTTTTATTACTGAGCCTTCATCAATTCCCAAATATTTCTACACTCCATACTGCTCAAGTTTCTTTATATCACACTCGTGTCCCAGACTCATATTTTCTTGGTGCTGCTGCTTTCCTGCTTTAAACATTGCTTTAGCACCTTTATCAAGCCCAAATGACATTCTTATATACTCTGAGAAAGTTTAAACCACTTGAAGTTGCGTAAATAATCCACAAAAAGTCAATAAAGTTGTTTTCTGGGAGCCAAATTGTAACCATAACCTAATCTGCTAATCGGTTAAGGTGAAGAGAAAAACAACAGTAGTGACAAAGAATCATCTTGGAATATCCTTCTTTGAATTTTATCCCTGGGATAATAATTTGGACTTTGTTATGGATTAACTGCAAAGCAGTTTGCCACTGTTTCCTGGTCATCATAAGGTAATTGATCAGTGAAGAATGTAAGAACTCCTTTATCCATGGATCTTGGATACTGTTGAATACTTTTTTTTGTTATCTATCCATGTCATGATTCTTACCCATTTTACAATTCTCTATTAAAACTTTATTCAGCAACAAATAATCCTTTGTTCCATATGACTTTCCTTTGTTACTCTTTTGTGATATTCCCACAATTGTTTTATTTTTTCCTATGACTATAAATTCTGTCTGCCTCAATTCTGGTATATAATTTGTACATCGTAGGAAGGCACGTTATTGGTGTATAGCTTTTAGTATGGCTTACAGGTTCCCTCTTAATGAGGAGTATGGTGTCTGTTCAGGATGCTCATATAAGTAATTCTTACTTAGGGCCAAATCTTTGTGTAAGGATTTTAATACTTTTAGTAAGAAGTTAGGTACTGTATCTGGGCCTGGGGTGTTCCATTTAGGAGCTTTTCTTAATTTTGTTTCAATTTCTCTGTCTGTTATTTCATCCGATTTCATATCTTGTGCATTTGAGCCCCTTACTCTTGGTTTTAATTTTTTTTGTCCATTCAGCATCTTTATTATGTTCCCCAGGGTCTTCAAAAATACTTCTCCAAAATGTATCTATTTCTTCTTATTTGATGGTGCTTCTGTTCCTTTTGCTTTGATCCTAGTTCTTAATAAAACTTTTTGAATCATCAACAAATTGCTAAGTTTGTACTTTTCTTTTATATTTTTCAACATATCTTATAAGTTTTTCTGCCTGTGATGATATCTTTAGTCTATTGTTTGCAACAATGCATGATAGATCCTGCTGTTTTGATGCTGTGCATTGCGTTGCTGTTTTGATGCTGTTCATTGCGTTGCTGTTTTGATGCTGTGCATTGCGTTGCTGTTTTGATGCTGTTCATTGCATTGCTGTTTTGATGCTGTGCATTGTGTTGCTGTTTTAATGCTGTTCATTGCGTTGCTGTTTTGATGCTGTGCATTGCGTTGCTGTTTTGATGCTGTTCATTGCGTTGCTGTTTTGATGCTGTGCATTGCGTTGCTGTTTTAATGCTGTTCATTGCGTTGCTGTTTTGATGCTGTGCATTGCTTTTACCATGTCTATTTGTTGATCTGCTCCCTCTTCCGCATTCTTCCAACAGTGATTCTTCTTGTTTTATTTGCTTTATAGTTTTCTCTGTTCGGTGCTTCCATGGTGGCATTTGATTTCTTCCCTCCCTTTCCCTTATCCCAATGTATTTTTGTGGTAAGCATTTTATCTGTTAGTAGTTTAGCTGCACAGTAATATATCACATTTACTTCTGTTATATCATGTGGATTTCTTTAATAGTCCTGATTACTGTCTTCATCTGTTTTGTCAGACTTCTAACATTTTGGGTCTTATTTACTTTCTGTAATCTATTTATTTTATTGATCTTATATGGCAGTCCATCTCTAGTAAGGAGCTCTTCTCTTAGATCATTTTCTTCTAACATGAGAGTTCATTATTTGCTCTCCATTTCCTGCAGGCATGCTACAGAAAGTTTTATAATATATTCCTGTGACTTATCTTCTTCAGATGCCTCATGTGTCAACTATTGCTCCTGCATATGGAAACTGATTGGCCCTATCACTCCACAGCATTGCCTGCATCAGAGTTGTGTCTGTTTCCTGCTCCTTCCCTTGCCGGGTAAATTCAACTGATCTTTTGAACTGGTGTTCTACTGAAAGCTCCAGAACATCATCATGTGACAAAGTCTTAAGTTGTCTCCTTTTCCACCTGTTTCTCCTTAGTTTGATGATTTATTGTTCCTTCATGGTGTCACATTACCTGTGTTGGATTTTTACACTAAATCCTTCACTTTGCAGGTAATCCTTAACTTCAGTTTGTATTTGATTAACTTCTATTTCACTAATCCTCTATTCTACATTCACCTTTATTTTCTTATTTTTTGTATTGTGAAATTTTTCATATCTGGGTACCTTTGCCTATATTTCTCTTCAAATATCTTTGAAGCTATTTTTTATTGATTAGTTTGGCTTTCTCCTTTGCAGAAATGTGGCACCATATCAGATCTCTTTTCTTTCCCATGTCCATGTTTCATTTTCATACCTTTCATAAATCTTTGGGTTTTGTTCTTTATATTTTCACACTTCTTTTGTTGCCTCTTTTTCCAGGTGGCCCAGAGTTTCTTCATCTATGTAATATACTTTGTGGATCTGTTGTATTAATGAGTGAAATGTTGCATTTTTAAGCTTTTTACAGTTTTTTCTCATGCATGTATATTTCCTTCCTCCAATTTCTCTTTAATCTTCCTGAAAACCCTCTATCTGGACATTTTGAGCTTCTTGCATAAAAGTAACAATATATAATTTCTTCCTTATCCTCAATAGACCGTCATCTTTATGGCTCTTTTTTTGGCCTGTCAGTGTTTGTATTTTTTGTGGGCTACTCCTTAATTCTACAACATGGAGGCCATCCTGCAACTGATCCTGGCTTAACCCAATTGGAGGAATGCTTCCATGTCTTGAGGATTCTACACCACCATGTTTCTACTCCTGGGACCAGTGTGTATACCAAGATTGGGCACTTTTTTATCCTGGAACCTCTGCAACCAGCTGTCTTTATTTTGTAACCTTCCTTTCACTGTGATATATGGTATATAAGATACAGCCTATCTATATGAATACTATGACATAATTTCTGGAAACAGGCTCCACCATGTAAAGGTACTCACTAAGACCCCAGGGTGAATTCAGTTCTAGCAGTACCACTCTCCTAATCTTGCTGATTTCCTCATCTCTCTATTCAGCCTTGTCCACTGTCTAAGCTCTGTGGGTATGATGAAGTCTGATGTACAGTGTGGCCAGTCCATGCAATGCCCCTTACATAGCCTAGGTATGATAATGCATGCTTCAGTTTATTTATTGTTTTCTATGTCATGATACATAACTGTAGACCAGACATCACATTTTTGGCAGTGCTGCAATGTATTGTGCATGCTTCAGCTTCAGATGATTCCCTGACTCTCCACGCTGCCTTGTATAGATCATGCAGCTGGTATGGAAGGTCTTGCTATAATTTTCACCTGCTGCTCCATTTGTCTGTACAATGCCATATTGTGCAGCATGTCACCCACAACAAATATTTTGCTGAAAGTGTCTGAACTGCATTGCAGTACCTTCCTAACATGTCTAGGAAACTGAAGTGCACCTTCAGTAGACAAAGTACACAGTCCATTATATTTCACATTTCTGCATGCACATAAACTGCATTTTAGGTAATTTTCTACATGATCTGGGGATTGCAAGTATGGGTCATCAGGTCTCTACAGCACATCCAGCATCACCTGCAACACACAAAAAGCAACATATATGGCCTACTCCCTACTTGCATACTATGTACAGACCTGAGTCTCTACAATATATGTGTACCTACAAATTAAATGACTCAGTATGAAATCCTCTTGCAGGGGTGTTTGATATAGGTTGGATGGGGTTCCTATCGCGTGATCGAAAATTGTAAATGGCGAACGCGTATTGAGTGAACCTGATTGGTCGAAACATCACGCGCGTAACACGGAAATCACCATTACTTCAAAGCAGTGCGATCTTGGAGTAGGAATATTTAAGTAGCGGGGTGTGGGGGGTGTGGGAGGTGCAGGGGGGCTTGTGCTTAGGTAACTATAGTTTTTTATTTTTATTTTTTATTATATTTTCAAAATTTCAAACATCGCTCATATGGTGTCGACCATATGGTGTTTGATGTTTGAAACTTTCGAAAATATAATATAGACCTGGTTAGATGTATGCCAATTGTGTAAATTATGAGAACTTCCATAGTGGCACATTATAAACACTGCACTTGGTGTTATAGACCACATGGTAGTTGCTGGAATTTAAACCCTTTCTGTTAATATATTGCAACCCCTCTGGACCAGATGCCACCATGATTGAAATGTGTGTAGAATCTGAGGATCCCAGACCCCTAGACAAATGAGCTATGTTGTAAATACCTTTATGGTGTTGGATCTCTCCTCAGAGTCCTAGATTCCCATAGATGCTATTCCAAATGCTGTACTAAATGTGTCAAGCAACTAGTTCAGGATGCCTGCAGTGTAGATAATATGTCCCCAGTTGGTCACTGAACCACCCTTAGCTATGATGGTTAAAGCTACCCATGCCTTGGTATCCATGAGAATGGGCATACCACACACACAGCTTGAGTCTGTTTATGGGTGACATAATTTGATGTGTTTCCTTATGACCCCCCTGTCCAAATGGAAGCAGTCCAAAATCTACTGGTGTGTGAGCTGGAGGAATGTCAGGGTTCTTTTTGTACCTCAGCCATTGGCAAGGATGGTGGTAACTCAAAACTCAGCAGTACTGGCTCCAGTGGCTGTTAATAACACATGATGATAATTTTAGCATGACTGCTGTCATGTACACCAAGATTTTCAGTGTAAAAAGAAGTATGTGTTGTAAGATAGCATGTGTTATGTGTTTCTGAATCAGTCGGCTCTTTGGATATTGATATTTGCATACAGGGTGTGGCTCAGTTGCATAGAGTTCCTCATTCCTGTGTCATCACACATGAATCAATACCCACTGCATGCCATGTCATTTTGCCCACTGTAAGCGCATGCTGTCTGTGTCCTAGAACCTCCCCCCATGATAGTACTATTCATGTCTATTTCTGCAATGCAATGCAACATGCTTAATATCTATTAATCCTGGGTGGACATTTGCTGTAGCATATGAATGTATTAATTTGAGGATCTGTGTTCTGGCTAGGTATACACTTGTATTCCTTTAAGAAGTTGCAGATATATGTTTTGCAGCACTGGCTTCATGCAATTATTAATTGTTAATTGTATGGCATTATCTTGTGCAAATGCACAATAAACTGGAAATAAGTTCAGCTCCTGCAAAATGTAACATACATCTCAGAAAAAGAGAAAGAAACTCTGTGGAAAGAAAGACAGCAGACCAGAAAACTGTGTGAATAAAATTTCAACAAAAAAGGGAATGAGTGTTTTTGAGTATAGTGAATAAGACCTTAAGAAGTGCTTGTGTTCTGAAGCAATGTGTTGCAATTTGAGGATGCAAACACCTGACTTTAAATTTCATTCTGTTTGATTTTTGGATACCTATTCGTAGATTATTGTTAGTATATTTATCAGAGATCTTTATTGACAATCAGCTTTTACTTCTATTATCATAAATCATTTTTACAAATAAATATTACAATGAGAGATATTTTATGTGATTTTTCATATGACAATTGATAAAGTTTCTGACATTATACAGTATTTTACAATTAAAATATTGACAATTACTGTTCAAATGTAGAAGGAAATTATTATTTTTATGAACTAATAAAATGTGTAGAAATAAAATGAGGCAATATTTGCATATCCATCAAGACAAAATTGTAAGGAACATTTGACTTGCTTTCTGACTACTGAAAAGTTCAGGAAGGGACAGTTAGTATTTTTTAGCCAAATGAAACATGCAGGTTTTTGTTGGTACAAAATTGACTCTACACATTAGTGTATAAAATGAGTTTACATATTTGCTTGATTTTGACAGAAAGACCTATGAACAAAATAACATTCTTTAGTTGAAAGTGGAAGTAGTAATAAAAATGGCTGAGCATTTTAACATAGCTATACTTTTTTTCAAAGAATTTTATTAAATAATTTTTAAAATGAAGAAATATTTCCATGAAATTATAACATTTTTTTTCTTTAAAGTGAAAAATCAAGAAAATAAAAAAACAAATCTTCTAATATATAAACCAATGTAACTGAACTATGTACAAAGACGTTCATCATGCACAAAAAAAATTTCTTAATGCAGCTGTAGGATTAATAAAAATCATCTGTTTACATAAATTAATAAACTATTTTCCTAGAAGTTCATAGATGATATTCCATGAATTATATATGTAGTATTCCTAGATTATCTAGATTTAATAGTTAACATTTCCAAATTACACGTTTCAAGGAGTATATTTTTAAATTCCAAAAATGTAGGTGCTGTACTAAATTTCCAATTCTTTGTGATTATTTTTCTAGCTATAGATAGTATAGACCAAACCAAAGGGTACTTATTCTCTTTTACACAATCAGGAACAGGAGTATTAAATAAAACAAGTGATTTAGATATAAAGAAATTATCAGTAAAAATTGTTTGCAACAAATTATTGATATCATCCCAAAATTTTCTTAAATATAAGCAATTATAAAACATATGAGACCAGTCAGCATTCAATTCAATATTACATCTCCAACATGTTATATTCTTTTTAGAAAATATACTTATATTATGAGGAGTGATAAATGATCTATTTAAAAATCTCCATGTGAATAATTTCCATTTTAAAGAAGAAGTAGTCATACTTGCTGATTATAAAATATTCAATTTGTCTTTCTCTGAAGGGGGATTATTATTAATTAAAGAAAAATGTATCCAATAATTATCTGAATTTGTATCTAAATCACATTTAATTGCCATATACATGTTTGATAACTTGTTATTAGCAGGAGATTTATGCAAAACTGATAAAATCATACAATGTATTAGCTTGGAAATTTTTTCCTAATTATAGGAGACATAGAATCCAATTTATTTAATACATATTGTCTAGCTTCTTGAAGCTCTTACCATAAACAAGAATCAAGTTTATACTCTTCCAAGAGTAAATTATTGAATTTTATCTCATTATTTATCATCATTTGGTGCCAAAATGTTAAATGCTTTTGCTGAAATATAGACATTTTTGTATAATCTGAAGAGAAAATAGATCTGTGTGTGTAGGCTATAGGGAAGAGTAAAAAAAAGCCATTCCTTATATATATTATATTTAAATATAACATTTTTAAATGATTTTAAAAGAAAAACTATATACTTTGAGTTAAAACTCAGAGAAGAAAATTCAGAAATATAATATTTTAACCTCCAAATAAATGGATTATTAATTATATATAGCTTATATGAACTGTTTATACATTTGGTATTTTGTGATAATACCTCTATAAACTATTTCCACTTAGCAGTGTATTCCACATCAATGAGATGAGAGATTGTATTGAATACTGATGAAATTGAATACATTTCTAAATTTGGTAAGGCTATACCCCCATTATTCCAATTATACATATGGTATGTTAATGCAATCCTTGGCTTATTTGGTAACCACAAAAAATTTCTGAATCACTGAATTAATTTTTTTAATTATTTGGTAAGAAGGAGGTATAGATAAAGATTGAATTATATATAAGGTTTTAGGGGGAAGGATCATCTTTATTATTAAAAGTTTATCATCCATAGAAAAGGGTAATTTGTTCCATTTATTTATTACATTTTCTATCTGTAATAGACTTTTATTGCAATTTATTTGAATGGTATCTTTAATATTGTTGGTAATAATTATACCTAAATATGCTATTTCTTGAGACTGAGCTATATATTCATTACATTCATCAGGTATATTGTATTTTTTGAACCTGTTAAAAGAATTTGTGTTTTATTATTATTAAAAGTAAGGCCGGGATTTTTTTGAAAATATTCCATGTTTTTAAAAAGTTTTTGTATAGATTCCCTTCTGCTCCCAAGAGTAATCAATATGTCATCTGCAAACATTTGCATTGTAGATGATATAGTGGGGTTTAATTTATATCCTTCAATATCTGTATCATGTCTTATTAAATTTGCCCATGGTTCCATAACTAATGAAAATAAAAGAGGGGATAAAGGACACCCTTGCTTAGTACCTTTTACTATTGGTATATTTTGAGATATACTAGTACCAATGTTAACATAAGCTTGGCTATCTTCATATAACAGAGTGATAAGATTGATAAAATTATTGGAGAAATTTAATTCCTTTAATAGAGTGAACAAATATTCTTATGTAACTGGGTCAAAAGTACAATTTATATCTAAACTAACTAGGGTTAAATTTGTTTTAAGATTTTTCACCGAATCAATTAAAGTTAATATTATTTTAATGTTATCATATGAAGTTCTCTTTATTATAAACCCCGTTTGATCACTATCAACTAATTTGGGTAAAAGTGTTTTAAGCCTTTCTGCATAAATGGAGATAAATAATTTGTAATCAGTGTTTAATAGGGAGATGGCTCTATAGGAGATACACTTAGAGGAATCTTTGTTAGATTTTAAAATAGGAGAAATAAAAGTGTATTTCCAAGAAGGTGGAATTATGTTTTTGTCCTGAACAAGATTAAATACTTTATAAAGCAATTTTAGAGCATTTATAGGTAGTAATTTGTAAATTTCAAGAATGATGCTGTCATTACCTGGTGCTTTATTTTGCTTTAATTTGGTAATGTGAGTTTGAAGTTCTTTGAAAGATATTTGTTTATTAATAAAAATCCCTTGTTCCTCTGAAAGTCTTGTTTTAGTGTATTTATAAATAAATGTTTTTATTTCCTCTTTAGAGTTAATTTCAGTAGCTGTTTGGTTGATGTTTATAAAAAACTCTCTAAATTTAGTTAATATATTATGAATTTCCGATACCATTTTTCCTTTTTTAGGGGGGAATATTTCATTAATATGATTAAATCTATTTAATCTTTTTGTTTTATTAGCAAGAATTTTTAAGGATTTAGGGTTAGAAGAAAAATTTATAAACTTGAATTTTTTTATATTGATCATAGTTTTATGTTTTAATATTTCTAGATATTTATTATTTAACATATTTATTTCTTTTCTTTTATCTGATATATCTTTATCACCCATATTACTAAGTTTTAAAGTGTCTAATTTACATTGTATATCTTGCAGCTCTTTATCCCAAGCTTTCTTTTTTTGTTGTACCAATTCAATATCCTACCATATAGATAAGCTTTTAGGGCATCCCATATGTAAATTTCTGATATATCATTAGTATTGTTAAGTTCTAAAAAATTCTGTACTTCTGTAGAAATTAAATCATTAAAATCTTTTAATTTTGTGATATAAGCTGGGATCCTTTTTATATGAATATTAAAATTTGGATTGACTACCACTTCAAAAATGATAGAATTGTGATCTGATAAAGGACATGAAATCACTGCTGATTTGTTTAAGGAATCTGTTAAATTATTAGAAATAAAAACTCTATCTATCCTCGAGTATGAGTTATGCTTATGAGAAAAAAAGGTGTAAAATAAAGAAGTAGTATCTGCAAAATAATTTATATCTTTCAAAAAATACGTATCTGAAAAGTCTTTTAATAATTTAGATGATGTAGATATTCTTATCTTCCCATTAGTACTAGAGTCTTTGTAATCTAGAATACAATTGAAATCTCCTGCCAAAATAATGTTCCCTTTAGAGAATAGTACACTTTGATCTAGAAGTTGTTTCACTGTGTTTATCCCTATCCCTGGGATCCAATATATGTTAATCAATGTGAAAATTTTACTGTTTATTTCTATGGTGACTGCACAAAACATTCCTTTATTATCCTTATATGTATCCATTATTTTAGGAAAAGGCATTATGGTGTTCCATAGGATAGCTACTCCTCTCTTTTTCTTAGTATGTTCAGAACTTAATAAAATCTTATATGTTTTAGATTCAAGTCTGAATATAGCCTCTGTTATTAAGTGAGTTTCTTGTAAAAATACTAACTGGGATTTATGTAACTTAAGATATCTAGTTAAATTCCTCCTTTTATTATGATTATTTAAACCATTAATGTTAACTGATATACATTTTAGTGTAGTCATTGAAAATTAAATGATGTAAATATAAACATACTGATCTAAGAAATATGCAAGAATATATCTAGTAGGAATACTATTATGATCATTAGAACAAACATAGTGTAAGAGTATCATATTCTTAAAATTAAGGTTGTTTCCTACTACATAAGATATGAACATCTGAAAAGTTATTAGAAAATATTTATAACATAAACATGAAACAAAATAACCAACCCGAACGCCTCTGGAGTTTATAACTCCTAACTCGAATGACATCAGTCACTCGAATTGACCTCCTATCAAAAGCAGCATCCAATCAGCACCTGCCTAAATGTCTATAGTCATAACTATAAAAATAAGGCTTCTCATCCATAACATAAACAATTTTTTGTATGAACCAAATATATAGATATAATGTTGTGTCGATTAGTAAATTGATGACAGCTACATCTTAGGAATAAAGTACAAAATTTTCTAGCATTAGTTAGTAAATTATTAAGAACTATTATGATCTTTTAGTTCACTCTTCTGTTTTAAAGTAATCACATTTGATAAGAACCTTAAAAAGAGACTATGGCATTATTTTATTACCGAAATATGGCTAATAAAGGCTGAAGTGTGATATATCGTACTGCCATAGGTGATCAGCTAACTGGGACATAGTTGTAAATGAATCACCTAAGGGCCTTCAATAACCACTAACATTGGCAGCTAATAAATAAGATGCTAATAAAAGTGATTTTACTAACAATCAACTAACATACTGATTGTTCTGAAAGAAATGAACACTGCATTTCTTTGTCAGAAACCAAACATAGTGATTACTCATCAAGAAATAAAACCAACAACATCCTGCTAGTTTTCTTATAACCAAACACCCCGGTGCAGTCTCTCATAGAAGAGTGACTAATAAACCTTAAAAGTCTGATCTTCCATTCATTGCATTAATCTGAGTTACCTCAAAGGGTCCATCACCATACTGAAAACTAATGAAAAGGTCATATTACTTCAAAGAAGCAAGGTGCTTAAATAGCTCCTGTATACTATATAAAAGCCTTATTTAAATATAATGAGCTTTTTATTATTCAATTATAGCTTATACTATCTTTAAATTTTGAAAAGCTATTTCATTAACAAAACAAAAGATGAAAATTTCACATTTTCTAATGATAAACAGATCTAACTATTTTTAATGCACCTGTCCTTGCAATATTATTGCTGCTTATGTGATACATCCCTATCAGCCTATTACACAAATGCATTCATAAAATAACTGAGATAACCTATTATGTACATCTATACATTTAACATTTTGATAAATGCTTCATGAATATTTTCTCAGCAAGTCAATAGTTATAAAAAATGTACATGTAACACAAGTATATAAACAACTTGTAGCGTTATTAAATCTCCCAAAAATGCACAAATCACAACTAGTATTTCTCATCAAGATATCGGCACCCTTGTCATACATAAGGCAAATATTTTATGAGAATACTATTCATATATAAATACATAAGGCTCAAGAATACATATGATGATCAGAAAAAGTATTTAGGCTAGATGCGTAGTATAATCCCTATTTATTTAAGAGATTATTGCATATAATGTCTTACAATAAGTTGAAAGTAGTAACCTAGTTATACCTTCTTTCCGTATGCTGTATGAGGAAACAAATTTGATTCAGTAGCTTCCCGGTGAGGATCAGAAGATCAATTTACTTCTGATGCCTTCATGATGATGTTTTAAGAAAGCTCCAAGCTTTCCAGCCGCGATGGATACCAAGGTCTGGAGCTCATCATGAAGATAAAGCTTTCAAAGTTTCGGTGGGAAATAGTAAGTAAAACATTACTTAACTACATATAAGGCAATGACTCGAGACTTCCTCTATACCGAGAGAGATGCGAAAGAAAAAAAAAAAAAAACCTCGCATACACAACACGAAGCAATGACAGCTATCAAGCAAAGCTTCACCACACTATCAACCAGACTCTCCGGTTAATCTCCGACCAAAGCACACAGGCACCAAAACATACAATTAACACAACACCACACATGTCTCTACAATGCTAGAGCACCAAACCAGAGCCTCCAAATAAACACACCAACAACTCGGAAATGACAACAAAGCCTTACCATTACTCCAGCCACACTGCCACTCACATCCCGGGTCAGAAGTACCATCACTAGCACAGCAATTCTGCAACTATACATCAGGCCATCATACAAGATTCCTTTATCAAACAATTAACCATAAATCAACCAAAGTACAAATACAGCAATTATAACTAAATAAAAGTTTTCCAACCACTATAAGAACCAAAATCAAGATAAACAAATATGCCTCCTAATGATAAGCACCACTACAAGACATCCGGAAGCATAGATATCCGGGACAGGAGAATCACTGCATCCATGGGAATCAAACCAATAAACATTAAGATAATTAATCTTAAACAAATAGTACAAATGAAAAAAAAAATCCCAACAAACGACTATTCTACAAAACAAAATAGACAACTATTTAGTTAACCAATTTACATTATATTAAATATAATACCAAAAGCTCACCTGGATGTCCGGTTTCATTTCCCCAACTGAGTGAATCAAGTGCAAATATGTACTTGTTATGATTCATCTTTTGATTTTTTTTTAGGGTCAAATGTTTTCCAAGTGTTGTTCTCAGCATTCCTTTTAAGACTAGGACTGGCCCACTCCATTTCATCTACTTTTTCCAGTATGTTATTAGATTTTGTATAAGTTATTGCATTGTCTAGGTCGTCAAAAATTTTGAAACCATCTTGATAAAATATTTTCAGTCTTACAGGAAAAAGCAAATGGGTTTTTATTTTGTTCTTTTTTAGTTCTCTGACTAAAGGCAAGAACATTTTCCTTTTTGATAATACTGAAGAAGAATAGTCATTATCAAAGCGTATAATATTGTCCTTCAGTTTGATTGGGGATTTTGCCCACGCAGTCTTTAGTGCCATTTCCTTATCATGGGCCGATAGAAACTTTACAATAACAGATTTAGTATAATTACTCTTGGTGTTTTTAGATGTCACCATTGATCTATGGGCTCTTTCAATACCATATGAAAGAGCCTCCGGCTGTTCAAGTACTTCAGGCAACCAGGAATATAAACATTTTTCCATATTATTTCCCTCTATGTTATCCGGTAAGCCAAAAACTCTCACATTATTCCTACGGGACCTGTTCTCAAGGTCATCAACCTTTGTCTGAAGAAGAGAATTTTGCTTTAAAAGAAACTCAACATTATGTTCACTCTCCTGAATTCTGTTATCCATATCACTTAATGCAGTTTCCATTCCTGAAATCTGCTTCCTCTGTTGCAATAAATCTTCATGTAGAATGTCCATTTGGTGAGAACACTTTTCTTTGAAATTGTCAATTTTTATATCCATTTTGTCTGTCTTGACACTTAGTTCCTGAATAGTAGTTAGTAATGACTGAAGTTCTTTTTTTATAGTTGTCTCTTGATGAGAAGATTTAGTGAAGCTCATCCTGTTCTTTTACTGTAGTACTTCCAAGTGTAACTTTGACAGGAAAACTTAAAATCTACTTGAAATTTTTTAGACACTACCCTAATATATATTTTAAAGAATTGATTAAAATAAAAAAACTATTATTAGGGAAGTTTATATCAATATTCCTGTCACTAAAGTTCTGTAAAGGCAGAGCTGATAAGAAAAGCTGCTACTCTGTGCTCATCTTGTCCACGCCCCCAAACATAGCTATACTTTTGATGTCGACATGGAATATTGGAACTATTATATTAGGAGAACTGAACATTATTTAGCAACCAACATTCTAATGCTATTGAATGTTATGATTGTGAAAACACGGAGCTTGTTGTCAACACAACCACAAAACATTTTAAGTTCCTTAAGAGTCAATGAGGTATGAAAGCATTTTAGTGTGTGCGGCAATATTGCCTAGAGTAGCAAAACAGCAAATTTGGTGGCCTGAGCATCATAATAGGAGATACAGCCGATACTCCATATGTTGATGCTCCATATGTTGTAAAATATGCAAGAGATTGCTTTCTGAAGGAAAAATGTAGATGGTTTAATATCTAGTATCAACAAAAATAGCAAACAAAATACAGTAGAATTAAAGCAGTGTATTTTCAAGTGTGCTGTTAACTTTTCAGAAATATGTTTTCATTGCATGATGCCATATACATTGGATCAAACAAAAAATGCACAAGAAAATTTTAAAAAGGGCAGATTTGTGACACTGTGCAAGTGAAAATAATAAACTTCAACTTAATATTAAATATAAGACGCTGGACAGCAAGCATGGTTCATAAGGTGTACACAAGATGAAGGATGTAGGAACTATCAAGGGTCAGGTGAAATGGAGCCATACCTCCAAACTGTACCGAATTGCTCAGTTTTTACCGAGTTTTGGGGTCCAAATAATGGGGTGCCACGATTCCCGAGTGGCACCCCTTCATTTCCGATTTTTTTCAGCTGTTTTTAATTTTTTTAGTGCCTTTTTGAGCTGACGTCATCACTTGCGTGATGACGTCAGCACCTTCAGCCTGTTGGAATTGAGCTTGAGAGCGTACATCCTTTCCGGCTGTTTGAATGAATCTGTGACCGCGAAAACAATTGCTGCTGCAGAGCTTTGGTTGTTTTTGCATTTGCTGATGGAGTTACGTGCATTCTGCACATAGGAAATGAGCGACTGCTGCTGGAGAGCTTTGGCAGGTTTTGCTTGTGCTGGTGGAGTTATCTGCATGGTGGAAACAACTGCTGTGCTGCTGCAGAGCTTTGGCTGTTTTAGTGAGAGGAATGTGGTTGTGTAAGTAACCAGAAAATATCCCAGTAATTTACCTTCCAATGATATCTTTTGGCTTAGTGATATTTTAGTGTTTTGCTTTTTAAAGAACGCTAACTGAATTCAAATACAAGCTAAATGTGTAGTTGGTTGGAAACATTTTAGTACCATTTTCGAAGGTGCAGAAAATTTTAATGTATGTGGTATGAAACAGGCTGTTTAATTCTTGCACCTCAGTCTCAAAATAGTTGGTTTTATTATAAACATTGTGTGTACAGAACTTGCAGAACAAGTTTTTTGTATTCTCTAAGTCTTGCTGTTGTGTATTTGCTGTAGCCTGTATAAGAGGCTTGATCAAGCAATGTACTTGGCCGTTTAAGTATATTTTCACTCTGGTATTCCGGAGAACAGAGTGTGTGTGGGAATACAAAATGTTTTATAAATCGTTGGCTTGTTGTGCCACACACAGTCTGATGTCCTAAAAACGAGGCTGAGAGTGCTGGATTAGTTTGAGGATGAAGCAAGGGGAAATTCTGTGTATGTTTGCAAATGCTGTATGCTGATGTAGCTCGTTTTTAGAAGTGATGTCTGTAGCAGATGCTGACTTATCTGCGGTGCAGATTAAAAACAAGTTATAGTTCTAATGAGCATGCGGACGTAATGTTTTGGTAGCGTTTTCCGTTAATGCACGCAGTGTGTTACTTCCAATTTACTCACTGACTTCTAGGGTTGCTAGACACTTGTTGGACTCTCTTCTATTTAGAGAATGAAACAAAAATGTAAAATATCAAAACCTTCAGTGTTGACACTTAAAAAGTTTTAAAAATATCAGTTTGAGTGAGATATTAAAATAACAGTAAGGGGGTATTTCAAAGATCTCTTAAATTAAGACATTATACGTTTAAATAAAACCTGCTTTTTTAATTTTTCAGCAACAAGCTCAGTTCTGTTTTCAGTGGTGATAAGGGACCATTCCTATGATGAAGTGATTGTTAGAGTCATACTATATGTTTGTGCAGGTCATAGCACTCACATTCAGTTCAACAGGATATAGCTCACTTGTTGCTTGGTGACTTAACTGATATGATATAATGCTGGCAAGCATGTGTACTATTGCACTTCAATAGACAATCTGGCAAAGTGCATTCATACATCTCATTACCAACACCAAGTGATATACATTAAATAAAAATAACAACTTATGCATTTAAAAATCATTTTGGTCATTAGTGAAAAAGCACTTTAACTATATCTTCTCTGAAGAGATTTATATCAGAAATGTAAAGTCCCTAGCCACCACCACTTGTGAATTTATATTTTGTTCTAGTCAATTCCTCATTAAATCTGTGGTTTTCAGTATTTTTGTGGCAAATCACTGAAGGATTGAATTCACTAAACACTGACAGGCATTTGAATTTCAGACTTCCTGTTCTTTAGAAAATAAACGGTAACACAACTTTTTATTCAGTCTTCCTGTCTTTCAGAAAACTACTGATTTGGCATAGTGGTATGTTTCTCTGACTCTAGTGCACAGGGTCCTGGCTGGGCTCAAGTCTTGGCAGTGAAATGCATGGTGGTAACACATTTTATCTTAGCAACTTTCCAAAATTATACAAGCAGTGTTTAAAATGTGTCACTGATTTTGGGCCTTTTGCCCCCTTCCCCCCCAAAAAAAACTAAAATTGAAAATACGTGTGAGAAGCTGTGCAAGATGCCTATGGCTTACACTACTGTCATTCTATTTTCATTTATATATATATAAAATATATTTTGTGTGTGTGGAAGTAGACTTTTATGATGGAAATGTTCTGAACTGAACAGTTTTGTCATTATTAGTTCATGCATTTTGTTTCAATGCCTACTGGAAAAATGTTTAAACAATACATTTAAAATGTGCTCTAACTTAAGTTTAACACGTGGGCTGTGTTATACAAGGAATATAATTTAATAAAGTCAGGAAGGTGTATCAAAGAATACAAGCATGTTTCTTGTTTTGTGTGCAAGGGGCCTATGATTTGAAAACAGCCCAAAGGTAATCTTTATCCACCACTGGCCAGATGCATTTTCTTTGGATGTGGTGTGGGTTTCAATGAATGTGAGTTTCAAGGGCAGAGAAGTTTTAATGCCAAGTCTATTTTCATTGTGAGACAGTCTTGCTTTTTTTAGCAGATATAATCTAGTGTTTGTGCATTGTGCTATAAAATGTAAAAATAAAATCCAAATAATCACTGTATAAGTAAAGCATTATGCACACATTACTGTTTATGGTAAATGGGGCAAAATAGCCAGGTAATGGGACATTGGAATGGCTGCAGGGGGATTCTGGTGCCGTATTTTGGTTGTCTGTTCTTCAGTTTGCATTTGAAAGTTGATGTCCCACAATTCCATTGGAGTGGGCGGGGGGTTACACAATTATGTATGCAAATTTAATGTTAATCAGCGTACAGATTTGTACCTATTTTTCATGGGCCTTGTCCAGATTTTTGATGTTTCCAGGTTGAGAGGTATGAATGGAGCCAGACATATAATGTGAACATTATGATGTAATCTGCTTAACACTGGGCAGAAGGACTCAAACACTAGAAGTGGAGAGCATGGAACATAGGATTCTTTTAGGCAGAATAACTTTGTTATCTATGATTTACTTGCAGATGTCACCAATAAGTAAGAAGTATCAGTGTGAGCATACAGAAATGAGATTGCATCATCACTTGACAGAATAACTATGGTGTTAATATATTAAGCAAAACAGTGAGTAAATTTGTATATATGTGACATGGGAGGATAGCATTGTTATGCTAGCATGGATAAGACAAAACACACATGTGGCAGTCAAGGAGATAAATGACCTTAGCACAGATGAGAAGTCATCGTGATTATTGGCAGATATGGATTGTATCTTTGCAAAAGACATAGGAACACTAAAGAGCATAATATAAATGACTTAACTGCTACTCCACAGTTCCATGAACCTTGAGCAGTGCATTATATTGGAAAACCTAAGCTGAAAGGTGATTTACATTGTCTAGGAAGTGCATTATCATATGTTCATAGGTTCATAGATTAGTACTAGGCTAACTGCCCTTGTGGGCCATTTTAAGCCTAGCCAATTACCCCATGTGAGAATTAAATCCTACACCTTGTGTTTGCAAGGTAAATACCTTAACCATTATGCCAGCCTCCTACCACAAACCCCACTATAAACTGGGGTACTTTCACAATCCCAAACATACAGGGCCAGACACATTGGATCAGATAATCCAGACGCAGACTAGGGGTGCAAACATATTGACCTGCCACTCACAGACATGGGAGAATTCAGCCAACCCCCCAATGTAGTGTCATCTTTGGTAAGGTCAAACCACAAAGCTGTCTCCTTCATAATAAAATAATAAAAGTCAATTCTTTGACCACGACTAAACCAGTAGGAATTAAGAGCTATTGCAAGGGAAACTTGCTACTTCTAGTAGATGACCTTTCAGAATTTCAAGCCCCCCCATCGCATGCCTTGTGTAGTCAAAGGAGAAGCTGAGGCACAGAATACATTCATGTTGTTTATTCTACATAATTATTGCATATAAACACTTCAGGATCTGTAACTAGAACATATACTTTCAACTTTATATGCTTACTGACTGACTCATTACTTCTAACAAATTCAAATGTGCATCTACATTCAAGCTTGCACTTACACTGACTGACTATACAAAATGGCACTGATCTCGCACGTGCTCAGTAACTTAGATACACATACTACACCAGCTACAGTGGCTGACTAGGTTCAGTATACACACTGATTTCCATCCTTCCTCTTTGATTTTGTTCGACATTGCAAATACGAGAACAAAGACATTTTTTAAGAGCTAGATATTATATCAACATTTCAACAGAACAACACTGACTTCAAGTCCAAGTCACTTTGTATTTAGGATTGGGTCTGGAAATTCTACAAGATCTGTTTACATAAAAATTATGACTGCTCTTACCAACAGGGATAGTCTCTGGAGATTCTTTCAAAACTGGAGCATCAGGGTTTACATCAAAATTGTTTGAAGGAAGCACACTGTCATTTTGAATTCGAACAGTTGATGAGTCACTCTGGGAATTAGAGTCATCGGCGCAGGCAATCTGCTGCAGCACTGGTTTGGAGACAGGTAACACATGCCTACAATTCCTTCTGAAATCCATCCCTTCCAGTTGTATGATGTAAGATCTCGGTTCCTCACAAATGCTCTTCATGATTCCCACTCGGTCATTTCCTTTAGATGTTTGCATTCTCACAACTTCTCTTTGTAGTAATGGTCAAATGGATTTATTGGTATGATCATAGTACAACTTTTGTGAATGACATTTTCTCAAAAGTTGAGTCTTGATCACTCTATTGTTCTTTAAATTTGGTACTAACAATTGTTTGCTGATTGGAAGAGTTGTCCGTATCTGTCTGGACATCAATCTCTGAACAGGCGAATCAAGCAAGTTGTCACGAGGAATGTTTCTGAGATTTAGTAAATTAAGGAAAACATTGGTGCTATCTCTCTTGGATTTCTCCAACAAATGCTTTACACTCTGAACTGCACGCTCAGCTAACCCATTGGATTATGGATACTCAGGACTACTGGTAATATAAACAAAGTCCCAAAATTCACTAAATTTCTTAAATTTCTGACTAATAAATTATGCGCCATTGTCAGACATGACTTTGTGTGGGCTACCATGGACAGAAAAATGTCTTTTCAATTTTATAATGACTCTGCTGGACATCACATTAGGAAACAGGTCAATTTCAAACATATTTGAGTAAAAGTCTACTAACACCAAGTAATGCTGACCATTTCATTTGAAAATATCTGTAGCAACCATCGACCATGGTAATTCAGGAATTTGTTGTAACTGAAGTGGTTCTTTTTGTTGATGCAGTTTGGTGCTGTTGCAAATTGAACATGCTAGAGTTTCTTTCTCTTTGTCTTTAGACATAGAAGGCCAAAACAGAATGGCTCTTGCCCTTCTTTTGCTTGAATCAGTTCCTGGGAGACCATGATGCAAGATTTTGATATATTCCTGTTCAGCTTCTGGAGAACTGATTCTGAAGCTATGTAATTTCTTAGTTCATCAAGGTATGATGATGGAAAATTTCTGACTTCCATGACTCAGAGTCTGCTGTTTAATTTTCTTGCTGCTCTGTCATTTGTCTGGGTGCACGTAACAAAGCATCAGCGAGGTACAAGTATTTGCCTTTTTTGTAAACAATATTAAAATTGTACTTTTGCAATTTTAACATCACGCATTGAAATCATGCTGGGTGGTATGCATTGGCTTTTTCCAAGTTGTCACTAGCGTTTGCTGATCAGTCTGTAGTTGGATAGGTCTGCCATAAATATAATCATTCAATTTCGAACATGCAAACACTACTGCCAAAAGTTCTTTCTTTATTTTTGTATAATGCATCTCTGTTTGAGTTAAAGTTCTTGACACATAGGCAACTGGTAAACCTTCTTGAAGATATGCTGCACCAAGGTTGTACCTTGAACTATCACAAGAAAGAGTTACAGGTTTGAAAACAACATAATATCTCAATATGACTGGACTGGCAATTTTTTTCTTCAGAATTCAAATGCTCTTGGGTGTTGTTCCAACCAGGACTAGTTTACATTTTCCCATGTCAACTCATGTAATGGGGCAGAAAGCTCACTCAAGACTGGGATGAACTTTCCTAAATAGTTGACCATACCTAGAAAACGTTGTAAGGATGTGACTTTCTCTGGAACTGGCATCTCAAAAATTGTTGTTTGCTTAAACGGATCTGATTGTAAGCCAGAACTGGTAAAGAAATGTCCCACATAAGTAACTTCTTTCAGTTTGAATTTACATTTCTGAAGATTCAGTTTAAGATTTACTTCCCATGCACAGTCTAGAAATTTCCTGAGATTTCTGCCATGTTCGTCTTCACCACTGCCTCCAACAATAATGTCGTCGACTATAATAGCACATGGATGACCAGAAACAAATTTGTTTCATGGCATGTTGAAATACCTCACTGGCAGAATTGATTCCAAATGGCATTCTTAAAAATCTGTGCCTACCAAATGGTGTACTGAATGCAGTTAACAATGAAGATTTGCGATCCAGCAAAATTTGCCAAAAGGAGCTTTTTGCATCTAAGACTGAGAAAATGGGGAATTTGGCAATAGCATGACTATCTCTTCTACTGTACACATTGGATGATGAGGATGCTTAAGTCCTTTGTTTAAGTATCATGGATCAATAGATATACGAATATCATCTGAGCTTTTCTTATGAGCTATGACCATGGAGGATACCCATTCAGCCGGTTCTTCTACTGGAGTAAGGATACCTAAATTCACCATTTTGTCTAGTTCTGCTTTTACTTTACTTTGCATTGCTACTGGAATTTTCCATGCTTGTCTGACAACTAGACTTACTTCATGGTTTAACTTCATGGAATATGAGACGGGAAGTTTACCAAGCTTGTCTTTGAAAATATCAACATAGTCACTAAAAATACTCTTTATAAAACTATTGTTGTTGTTCATACTTATATGGTGAACCTATTTATTAAAAGAAATCAGTCCCAGTCTCAGACTGTCTTTGAGGCCTAACAGTAACACACATGTCTTTTGACTACATAAAACTGCAAGTCAAAGCTGTTTCCAGCAGAATGGCATGAAAGAACTACTGCACCATCAGTTCAAATCTCTTCACCACCATAAGCAATTCGTTTTGCACACTTTGCTGAATCAAGTTTACTTTAGCAAACATTTGTGCTGATATAATATTGCACTTAGATCCAGCATCTACTTTAAGCTCTACAGTTTCCCGTTAATTTGTACATTACAAAATATTTCACTCTTTGCTGACAACTGATAGTCTACTGTATTAACTGTTTCATTGATCACAGAGACACCGACATAGAAAGTTTGCTCACATCTCTCTGAGTTTGCTCCAGTCTCTATCTGATCTACTTATTTTCTTTGGATACTCTCTTTTAATTTAAGTTTGTGACACTTTAGACTTGCAAAGCCTTTCAAAATGATTCCACTTTTTACATTTGTGAGTGACATTGCTGACCAAAAGTTAAACACTTTTCCCGTTTAGGTTCATGGCTGCCTCCACAATTGCGACAGTTAACAATGAAGTTGGGTGTGGCTCTACTTCTAGGTTTATATTTCTTTTTCATCTTAACTTTCTGCTGATGTACTTTATCAACATTCACACTAGCATATACTGCAAACATGCTTTTGTCATTTATAAGCATATTTGTATGCTTTTCTATAATCTCATATATTTGGCAAATCTCTATGGCTTTGCTCAATGTTATTTTACTATCTTAAACAAAATTTTTCTCACTGCATCATCATTCGCGCCACATACAAGATGGTCTTTTATCAACTCATCTTGTAAATCAACAAATTTACATTTTTACTTTATTTCTTAAGTCAGTAATTTATGCTGCAATAGTTTCATCAGGCTTTTGATTTCTTGTGTAATATTTATTCCTCCCCATTGTAATATTCATTTGAGGGTTATGCATTTCTTTAAATTTACATTTTAAGCACTCAGGGTCTTCCCACATTTTAGCCTGTATCACAATATGGTAGTTCTCCCCCTCCCCTGCATACATGGCAGGTGCATACACAAATGAACGTTCTCACTCACTGGCTTCTGAGACAGCTAAATTGAGAAGTATAAATGCTCTTGTATGCGTGTCTTTATAAGAAAATGCAGTCTGTATGAAAATATCATATTCTTGCTCACTCGCCAAATCTCTGCAATGTTATTATCAAACACCAGTGGCTCAGGTCTGTGAAATCCCTCTGCCATAACAGCAAATTGCTTTTAAACATAAGTATGAACCTGGTACTTGTAATTTTGCTTAAGTGCACAACTATCTGTCTGAAAATACTTTATTTTAACACTGCAA
The DNA here is from genome assembly GCF_019279795.1 of Protopterus annectens. Lineage (NCBI taxonomy): Eukaryota > Metazoa > Chordata > Ceratodontiformes > Protopteridae > Protopterus > Protopterus annectens. The sequence goes on along the minus strand of NC_056739.1, from coordinate 371,560,372 downwards.
ATACCATAAACACTCTGGACACTTCGGACACTTTGAAAAATCTAAGTTACTATGAAAAAGTTGTACATTACAAAAAATATTGGACATTTTAAACTTTTTGAACATTTTAAACACTTTGGAGATTATTTTGAACACTTTAATCATTATTCCACTATTTCAGACATTTTAAATAACTCAGAGATTATTTTAAACACTTAGAATGCTATGCCACATGTTTGGCGACTGAAAATCATTTAAAACGATTTTAATTAACTTTGAATAACCACTGACCAGTTTGTATGTTCGCTGCTGCATATTACTCCACTTCTAACTGTGTGCCTCATGGTTTGCGAGCTGCTTCAACTTCGGATCCCATTCTGACACCATGTCACATGTCTCGTGTATTCAAACGAGACACTAAGGCGTGGAATACATTTGAGTCATTTATTGTACATAAACACATCAGGAGCTGTAACTGGAACATATACTTTGAACGTCATATGCTTACTGACTGACTCATTACTTCTGACATATTCACATGTGCATCTCCATCAAAGCTAGCACTCACACTAAATGACTATATAAAATGGCACTGATCTCACACGTGCTGATTAACTTATATGCCCATGCTATCAAGATACATTGGCTGACTAGGGTCAATATACAGACTGATCTACACACTCCTTACAGAAACTCTGTATAAGCAGATCAATAAATGCATATAGACAGCTATGCTTACCAGAAATAAGCCCAGAACTAACTCAAAAAAAAAACACTCTGATGGAATCCAAACATAAACAGGTTGTACAAGAAAATTAAAAGTTATAGGTAAGATTAAGAAGTGCTATGTCCAGCATGATGAAAAAACTCTCATTAATCTAAACAAACTACTAAGAGGGCAAATGAGGACTAATAAAGGAAATCTGAGGTAAAGATATCTCCCTAGGCAAAGAAAAAACACAAGACTTTATTTAGCTATGTCCGAAACCTCAAAGGCAGTGCACAGCATTGTGCAGAAATTATTGTAAATGGAGCCACCTACATGGAGCTGGAAGGTATAGCAAATATGCTGGTCAACAAATTCAGCTCCAGTTTTACCCTGATCCCCCCCCCAACTGCACCCCATGAAGTACCATCAAACAAAAACCCCCAGCTGTCACTAGAGAGCAGGTCCTAGATGCAGTGTTTTTGGCCTAAGGGGGATCATCAGTATTCTCTGATAATATCCTAGGATGCCTCCTAAATAACCTGAAACGACCTATTGGGACCACTCGAGTCACTGTTTAATCATAGCTATACACAAATGTAGACTTGCAATGGTCATCCTTCTGCACAAGGGTGGGCTAACTACAGACCTGTATGTTTGACTAGCCTCATAGGCAAAGCCATGAAAAGAATTGTTATGTAAATGATTAATAATGACATAGAAAACCTGCAAATGCTGGATCCAACCCAGTTTAATTTTTCAGAGGCAAATCATGCTTACTAAACCTAGTGGACTTATTTGAAAGGGTCACAGAGGCAATGGATAAGAGCAAAATGGTACATCCTGCCTACCTTGATTTGGCTAAGGCATTTGATAAAACCCCACTCAGGCATTGTAAACAAACTCCTGGATATAGGCATAAACCCCTATGTAAGTAATGGATAGCCAGCTGGATCTCAGATAGAACCCAGGAAGTTAGGATAGGGAAGAACACCTACACAATGAGGCTGGTCACTAGAGGTGTTCCTCAGGACTCTCTTCTGGGACCGCTCATTTCTGTCTTCTGCTTGTTAGAAGTCAATGCCAATGTCAATGGCCTCTGGCTGAACAAGTTTGCACATGATTGCAAACTAGGAGCAGTCATAAAATCCCCCCATGACGCTAATATCCTATAGGAAGGACTAACACAGACAAATGACTGGAGCCAAAGCCATGGCTTAAAAATCAGTGCCATGAAATGCATAAATACCTCATCAATAACACATTCCTAAAAGTAGAACTAGTAGTCAGGGATTTGGGAATGCATGTAGATAGTAAGCTGGTTTTTGACCAACATGTATCTAAGGTAGTGGGTTCATAGTTTCATAGGCAAGTACTAGGTTGACTTCCCTTGTGGACTATTTTAAGCCTAGCCAATTTCCCTTAAAGGTGAGAATCAAACCCTGTACCTTGTGTCTGTGAGGAAAACACCATAGCGATTATGCCAACCCCCAAAATAAGTAAGGAAGTCATTCTACATGGTTCAACTTATAAGCAAGAGCATGGCATCTAAGTCCAAGGAAGTCATAATTCCACTGTATTTGGCCTTTATCTGGCCCATCATTGAGTGCAACACCCACTTTGGTATGCACCTGACCAGGAACATGAAACATTTGGAATGTACACAGAGTTTCCTCACAAAAACAATACAATGAGTAAACAGCACATCTTGTGCATATTGCCTCAAAGCCCTCGTTCATTATTTTGTTTCTTAAAGACTATTGAAAGGTGATCTATGCTTGGCATACGAGGCATCCTTGGATCTAACCTTGATGGACCTGTTTTATATCCACAAAAGGAATCACATCAGAATTAATCAATCTTAAGATTTAACCTTTGTTTGTGACATAAATAGGACTGTTAGGAGGGCAGGTATGTGTCTCAGAGAATTCCCCTTCTGAGCAATAGGCTTCCCATCTGTGTGAAGCAGAGGGATTCTCTAATTCCATTTATGGGAAACCTGGACCAGTGGATGGAAAAACATAAGATACCTCGGGTCTAGCACCTATGTTTCTAAGGACAGAGACAGCCTATAAATCTTGCCCTAGCTTACTTATACCTTTTAAAATAACCCCTAAGGCATATAAACTTGCAAGATATACTTAGAATGATTACTAGGGTTATAAAGGCCTCAGAGATCGTTAGTCTGGTATACACCTATGAATCTATAACCCTAAATGGAACACAGCGAACAGGTTACTCCATTAGCACCAGTTTTAAGCCAGATAAAGCAGAATGTATGTATATTTCAAAACGACAATTAACAAAGAAATGTGAAGAATCACCTGCAAAGTACTGAAGACTGTATTGCACCTGTTATAAGAGTGAGGAAATAATGCAATTGGCTAAGCTTCTGGTGTCATTCAAAGGGGATCCAGTATTTGTCCGCCTCAGAAGACATGATCGACCAACCATGATGCTTTGCTAGAGATGGTCTGTACCTGTCACCCCTGGGATTCAGGGTACTGGCTAAAGCTCTTGCCACCCCTATAGTGCCTTTTATAGGCAAGATTCAAAGGATAAAACCACCACCATAACAGATACAAGCATCCAAAATCTGAAGGTAATGCCACTCAATGCTAGAAGTCTAAACCTCAAAATGCACTCTCTCGAGGCACTCCTAAAAATGGAGAACATCGATATCTGTGCAGTAACTGAGACCTGGTTCAAGGCTCCAGATAGTACCCCTGCAATACCAGGCTACAATTCTTACCACACTTTTTGGCCACAAAACCAAGACCAAAACACTAAAGGTGGAGGAGTGTCCATATTCACCAAGAATATTCACACCTCCAGGCTAGTTGCCCAACACAATGCATCTGAAATTCTCCAGGTGCAACTAACACTAGGTAAGACTGCAATCCAAACTGTAGCTTGCTAAAGATCCCCCACCATGCCCCAAGATTCTGACTACACCTTTCTAAACATATTGGAAAATGTTAAGATACAACCAAACAACCTAATACTGGGTGATTTCAATTACCCTGCAATTAATTGGGAAAACTACTCGGGTACCAACTCCTTTTCCCAACGGTTCTTGGAATTCATAAATTCCAACGCCCTGGATCAACTAATTCATTGTCCCACCAGGGGCTCCAATATCCTAGACCTGGTCATTACCAACATGGGAGACAGATGCTCCACACCAGTGGTCACTCCCTCATTGGTCAGGTCTGACCATAAGCAAATCACCCTTGACATCCACATCCCACCCCCTCCCCCCAGTAAGGAAACCTCCTTAAAAAACTTCTCCAAAGCCAACTTCATGCTACTAAAGTCAGAAGTGACGAACTTCATGACACCCACGCAGACGGGATCTGGAAGTTCGACTGCAGAATCCTACACTAAGGCACTGTACGAGCACATCCACTCTTGCATGAATCGTGCCATCCCAAATAGAACCAAGATGCTCTTCTCCAAAAAAAGGAAGCCAATCTGGTGGTCCCCTGCTATAAACAAACTATACAACAGAATGAAGAAACTGTTGCAGAAAAGAGGAAAATCCCAGGATGCAAAAAACTCCCTCACGAGCCTCAGTAAGAAGCTGAGATCCCTGATAAAATCCTCAAAAGCTAGTTATGAAGATAAAATTGCTAAAGATTCCAAAGACAACCACAAGGCATTCTGTAGTTATGTCAAGAATCTAAATGGCAATGCTCAGAGCTGCTCTGAGCTACAACAGAGTGGCATTAAATATACTAATCCCAAGGATATTGCCAATATCCTGGCAGATCGATTTAGTGCCAACTTCACCCTCCTCTCACCCCCTAAAGGGCCCATCTCAATACCAAAAGATTGCCAAATTCCGGTAATCATGGCCACACAGGTAGAAACCACACTCTCCAAAGCTAAGAATACAGCATCCATGGGATCAGATGACATCCCAGGCTGTGTACTACATGAACTACAAAATGAACTGGCACCTCACTTAAGTCTCATGTTTAATCATAGCCTCACCTCAGGCTTTGTGCCTACTGAGTGACGCACAGCTACAGTTATCCGGCTCCACAAGGGAGGATCCACCTTGGATCCCGGGAACTACCGTCCCATCAGTCTGACAAGCCTGATCTGCAAGGGCATAGAACGCATTATCATGGAACTTATAAACAAAGACATTGGCAACCTTCAAACACTAGACCCAACTCAGTTTGAGTTTGTGAAGGGCCAATCTTGTCTCCTGAATCTGATTGACTTCTTCAAATCAGTCTCCAGAGCTGTGGATGAGGGTAAGGTGGTCCACACAGCCTATCTGGACCTTGCCAAGGTCTTCTACACCATCCCCCACTCTGGAATCATAGATAAACTTACTAAGCTGGGCATAAATCCCTACGTCACTTGATGGGTTGCCAACTGGCTTACTGACAGAACCCATACTGTAAAAGTAGCCAACTCCAAATCCAGCTCCAGACAAGTGACAAGTGGAGTACCTCAGGGTTCAGTCCTGGGACCACTCTTGTTTGGCATCTACTTCTCTGAAGTACAGGCCAACACTAAGGGACTCTGGCTAACAAAGTTCATAGATAACTGCAAACTGGGAGCCATTATTGAATCCCCAAATGATGTGGATATTCTACAAAAGGGCCTTACAGAAGCAGATGCCTGGTGCCAGAGCTATGGGCTCAAGCTTAATGCCAAGAAATGTATAGTTATCCCCTTTGGAAAAAAACATGTACCCATGAATTACCACATAGGTGGCAGGACACTAAACATCGAAAGTGTGATGAGAGACTTAGGGACACAGGTGGACAGTGGTCTCACTTTCGATAACCACATCGCCACAACAGTCAGAAATCCTTCTATGTGGCACACCTCATCACTAAGGGCTTTTCTTCCAGAAAAAAGGAGGTCATTGTCCCACTGTACTCATCCCTCATTAGACCCATTATAGAGTATAATGCCCCATTTGGTATGTACCTCACAAGACATCTGCAACAGCTGGAAAGGCCACAGAAATGTCTCACTAAAAGAATCACAGGCCTAAAGCAGATGCCATATGCTGACCGTCTAAAAAACTCCAGCTATACTCTGTGGCATATCGTCTACTCAGAGGTGATCTCTGCTTAACATACAATGCCATGTCAAACCCTGAGCTGTTGGACATGCTCCACTTAAAGAAATCCCAATCCCTCAGAGCCACATGCTCCAAGGATCTAAATCTTGTCATCACAATGAACAAAACATGCTGGAGGGATAGGTTCCTGACTCAGAGACTCCCCGTATTCTGGAATAGACTACCCATACATGTCAAGCAGACTGCCTCATTGGCCCTCTTCAAAAGGAACCTTGATGATTGGATGGGAGATAGGAAATTCACTCTGGGGATCATGTCAGTCACCCTGCTAGACAGGGGTCCAGAGAAGTAAATATTGTGGTAAGAAATATCCAGGGAATTGTTATGGCTAGGCTTGCATAGGTCCTAGGGCCGATAGCCTAGTACCAACCTCTGAACCTATGAACCAATGATAAAGGGTAACGTGCCTTTGCATATGCACAGATGGATCTGGTTAAGTCTACCAGAAACTTAATAAAATCAAAAAAGATGAGGGAAAGTGCCCAAACTTTGAAAAACATAAAAAGTCACAGAAAGGTATTTCTGAAGGACTACCACTGCTCGTAGAGTTATACGACACTTTATTTGCCACAAAATAAAAATAAAACTAAAAAACACATAATTCTATATTTCATCAGATATATCATTAACCTTTCAAACACCATATAGTCTAGAATTATGTGTTTATTATTTTTATTGTGTGGCAAATAAAGTGTTTTATAACTCTACGAGTGGCAGTTGTCCTTCAGAAGTGCCTTTCTGTGACTTTCTACCAGAAACTTCCTAACAGTTAGTATGCAGCATGTTTGAGCCAGTACAGCAGACAGATTTTTTGAAATGGTATCTGTGCCAAACATTTGACAACAGGTAATAGAGGAAGTAGGCATTTACTTTAAAAGACATACTTATGCAAAAATGGTATTTTGTTGACAAAAGACAATACCACAGACAGATAGTTGGAAAGAATGTGGGCTGTGGGTAAACAGACACAAGGGCAAAATTTTATGGGCATCTGATTAACGACAATGAACTATATAAGCTACAATGCTCCTCCTTCTAATCCATGAGATTTAACTCATTGCAGACTCAGTTTACTAAGTTAAACTGCTTGAGGTCCAGCACATCAAGGAAACTCAAAAGTATTTTGAGTAGTAAGCCCACAAACACACTCCTGAATGTATATATATATATATATATATATATATATATATATATATATATATATATATATATATATATGGGTCTACCTGACAACACCGACACATCACAAAACCGACAAAGAAATCACCGACACCACATAACCGACAGTTCACAAACACGAAACCTCACATGCCCGACAACGAAATCACTGACACCACATAACCGACAGTTCACAAACACGAAACCTCACATGCCCAACACACCATAATAATGACAATCAACAAACAAAACAAATCCCCTGTCCAAAAAGCACACACACAACACAAGCACACCAAAATCCTTACAAACCCACACTAAACCTCACATACACAACTATCTACAACCTTAACCCAAACCCTAACCCTAAGGTTCGTCACTATCGCACACTTACCTAACCCGCACCCTAACCGTAACTCACTTAACCCGCCCCTAACCCAAAGACTATCACTACCGCACACTTACCTAACCCGCGCCCTAACCCTAACTCACTTAACCTGCCCCTAACCCAAAGACTATCACTACCACACACTTACCTAACCCGCGCCCTAACCCTAACTCACTTAACCCACCCCTATCCCTACAGACTGTCAATATCGCACACTTACCTTACTCGCACCCTAACGTCCGTCACTACCGCATACTTACACAGTCTTTTCCCATGTCGGTGTTCTCAGCGTTGGTGTTTTCATCCGTTGGTCTTCTCAGTTGTCGATCTTCTGGAGTCGGTGTTCTCAGTGTCAGCGTTCTGAGCTGTCGACGTTGTCAGGTGGACCTATATATATATATATATATATATATATATATATATATATATATATATATATATATACATATATATATATATATATATAAACCAATGCCAAGGCTACACAAGTATGAAAAAGCGAAACCTTACAGGTATTGATTTCCTATCAAAAACAGTGATAGTGAGGTCTGCACAGGGAAGCTGAGCCTCAAGGAACTGTGGGAATACCACCATAAATTTGTTTCTATTTATACAACCATACCTTTATGTATTTATTTATTTTACTTAGATGATTGTTGTGGTCTTTGGAAAATTCACATGTATGACCCATTGAAGAACAACATATGCATTTAGACTATTAGAATAAAATGTGCATAAGTGATAGATTAGTTGTATATCAATTGAAAGAGTTATATATTGCTGCTAATGTTTCTTATAAGAAAGGCAAAGACAGTAAGAACACAAACTGAAGTGACTAGCTCTAAATGGAATTTGCAATGATAATGCAGTCATCCATGCAGAATATATCTAGGTAGTCTCTGGATTTTTTTTTTTTTAATTTTGACAACTACTTCTCATTTGTGATGCATATCCCTTCTGTGTGGAGTCTGCATGTCCTCCCCACGGTCGAGTGACGTTTAAAGACATGCAGGTAGGTATGTGTGTGAATGGGTGTGCCTTCTTAGAAGGCTGGGAGTCGGGCTGACAACTTGGCACCGTAAAAATCCACTGCCAATCATTAGCGGACCGGAGTTCTGCTGTGGCAATCCCTAACCGGGAAAAGCCAGAAGACAAAAAAAAAATGAAGACTATTGCTGCTAACTGCCACCATTTTACTAATGTTTCTGTCCCCAGAGCCATGTTAAAAAAGGAATGTCTCATGATTAGGGCTTCTTGCTGCATTGATCTCAGAGGTAGTGGTGTATTTATTGACATTTCCAGCTTATATGCTAGAACTGGGCAGTGTTCTAAGTGTGATAACTCAAAAGTAAATTATTTCAGAAGTAAGTTGGCTGAAGTAGTTATAGGAATTGTTCTGGCCTTTTATATACATTGGTAGTGATTCTCCTTAACATCTGATAATAAAATGATGTTCAGTGAAACAATCTTTCTATGAGTAATGTTTTATCAGTTTTTATGTCACAATAAAATGTTACACATACAAAAATAAATTATAAAAATAAATAAATAAATGCAAAGAAAATATTTTGCAGGGGGTAATACCCCCCCCACCACCATACCCTTGTAATTTTAACTCTACTAACTGCAGTTGCCCAGCAGTCAGGAAGGTGAAGATTGTAATGAACAGTGCTGAGTGGTCCCATTGTATCTATCAAAATATTATGCAGATCAAAAAAAAAAACATCTTGGAAATACAGATCTTGGTCAAGTGTAATGAAGGGTGAAATAAAGCAATGTATTTTGTTTACAGTTCTTTGGAACAATTGACCATTGCTGAATCTATTTATTTGACAGTAAATGCAGAGACTATTCCAGTGATCTAATTAGAAGAATGTGTTGAGCTGAAGTGGATAAAGCTAGGCATAGGTATGCCTCAGGACAGAAAAGCCTTTATACTGTAATGCCTAGTCTGGGCAATAAGAGGTTAAGCTCTACTTGAATTTTAGGCTAGCACTTATGCTAATAACAGATCATCATGCAGTGTGCAACCCAAGAAAAGAGCCATCCAAGACAGATAAGAGTAGATCAGTTCAAATACTCATTTGCAGCAAAGGGGTAGACATAAGACATAGGATATTGTATATGAGGGAAAGGAACCTTCTGGTATTATCAGTAGACCATTATGACTTTCATGTGAGCAGCTTAAAAAACTAGCATCCCTACATCCTGCTGAATTTCCACCTTTGCCACTACAATACAATTGTATTGATTGTGTAGGTCTCTGGAATTGTATGTAAAGGATGTTTATTCAGAATGACCTGAAGTAACTTGTATGGAAGCTGCGACATCTAAACACCTTATCATTGCTAGTAGCTGCAAGAAATGGCATGCCTGAGGAAGCCATTAGTGGTAGTGACACATAGGTCCCTACGAAGCCTTTAAAACTTTTATGGAGCTAAAAGGATCTAAACATTTTATGTCTGTACCTCAGCATACAGTCACAAATAGATGGCCTGAAGAGTTTGTGAATGCATTCCAGAAAACTATAAACACAGTAACCCCCCCCTCCCATTATTAGATAATTTTCTCTTTATTTATGATATGCAATGCATGCCATCTTTCCCACAACACCAGCAGTGTTGCTCAACAGAAAACTACATTCTGCATTGGACACTGGTAAATCAAGATTTAGGTACATAAGTGCATACATAGCAATCTCAGCCTACAAGTAACCGTGCTTAACATACCTCTCAACTGTACTGATTTTCACATAATGTCAAGATTTTTGGCTCATATTTTTGGCCTTTTCATCTTTTTTTCCTGGCAAATCACTGAAATGATGTCAGGATTGAAGTTACTAAATATTGGCATACATATGAGTTTCAGACTTCATATCCTTCAGAAAATGTATATTAAAACAATTCCTGTTAGTCTAGCAACTTTCTAAGTTTATAAGAGCAATATTTAAAATATGTCCCTATTTGTACCCCCATTTTGTCAAGCTTTGTTCAGATTTTTTGCATTAACAGGTTGAGAGGTGTGGTGCTTAAACATTTGCCATAAGTTAGCAGATGTTGACTAGACATGACAGAGCTGGTAAATGGCATGTGGGATGCATTTTTAAAGGATTAGTCTTTAAAGGTAAACTACTGCTGAGGGAGGATAGAGCAGTGGTGGAGTGGTTAGCACTGTCATTTCATAGCAAGAGGTTTTCTGGTTTGATTTTCTGCTGGGATGCTTTCTGTGTGGTGTCTGCATGTCTTCCCTGCATTCGTGTGGGTTTCCTCCAGATGCTCCAGTTTCCACCCACATTCCAAAGACATGCAGTAGGTGGCTTGGACGCTTTAAATTGTCCCTAGGTGTGAGTGTATGTGTGTGAGTGTGTGGTGCATCTTCTGAGGAGGGTTGGGCACTGGGCTAGTTACCCAATCCCATAAAACCTGTACCTGCTATGGAAACAATGAGTTCTGAAGGGTGCTCGTTGCCTGATGTGCTTAATGCATGTGACCAGATCCAGGACTGCTGAGGAAGGTTGTACCTGGAGAAAATACATAAAATGGTTAAGAAGTGTTCAGCAAAAGTGTTTAGCAAGCTGAAGGCCTACAGTTAGATATTAGACAACTAAGTTTTCATTAACTATATGGCAAAGAAGACTATACCAATGAAGAGATGAATGCTACCACCCTATCCTTGTTATAAAAGCCAACCTATCAAAGCCATACATAAATATATATGTATGACAAGATCTACACTTGCAGAAGGATGGGTGACCATAAGCATTTCCAGTGGTACATTGCAAGAAGGGTGCCAAGCTGCAACATTTTCCAGACAGTGACTAAATTCTTTCAATATTACCGAAGAAACAGAATACTGGTGCTATGGAATCAAGACACAAACATTTACAAAGAATAATACTGTGGATAGAATATTGACTCATTGAACTATGGATAGGAGGATAGTTCATAGTCAGTATTTAGGCAGCCCATAAGAATCATGCCAATTGCCATTTTTACAAGGTGAGCAAGTCTTCTTTCACCTTTTGATATAAAGGGGTTTTATTTGCCCTCTGCTCCTGCAGGGGATACTGTACAACTTTAATACCAAAACAGTTGTAAAAGTGTATGTGTACCTAGTATAACACAACTCTTTGAAGCTGCGCAACCTCAGTGTGAGACTTCTAAAGTAGAACAACATGTTTAGGGGGCTCCTCAAGTTGGGTATGTAATGACCAAAGTGCAGGACCGTTACTTCTACAAGTGGCATAAGTCCATAGATAACATCTCCATGGCTTATCTTCTCATATCTCCACCAAGGCATTTGCTATGAGGGCATGTTCCTAAGCATGTGATCCTCCCTTCTTGACTAGCTAGGGGAATGTGAGCAGTTACATCTCCTCACTCCTGTCTTAATCCAAGCACTAGGACTGCTTATCAAACACTGGTTGTCTGGGTCATACTCAGGGCTTTGTTACTCTATGCCATAAGCCAACATATGTCCTTAACAAATTTACTGCATTTCTAGGTACTGTATCTAAACTTTTACATAATTTACTTAATTGAATACAAATATTCCTCATCAGCTGGAATAAAACGTCTATTATTTATCAAAACAGAGCTGTGTTGCACCCAAAAGTAAATCTCTTTCAAGCACAGCTATAATTTCTGAGTCTCCATGCTATAAAGATGATTACTATCAGTTTGTGAGATGGGATTCTAATGTTGCTCTTTGAATTATGATCTGATGCACATTTCATAAAAAAATGTGGCATTTCTGAAGAAAACAGACATTTAATATTAGACTACTGGATATTGTAAACATTTTCCCCTTCAATGCACAGTAGTATCACATAGGATAACTTTAATTAGGGTTTTTCAGAATTCACCACACAGAATGTGTGCTTTGGGTTTTTTTTTTTCTCTCTCAATCTGCAGATTGGTGTTTAATTGTGATATCCTGTTCCTCAACCTAACAAACATTCTTTAGTTCACTGTAGTTATAACCACTAGCAGTTACATTGTGGAAAAACAGTGTGGCTTTGTTTCATGCAGTACATAAATCCTTCACAGAAGCAAATGGTGAAAGGAGGCCAGGTTCTTACTCTACGGTCAGCACCAAACTTATAAAAAAAAGAAGTGTTTTTTCTACATTTTGTTAATCACACCAGCTTCTTTAAACCATTCTACATGTATATTGAACAGATAGCGGTTCAAAAAATACGCAAGAATGAATCTGCCTTCCATTTTTCTAATTTTCTTAGCACTAATACACTAAGCAACATTTCCTATCTTACAGTTTGAACCTGTGCTGATCCACTCATTCCAATCTCCTTTCTTGCATTTCATCTGTAACATAAACACACTAGAGAATTATCTGCACTAAACAGGGCTGCATCTGTTAAGGCTTATTATGTATTAAAGATGTATAGTAAGCTATGAATTCCTTTATTTGTTGAATGGTATGAACTATTAACGTAAAGAAAGTGACTTGTATTTGAGAATTTAAAAAAAATAAAATTGTTCCTCCAACAGCCAAGCAGACTTAGCGAGGTTAAAGTTTTATTTTGTTTATTTATTTTTATTAATGAAAAAACAGCAGAAGAAATTGTGTTAAGCAAGGGCACTGGTTTTGCATGCATTGGTGTGGGAGGCTTGGAAATGAAAGGCAAATGGCAAGTGATTTGAGGTTTTCACTCTAATTAATGATAACTTCTATGACAGATGGGTGTAACAGCATTTGCAACTTTTTGACTGTGGTGCAACAGATTTTTAATTAGGATTCCATTTCAAAGAAAATAGGAGTGAGGGGTGACATGTTCCATAGTCTGGTTTACATGGCGATGCTTCTATATTACTTGTCCATCACTACATTTGCATTCAGTCTACATGTCACTTGCTTTAAACTCTAAACATTCCTTTTTTTTTGCAACAGCAATTTAATAACATTTTATGGAGCTGCTGTGAATTACTTGAAGAAGGAACAATATGTAAAACCTGTCAAAATATCACATTCAGAATAAGCAAATGAGTGACATCTGTTTAAAGGTTTAGTTTTCTTTCAGCTATTCTTTTAAATGTATTCTTTTTAAATGAGCTTGTAAAGTCCGTAAACACTTTTTTCTCACCCTTTAGGGCCAATTAAATTTCTCTGCTTGACTCCAGTTGCAAATCACTAATAAGTCAGTTACAACAAACAAAAAATGCAGTATATTTTGTCACAAATGTAGTATTCACATCTTAGTATGTTGAGATCATTAAATGTGAAAAAAAGAAAAAAAAGTTACTTAAAAATATAAGGAAGTCGCCTTACTCTTCAATATAACTCTTCTGTGTTTGGAAATATTTTGATGAATATTTTAATGACAAAAACACAATACAATCTACCTATGGGCATATCTATAACCATATATAACCCATATCAAGGGAAAAGCCGAAAGACTTTTTTTATCAATTGTTTGGGAAGTGGGGGTCATTTGGTGAAAGCAATTGAAAAGGACAAGCAGTAACATTATAGTATTATTTCCCATCATGTACCGATAACTACAGTTCTGAATAGTTGAGTTACATCTAGATGAAGATACAACTAGTGGAACCTTCATGCAAATTAAAAACAAAACAGGATCTAAGCCACCATTCACCACCTTATTTGTATATACTAACGTCAAAGTTGCAGAATTGTAGGGAAATGAGAAAACTCAAAAGACTATAAATAAAACTGCCACTGGTGCGACAGAAACAGTACGGGCAGTGATTTCTGTAAGAAAATGCACTCGATGAGTTGCAGCACATCCAGTTATGAATGATGCACTGCAATCTCGTCCACATTACACTCGACCATTCACAGGGAAATTTGTGACATCCTATGCAGAACTGAGGACTGCAGGAGAAAACTTTCATTAAGAAGTTGTCACATACATGGTCCGCGATGGCACTCGGTACTACTTACCACAGAGGAAAAGGAGTACTCTGAGTTAATACAGTCTGGGATTTCATATTTATAACCCAGTATGTCTAGCCCCCTTTCAGAACAATTAGTCTTGCTCTTTCCTGGATTGTAACAGCAGTGCTCTCATTTTTAAAAGGAACCCGTTTATTAGGTACTGCTCTGAAGATGTCGGGTACAGCATGGAGTAAAAAGCAGAAGCAGACAGATTTCTAGTCTTTCTATTGACTGCAGGAAGCTTTTGTTAGTTTTTCCTTTCTGAAGATCATTTACTAAAGCATACTCTAGTATAGGCTTTCCAGGTTTGTAAGTCTCCATTGTCTCCTGGATAATGCACTGTTGGTGGTAGTGGCAGCAGTGGTGGGGCCCACTAATGCATGTACTATAATGTGTAGAATACTGTGAAATGAGAGCAAAGTTAGGAAGGGATTTCACATACACTGATGTCTCAGGTATGTTGGCTTGCAAAAGAACAGTATATGTGCTGTTAGTCGCTCTACATTTGGAGGGGTTTTCCTCTGCCACATGCTATAGTATGTTTAATGGCTTGTATTTCTGATGGTTTTTGCTTTTCTGGTTTGGTAATCAGAATGCTTTTATTTCTGTTGCCCTCATCTGATTTATTTATTTTTTCTAGTTAGTCATTTCAGAAGTGAGTATCTAGGCTGGACCTGTAGCACAGTTTCCATCCATGTCTAAGGTCATAAAGCAAGAACAAAATGCATACTCATGTTAATGTAATTCAAAGAGATAATATATACATTTGGATCTATGCCAAAATAATGAATTACCATAACATCGAGTTGCAAAACAGCAAGAGGAAACAATGAAAGTGTACATTCACGGACATCCAGATTGTCGTAAGTTTTCAATGCAAAATAAGTCAGTTGGCCAGTGTAGTGAACTTTACCCTTTTCTCCACTGTAGTGCAATCATGGAGTTGGTATATTTAATTGGGGGGGTGAGGAGCAAAGCCCCCCCTCTCAAGTGGGTTTTATTTGCTTCAGTATGTTTTTTTAAGATTGTTCACCGATTGTTTACTTACTAGAGGAAAACTTTGATATGAACTCTTGTGAATGTAAACTTTCATCATTTCCATCTCGCCATTTTGCAACTTGACATTATGGTAATTCGTTATTTTGACATAGATCCATACATTTATATATTACAACAAAAACATGACAAAACAATAGCAGCACAAGCTAAGCTGAGATACCAGCAGAGACTGTTCAAGTCATTTGCAGCTGAGATATGCAATATGTGACATAAAAGGAGAGTATAATAATCATAAACTTTTTAGCATACAATATATGTAGCTAAGTTTATGTAACCTGAGGTAGTAACACAGTCATTCATTAATACTTGGTATCTAGGTGAATTATAACTTGTGACAGCAAATTTATATCTATATAAAAGTAATCAAACAGTATTAACAGATTCACATTTACAAACATTATACATCACATGTATTACTATATATCATATAACCCAAGCAACATTACATAAATTATTCAGTTTCTGCCCTTTTTTAATCAAGAAACATCTTTATTAAACTATCAGTTGCAACATAAACAATCATACATTTATATAAATGAAAACAAACCACACTGACACAATCATAATTGCAAGCATTTTACATCAAAAACCATACTGACACACTCCAGTTGCAAACATTATACATCACTTATAATCTGCCCAGTCATTTTCAGTCAAGCATTACATAACTCATTTAAGTCCTACCTTCTTTTAAACCCCATTCCTTTCCTGTATGTATTGTTCCCACAATTATCATTTTTTTCCTATGTAGTTTGCTCCTACCCTTTTCTAAAGATCACGATTCCAGTTGTTTTTTATCTCTGTTACTATATTTGTTACTTCTAGTTCAGTTGGTTTATATTTTGATTTCCATTTTCTAGTAATTGCTTTTTTGGCAGCCACCATAATTAGACACAGCAAGTCCTTGTCTTGGCAATTCTGATTCTGTATCATAGCTCAGAAAAATCATCTCCCTTGTCACACCAATCTGCCCACCCACTCCAGTTCATCTTGCAGGAAATTCTTGAAGTCCACCAACTCACTACACTCCCAGAAAAGATGTTCCTAATTGCCTCTTTCTTCCCTGACACACCTCCAACATTGCCTGTCAACCTGAGGAAAAATTCTTTGGAGTCTACTTGGGGTATAAAAATATATATGTAAACATTTCCAAGAAAAACTCCTAAATTGTCTAGATTTTGTTGCATATTTGGGAGACATACATATATCCTACCATTGTTTCTTTATGAATTGTTTATCCAGTCTCTCTTCCCAATCCTTTTTATCCTTTTCTGATTGATTCTTATAGTTATCATGCAATATTGTATATGCTGTACTAATTATTCCTTTTTTTAATGACAGCGTCTCTTTTAGATTCTACTAAAAAACTCTACCAGTGCTGGACTTTCATTTTGGACTCCCTATTTTATTCTCTTTGCCTGTACTCTGATATCAAGCCTTGATAGGGAAGGCAATCTCTAATTTGCAGTCCAAAAGAATTCCTGGCATCTTCTCATTCTATAATCTTTTCCTGTCTAGTTATTTGCTTCTAATACCTTGGTTCCTCTGCAATTTTCTCCAATAAATGCCAACCCCCTCTTGCCTGTTGTCTATATCCCTAATTGTAGTCATGACTATTGGAATAATCTCTTTTCTCCATTTCTGTGTTGGCTTAGTTCTTAGGATACCTTCTGCTACTTTATAGATATAATATTCAAGTTCTGCCCTTTTTAAATCAAGAAACATCTTTATTAAACTATCACTTACAACATAGACAATCATACATTTATATAAATGAAAACAAACCACACTGACACACTCCCAGTTGCAAACATTATACATAACTTATAATCTGCCCAGTCATTTTCAGTCAAGCATTACATAGCTCATTTAAATCTTGCCTTCTTTTAAACCCCATTCCTTCCCTGTATGCATTGTTCCCACAATTAGCATTTTTTTCCTATGTAGTTTGCTCCTACCCTTTTCTAAAGCTCCAATTCCAGTTGTTTTATCTGTGTTACTATATTCACTACTTCTAATATTGGTTTAGATTTTGATTTCCATTTTCTAGTAATTGCTTTTTTGGCAGCCACCATAATTAGACTCAGCAAGTCCTTACCATGTCTTGGCAATTCTGATTCTGTATCATAGCTCAGAAAAATCATCTCCCTTGCCCCACCAATCTGCCAACCCAGCATCTCCAACAGTTCATCTTACAGGGAATCCTTAAAGTCCACCAACTCACTACACTCCGAGAAAATATGTTCCTAATTACCTCTTTCTTCCCTGTCACACCTCCAACATTGGCTGTCAACCTGAGGAAAAATTCTCTGAAGTCTACTTGGGGTATAAAAATATCTATGCAAACATTACTAAGAAAAACTCCTAAATTGTCTAGATTTTGTTGCATATTTGGGAGACATACATATATCCTATCATAGTTTCTTTGTGAATTGCATATCCAGTCTCTCTTCCCAATCCTTTTTAACCTTTTCTGATTGATTCTTATAGTTATCATGCAATATTTTATATGCTCTACTAATTATTCCTTTTTTAATGGCAGATTCTCTTCTAGATTCTACTAAAAACTCTACCGGTGCTGGTCTTTCATTTAGGAACCCCCCCCCCATTTCATTGTCTTTGCCTATACTCTGATATCATGCCTTGATTGGTAAGTCCATCTCTAATCTGCAGTCCAAATAAATTCCTGGCATCTTCCTATTCTGTCACCTTTCCCTGTTTAGTTATTTACTTCCAATACCTTGGTTCCTCTGCCAATTTTATCCAATATCTCCCAGCCCCATCTTGCCTATTGTCTATATCCCTAATTGTGGGTTCAGGCACCTAGGCAGTGAGACTTTTCCCTGTGGGTACATTTGGCTAGGGACACATGGATGAAGTGACATTCAGCTGCAGAGAAATATGGCTGTTTGCAAATTCCCTGTGGGCAAAGAGAAGCACACACTGCCATGCCCACAGCTTTAATAACAAAAAGCATTGAGGCAGAAAAAGTAATGAGTGTTGTGCTCAGTTTACAGTACATACTTATGTAACTGCAACATGTAGACGTGTGCTACAGCATGGAGGAAATCCTGCAGGCTACTGTAGTCACATTTATGCTCCAGTATGCATTTTAGGTAATGTTCCCTAGACACTGTGAAGGGGCTAGTGGTCCACACACACCAATTGTAAAGGTACTGCCCATTGTGCACTGCATTTTTACTACAACTGACATGCCCTCTGGTCAGCCTGCTGCTGATGACTGGCTTATTGCCTGCTGTCTCATGTTCTCTTGGGGACCATGGGCATTGTTTTCCCCCTGTGCATTTGATTATTGAAGTTGTGGACATGGCAACACATTCTTCTCTTTGCCCACAGGGAATTTGCAAACAGCCATATTTCTCTGCAGCTGAATGTCACTTCAGCCATGTGAACTCAGTCAAATGTACCGCAGGGAAATGTCTTGCTGCCTAGGTGCCTGAACCCAATTGTGGGTTCAGGCACCTAGGCAGTGAGACTTTTCCCTGTGGTACATTTGGCTAGGGACACATGGATGAAGTGACATTCAGCTGCAGAGAAATATGGCTGTTTGCAAATTCCCTGTCAGCAAAGAGAAGCACACACTGCCATGCCCACAGCTTTAATAACCAAAAGCATGGAGGCAGAAAAAGTAATGAGTGTTGTGCTCAGTGTACAGTACATACTTATGCAACTGCAACATGTAGACGTGTGCTACAGCATGGAGGAAATCCTGCAGGCTACTGTAGTCACATTTATGCTCCAGTATGCATTTTAGGTAATGTTCCCTAGACACTGTGAAGGGGCTAGTGGTCCACACACACCAATTGTAAAGGTACTGCCCATTGTGCACTGCATTTTTACTGCAACTGACATGCCCTCTGGTCAGCCTGCTGCTGATGACTGCCTTAGTGCCTGCTGTCTCATGTTCCCTTGGGGACCATGGACATTGTTTTCCTCCTGTGCATTTGATTATTGAAGTTGTGGACATGGCAACACATTCTTCTCTTTGCCCACAGGGAATTTGCAAACAGCCATATTTCTCTGCAGCTGAATGTCACTTCAGCCATGTGAACTCAGTCAAATGTACCGCAGGGAAATGTCTTGCTGCCTAGGTGCCTGAACCCCTAATTGTACTCATGCCTATTGGCAGGATCTTCTTTTCTCCATTCCTGTGTTGGCTTAGTCCTTAGGATACTTTCTGTTACTTTATAGATATAAAATTCTGTATGATTATTGTTATTATCGTTAAAGGCCTGCGTCCAAAAGCCCAGTCTCTCCTTGTTTCTTGAGCTTCCCTCCTATTTCATCATCATCCCTTTCCACTTTGAATTATAGTTTTCTGTTTGTGCTATGTATAGGAGCCTTAACTGTGTAGCTCTGAAATTATGCATAGCTACATTCTGAAGGCTGTGGGATTGTTGATTTTTTCAACGTCTTCTGCCAATACATCCTAATAAGCCGTCTAAGACAAGGAAATGATCTTTCATATAATGATACCACTGTACTGACTTAAAGTGTTGGTACTTGGGTACTTTTATTTTGAAACTGTAATACTAAGTGGCTTTCAACAGCATCTGGCATGAGAGCTCCTGGGAGCAGAATTCAAAGAGCAGAGTTTGTATATCAAGATAATGATACCTGGCAAAATGCAGTATTTTATAATAAGCTAGTCATCTTCTAAAGGACAGAACAACATTGTTGTCCTTGGTTTACCATCAGCATACATCTATAGATTTTATTTGAACAGATATGATAGGTTACTGGTGAATGCATTTAGGTGAGAACTGTACCAAGGTAATGGTATGAATATTCCCTTTGCAGTGAGGAATCATTCATTGCATACTGGCTATGTAAGACTTGCAGGCCTCAATGGGGCTATCGTCTATGATTTTAGAGGTTCATATGTTGCTACTAGACTAACAACCACTAGGGCCCTTACAAGTTTAGCTGCGCACTCCAAACCATTTGGGTCCTGAGTATTGTGGGTGTCTCTTTGGGGGTATGTTAGAAGGGAGGTAACTAAGGGATTTATAATGGGGGATATTATTTAGGATAATACTTTTCTTATTGTTGGCCTCTGTCCATAAGGGACATAGGGGACAGAGCAGGGGTAAATTTACAATTTGCCCTCCGATTCTCAAGGCTTTATTTGAATGGGGTCAGGGATGAACTCTGTTTTACATGAATGGGGAGCCATTTTCATACTGCGGGGATCCTTTGGGACACATCTCTGTCTCTTTTACCCATTCTATTACAAAAGAAGTTCAGACCCTAGATCTAGTGATTGTAGTGATTCTGGTGTTGTTTGTTTTGTGCATGTGGAACATATCTGTCAGGACTGGGTCTTAGAAAGCCCTCTAAGGCAGGCAAAGATCCCCTCTCAGCAGCATGTAGGATACTGAATACACAGACAGAGCCTTTAGGTGATCAGTGAAGGTCAGAGTATTCATGTCCTGAATTATCTTGGTAAGAAACCTTTGCAGGCATTCCAGTTGTTTCAAGTGTCTGGTTAGGTACATGCCAAAGGGGACAAAATGAAAGGTCTGATAAGTGCAGAGTAGGGTAGTACTATAACTTCCTTGGATGCCATTCCCTTACCCATAAATTGGGTGACATAGACTGATTTTCTTACTATTTAGCTACATGTTGGTCAGAGGCCATATTACTGTCTACATATGTTCCCAGACCCCTTACTACTTGGTTGATTTTTGGTGTTGTTTTATTGATGGTGTAATTAAGTTGAGTTGGTGGTTTCCCCAAAGGGCATTATAATGCATTTTTTGGCACTGAGTTTTTGGCCATGGCTTTAGCACAAGTCATTTGTCTGTGTTAAACTCTCTTACACAATGTTGAATTCTTGGTGGAGATCTGTAACAGCTCCCAGTTTACAGCCATCTGTGAACTTGGTGAGCCAAAGTCCATGAATGTCAGTCTTGACTTTCAAGAAGTAGATGTCAAAGAGGAGTGGGCCCAGCATGTAGCCCAGGGTACACATCTAGTGACTAGTCTCCTGCTGGAGGTGGTCTTACCTATTCTGACTTCTTGGGTCCTGTCTGTGATCCAGCTGGCAATACATTGAGTTATGTAGGGATTTATGCCTTGCTCAAAGAGCTTGTCAGCAATACCTTAGTGGGGTATTGTATCGAATGCCTTTGCCAGGTCAAGATATGCAGTATGCAATATTTTGCTCTTGTGTGTTGCCTTGATAGCCCTGTCAAAGAACTCTACCAGGTTAATAGGTATGACCTTCCCTTAACAAAGCCAAATTGGGATGGATCCATCGTATGCAGGTTGCCAGTTTCCTCGTATATCATTTCCATGATAATTCTTTCCATGGATTTGCATATTAAGCTTGTTAAACAGATGGGTCTGCAGTCCCCTAGGTCATTTGATGGTCAGCACTGGCGGAAGGAAATAACTTTTGTGGTCCTGCATTCACTTGTAAGGCAGCCTCTTTTGAAGTTGTAGTTGAACAAAGACACAAGTGGTCCACATAGATCATGTTTAGACTGTTCATGAGGTAACCAGGGATGTTGCCAGGACTCATGGTGGTGGTGTTCTTGGCTTTAGTGAGTACTGTCAGCAAATGGTCCCTGCTAATAGCTGGGTGAAGTATGTTGGAGGGAATTTCACCTGGTAGAGCTGGGGGGGTGGGATTGGGGAAGTGAAGTTTGAGCTGAATTATTTAGCCAACAGATTTGCTGTTTCACCCTGATCTGTGTAGGTGGTACCATACACCATCAGTTCAACACATTGCTGTGTGTTACCTTTAAGGTTCCTGGCAAAGCTGAAGAAGGCCTTCTGATTGTCCTTAGCCTACAAGGCTATCCTGACCTTGTAGATGGCCTTCTTGGACTTAATTAGACCTCTTAGTTTCTTACTTATTTGTAAAAGAGAATAGGCTTAATACCTCTATTGTGATATACATTATCACTGATTTTATTTTTTATGCTTAATAATATGCAGAAGGACCTCCTCGGAGAAGCCATTCATACTGATAATAAACCTGCTTTTGAAACCGTCTATCATCAACAACTCCCCACAAAACTTGAACTCATCCTTAAATAGGGTGCACATATGTGGTTTCATTGTAATCTTTCTGACAGTACCTTTCAGGATCAACAACTTATAATAAAGGAACTTTCTTTGCAAGGGTCCCACAGAGATTGTTGCTGAGACTGTTTTTTTATCAGCAACTTAATGATAGACCTGTGCAACACTGAAAATACCTAACATGAAGATGTGATATGTTATTGTTAGGACCAAGAAAGAGCTATTGCTTTATACAGAATAAATGTCACACACATGCACACATACAAGCGAGCATGCGCACATAGACACACACACACACACACACACACACACACACACACACACACACACACACACACACACACACACACACACACACACACACACACACACACACACACACAGTGGCAGAGTGAAGTATCTAGTATTTGTACTTTTAAAGTCTTTCGTTCATCAGAGGGATGCTTAGCTTCTGGCTGCTGTCTGTGAAAAAGACTAAATGTTTTACAACTTTAAAGCTGTAGAACACTTTGTACTCCTACACTTTTCTTTCCTGTAATTAGTACATCAGTGTAGCTAACACTCCATATACCACAAAGAATTATCATTGAAACTCTCTGATGTGGCCTGAACATGGATGTCAAGGTTCATTTGTTAAGCTTTGCATATCTCAGTTCTCAAGAATTTCTTGACATCTGCATCTCAGGCATATAACAACTTTATTATGAACAGATACATGATCATAATCCCCTGTATGCTGCAGATCACAGATATTAAAATGATCATATAATGATAATCCTCTGTATGATACAGATCATTGAGATTAAAAAGATCAGATATGTAATCATAATCCTTTGTGCACTACAGATCACAGAGATTAAAGCGATCAGATGCATGATCATAATCCTCTGTATGCTACAGATCATAGAGATTAAAGCCTTCAGATACATGATCATAATCCTCTCTATGCTACAGATCCCAGGGATTAAAATAATCAGATACATGATCATAATCCTCCGCATGCTACACATAGCAGAGATTAAAGTTATCAGAATCAAATGCATGATCATAATCCTCTGCTTATCACTGTACAAGATCACTCACTGTGAATAAAAGATTGACTAGTATTATTTCTGAACTCCTTAGTTTAGAAAACTGCCCCTTATTAATGAAAATGTAAAAGATAAATACAGCTCTATACTCTTTTGTGAACAGCAATCAAGTAGAAGTCACTCTAAGTAAACAGACCTATCCCCACCCCCCTTTTCAAAAACTGCCCAAGCTACCTGGGATTCCACTGATATTTTAATGACTAATGTTATTCATTCTTTTGTGAGAAGTTGACTCTATACCTTCTTTAATTACTACCAATTCTCCAGCAATGGTGACAGTAAGTAAGGCTTTATGCCCTGACCTTTAGCACACATAATCCTCTGTATGCTACAGATCACAGAAAATAAAGCCATCAGATACATGATCATAATCCTCTGTATGCTACAGATCCCAGGGATTAAAATAATAAGATACATGATCATAATCCTCCGTATGCTACACATAGCAGAGATTAAAGTGATCAGAATCAAATATGTGATCATAATCCTCTGCTTATCACTGTACAACATCACTCACTGTGAATAAAAGATTGACTAGTATTATTTCTGAATTCCTTATTTTGGAAAACTGTCCCTTAATGAAAATGTAAACGTTAAATACAGCTCTATATTCTTTTGTGAACAGCCATCAAGTAGAAGTCACTCTAAGTAGACAGACCTACCCCCCCCCCCCCTTTCAAAAACTGCCCAAGCTACCTGGAATTCCACTGATATTTTAATGACTAATGTTATCCATTCTTTTGTGAGAAGTTGACTCTATACCTTCTTTAATTACTACCAATTCTTCAGCAATGGTGACAGTAAGTAAGGCTTTATGCCCTGACCTTTAGCACACTGCTACTTAATAAAATTGCATAAGTTACAGCACCAGCTCCTAGGTATTGACTGCCTCTTCCTCTGTGTGTTCACACTGGGTACCTAGATATTTAGAGACCTTTTGGTTATAAAATTGTGCATTTTTGTAGCATTCTGCAGTATAGCCATCACTTAGTATTTACACATCAGTTTTACTTTTGCACGCTACTTTTTGATACTGATTTGCTTTGTACAGCATGTTATAGGTCATGCTTTTTCTACTTCTTATGGAAGGATTTTAATGTCAAAATTATCTGTTTAATATTTGCATATAAATGACCCTGCTTTATGTATGTTTACTTGTATTGTGCCAGTGCAAAGGTCATTGCTGGCAATGGTCTTATACCAACCCATCTACTTACCTAGTTATCCAATAACTTAAACATACACTTGATCTGGCTGCAAACACCTCCACTAAATTGCTGTGGTTAATCTCTATTCCTTCACTGCAGCCTCAATCACCTTACATCACACCTAGCCTTCCTTTAACCTTCATGAAGTTCTCGTACAATCAAGAAGAGACAGCCTGACCCTGCTAAACATACCAGCAAAATTATTCTTCTACAGGCTAGACAAGCCAGTATTTGCTGTAGGACAGTATGTGTCCCTATTTATTTTTAATTTTGCTCCATCTGAAAAGTTTTCATTTAATACCTATGATCAGCGGTGGCATGGTACCTGACTGGCTCAGGTTATTTGAATTTTTGTTAAGTGGGGGTAGAGTACTGATCACAACATACCAATTTTAGTTCTGACTGTTATAGCATAATTCAAATAGAATAAAAATATAATGAAGAAATACAAATAAGTTATAAACAGGATATACAAAAACCTGTATGCACAAAATCACAGTGTCGTAATAGTCTAAAATAAGGGCCTTGGTGAAGATAAGGTGATAGGGAAGAAGATTGTGAAGAGATGAGAAAGATGTTAGAGATGTCTGGTTATGTATCCTGAAAGCAGAATGTTGCATTTTGCATGTTTTTGAAGATGACCTTTGAGTTGGGCCTGGAACTTGGGAATAAAAGGCATTATCTTTGACGTATAAGGGAGACAGTTACAGAGTTTGGGGCCATATACTTGTTAGTGGACTATTGCTGCCTCACACATCTTGGTTCTCTGACTTGGTTCCTGACCACCATGACATCTGTGTGAGGTTTGAACATCTCCATTGGTTCATGTGACCTTTCCCTAGGTGTACTGGTTTCCTTCTACATCACAAAGACATATTGTGTGAGTGTGAGAATGTGTGTGTGTGTGTGTGTGTGTGTGTGTGTGTGTGTGTGTGTGTGTGTGTGTGTATATATATATATATATATATATATATATATATATACATAAATATATATATATATATATATATATATATATATATATATATATATATATATATATATATATATATATATATATATATATGTATATATGTGTGTGTGTATTATAATGTAATGGACTGCTTTCCCACCTAGGCCTTTTTGATGTACTCCCATTCTATTTTATGGTAAGTTTGTGTAATATAAAGTAGATATCTGAGGATGAATGAAATACATTAATAATTTTTATCTGTCAAAAAGCTTCAGACATTTTTGCATTGTGTGAAGTATTTAATTCAGTGAAAGTATATAACTTCCTCCCTTCCACTTGAACTCCAGTTTGAGGCTATTAATGCTTCATATTAATTAGTTTGTTATTGTCTAATGATTCAAAACACGGTATTGTAAAATTATACCTACCTTCTTTTTTTTTTATTACTAGAAACATTCCAACATTGCTAGCGACTTGCAGTCACTTTATACCTCTGTGACCATGTGACAAAACATAAGTATTTGTGTATTATTTTATACAGATTCCATTGTTTCAGTCTGATTTATGTCTGCTTTTCACAAGTGAGCATCAGGACCTAGTGCTTACAAAGATGCAGATGTGAGATGGGTAAATGAGACAGAAGCTTGTAGAAAAGAAGCACATTATTCAGTGACATTTTAGAGATAGACTGTGTCAGACAATCCGTAAGACTGTGGAGAGTGTGTGGGAGGTTTACTAGACTAGCACGGGAAAAAACACAATTTAAATGTTGTGTGAGTGAGTCACTGTTTTGAAGGGCCAGTGTAATTAATTACATTGCCAATAGAAACTTTCATTCTGCTATTTCACAACAAACTATCAAATCAGGGCATATGCATTCAATCTAGTCTTTGTGAACCCTTTTAGAAGTAACATAAAAAAATACCATTGTTCTTTACAACGCACTCTAATGATAGAAAGTTGTTGCAAATAAGGTCAGTAAACTTATAAAGCCTAATGCACTCTCTATATATTGTGTACACTCATAACATATTTAGCTGTACTTTTCCAGCTGTACTTCTCATGAAGTAAAAATGAAGGTACATTTCCCTGTATCTAACAGCCAAGTCCTGTTTCCAGTAGCCCAGTAAAACCTTAGACGTTGCTGCCCACTCCTTATCCTTACTGTTGGTGCCCCCACCCCTGTGAGGCTGAATTATACCCTCTGCCAAGTCTCTTGGCCTTCCTGCTGATCCTTGAGCAGACCTGACATGACAATCTTCTCTACCTTGTTTCCTCCTACCTTTGACTCTTCTCAGTACATTTATTCTACCCAAACTTGTCACCTTGCAAATTTTATTGCCCCTTCCTCCCTTCTTCATCTGTTGCATTCTGCCTTCAGCCTTACAGCTTCTGGCAGTTATTTTAACAGGATAGTGTCTGCCTTTTCAGTAAAGGTGGCCCCTTACCTTGTGCTACCTTACTATCCTCAACTATCACATTTCTAATTTATAGATCCAACACCAATCTAATCTTGCGTCTCATTGCTTCCAGACTTCCATTTCTTCCCTCTCCAACTGAAGCAAAACATCCACAGGACTGTTATCAGCTCATTAAAGATCTGTTCCAGTTCCCTTTTACAGCCTTTCAGCACATTTTTTACCTTGTACAGTCCAAATCATGCATCTCATCTCAGCTTCCTTCTCTTTACTTCTTCATCCATTTCCCCCTTTGTTTAACTATTCCAATAACCTAATTGACATAAAAATCAATATATGAACAGTTCTTTCTTGGCTGCTACATTCCTGTATTCAGTCAAGTTCAAAAAATAATAGTTGCCTACCCAGAAATGTCCCCATGGTGTCTACTTCTCTCATTTAATCCCTTCTAATTTATGCTCCCCTTCCATTCTTTTACCCCTCAAAAGGGCATTTCCTGTAGTACTCACTTCCTCTATAGATCCTCCCAAATTATAAACCATAGTAAATGACCTTCTTTTCAAACTTGTGTGTGTCTTTAGTCAACCCTGTACCTCACCCTCCATCTCTCCTGCTGCTTTTTATCCATCTGGACTCTTAATCCTCTTCTTACTTATGTCATATACTTCAGACTTTGGCACCTTTTTCTAATGCCTAATGATTTATTTTTCTTACCTGTGCTCTGGATCCTTCCCTCTATTTTGTGCTTCCAATCTACTACCCTTCCACCTTGCCTGTCAGCACTGTGCTTTATTAAGAGATAGCATAACACAGTAAATAAGGAAAGATGTTTCCTCCTTTCTGCCTTCATGCTTTCAGTCTGCTGTTCACAGTCTGCCTCCTTCTTGTTCCTGTGACAGCCTATTCTGCTTGTTTCCCTACTCCAGTAAGTAATTGATAAATATCCTAATATGTGTAATATTGTAGGTGGTAACATCACTGTTGTAAATTTCTTGGCAAGTGAAATACTGGAGGTTCTAGCATCACTGTGGTCACATTTGACTTGGTCACCTCCCCCCAGATAGGACATCTTTTACTTAATCCCATCCTAACAATGTTCATAGTGCTCTTCTTCTCTTTCGACTGTTCCTGTTAGGGGTCACCACAGCGGATCATTTGTTTCCATTTCTTCCTGTCCTCTGCATCCTGCTCTGTCACACCAACCACCTGCATGTCCCCTCTAAGCACATCCATAAACCTTATCTTAGGCCTTCCTCTTTTCCTCTTACCTGGCAGCTCCATCCTTAGCATCTTTTTCCCAATATACCCAGCATCCCTCCTCAGCACATGTCCAAACCAATGCAATCTTGCCTCTCTGACTTTGTCTCCAAATTGTCCAACCTGAGCTGACCCTCTAATATACTGATTCCTAATCCTGTCCATCCTTGTCACACCCAGTGCAAATCTTAACATCTTTAACTCTGCCACTTCCAGCTCTGACTCCTGCCTTTTTGTCAATGCCACCTTCTCCAACCTGTATAACATAGCTGATCTCACTACCCTCTTCTAGACCTTCCCTTTCACTCTTACTGGTACTCGTCTGTCACAAATCACTCCTGACACTCTTCTCCATTCATTCCACCCTGCCTGTACTCTATTCTTCACCTCTCTTCCACACTCACCATTACTCTGAACTGTTGATCACAAGTACTTAAACTCATCCACCTTCACCAGCTCTACTCCCTGCATCCTCACCATTCCTCTATCCTCCCTCTCATTCACACATATATATTCTGTCTTAGTCCTGCTGACCTTCATTCTTCTCCTCTCTAGAGCATATCTCCACCTCTCCAGGGTCTCCTCAACCTGGTCCCTACTCTTACTACAGATCACAATGTCATCTGCAAACATCATAGTCCATGGGGCCTCCTGTCTGATCTTGTCTGTCAACCTGTCCATCACCATTGCAAATAAGAAAGGGCTCAGAGCTGATCCTTGATGTAATCCCACCTCCACCTTAAACACATCTGTCACTCCCACTGCAGACCTCACCACTGTCACACTACCCTCGTACATATCCTGTACCACTCTTACATACTTCTCTGCCACTCCCGACTTCCTCATACAATACCACAACTCCTCTCTAGGCACCCTGTCATATGCTTTCTCTAAGTCCACAAAGACACAATGCAACTCCTTCTGACCTTCTCTGTACTTCTCCATTAACACTCTCAGAGCAAACATCACATCTGTAGTGCTCTTTCCTGGCATGAAACCATACTACTGATCACTAATCATCACCTCCCTTCTTAACCTAGCTTCTTCAACTCTTTCCCATAACATGCTGTGACTGATCAATTTTATACTTCTGTAGTTACTACAGCCCTGCACGTCACCCTTATTCTTAAAAATAGGTACCAAAACACTTTTCTCCACTCCTCAGGCATCCTCTGACTTTCCAAGATTTCATTAAACAATCTGGTTAAAAACTCCACTGACATTTCTCCTAAGCATCTCCATGCTTCCACTATGTTCATAGTGCTATTAGCTGTAAACTCCAGTGTATGTCTTAGCACATCTCCTAGATATTTCAATTCCTCTTTTTCTGTTAGTCTTCTCACACCCTCCCATTCGCCCCTCCAAACTGTTAAATTTCTCATTATATTGTAGTGTCAATGCCTTTTTTAACATCCCTCTATGCTTATAACTCGGCCATCTGTCCCCTTGCTTTTAACCCCCATATTTTTGTTCCTTCTGCCTTTTAATCTCCCAATCTGGAAAACTACATATTTTCTGCATACAGTTACAACACATGATCTCAGCATATAGAATCTCAGCTTTTAGTTTTGCTGCTGTGTAACTTTTCAGTTCACACTTTATCTTTACCTCAGGATCATGCAGTTAGTTTGCTGCTTTGTATGTACCATTGTTGCTTATAATGTTGAATATATAAGTACCAAGTCTGAGGTCATTGTACCTTGGAGATCAGAGACTTTCACTTTCCAGGCTCAGCAGCCCTGGACTTAGTATATTTTGAATCGTGGAAGTATGAAAGGTGCAGTAGGTCTCCGCACCCCCACAAACATCCTTGCTTGCTTCTGCATTAACGTTATTATTTGTTTAATTCTGATGTTATTTTCAGTGACTTCGGTGAGATAACTTTACAGTTATTGGTTTGACATGAATCCCTTCAGTTCTTCTACTTTCAGTGAACCATATCAGCCCACTGCTCATTGTCTTGCATTTTGTCCCTATAAGCTCCTCCTCATGACTTGTCAGCTCCTCAACTTTTCCTTTCCTAGGTATGTTCCAGAGCCTGGCCAGCTTGCTTATTATTGCTGCCTGCTCTCCATCCAAACAGAGTTACTCTTTCTTTTCTTCGTTATTACTTGAGAGATTGTTTTCTGAAGCCTGTTTTGATCATTGTTTCATATTTATTTATATGTTGTCCATCTGCAGCCAATCTGCCTCACCTTTGAAGCTTTCCTCCTGACTCTCATAATTACCAGGGTATGATCAGAAATGACCTGTTCCAACTGGCTAACGTGGCATAATCTAAAAAAACGTGACAAAGGTCTAGCACATTTACCTACATTCCCTGTTCCTTCTAACACATTTTTTATTTTATTTATTTATCTTTTGTTGACCTGGTTACTTCCACAAGGCCAGTAGCCTCTTTTTTTTGGGGGGGGGGGGTACCCAAGGTGGTATTCATAATGTATATAGAAAATTTGGCCATGACACAGGGAATTTTCCCTACTCTTTCCAATAAATCCAGTGAGATATTTTAAAACCACATGAGCTACCACCAACTCAGGTAGATGGGGCCTGCATTTAACATCTCATCCAATGGATGGCACACTCAAGAATACAGCACCCCCATTATGCTGCACTGCAGTGTCAGTAATGGAAAAATTAATCAAAGCACTTGGGGTGGGAATAGGACACACAGCCTTCTGATCTTCTAGCACTAAAGGCAAGAATGTTATCTACTGAGCTGCTGATTCATCTTTTGATTTATAAAGTCTTCTATATTGCACTAAACAATTCCTCTTGGACATCAGTTGTTTAACTTCTGTGAGCCTCTCTCTCCAAAAATGGTCAAGCAACTCCATCTCCTTATTTCTGCCTTTAAACCTACACATTTCGTAATGTGCTTCCCATACAGTCTACTCTTACTTGTGTCAAGTGAAATGTTGGCCTATCCACCTCACATTTGAATAGATCAGTCACTTGAATATTTACCTTCCTTTCATTATCCAAACTGTAGAAGAACTGGTGGAAGACATCCCTTTCACCTTTGTTAGGCCTGTGCACATTTTCTATTTTTCTCCCTTTTCCTTTTATTTTGCCCTCCAGCATCACGCAATTCCCTCTTCTCTTGTCTTGCCAGCTGTATAACCTGAAGTATCTTTAGGCATTCCCTAGAAGCTAATCTGTAAGTCTTCTTCATACTTTACATAGTCTCCTGAAGCATCTCAGGTTTCTTCTTCTCCCTTAACCATTTCTGGAATGCCCCCAGTATTCCAAGTTACCATGACAGCCCTTCTTCTCCTTACTGGTCATACCCCTACCCCCATACCTTTCACCTGTATCTAATTATGAGTAATGTTCATTTTTTGAGTCTAAAATTCTATGTTTCATGCTGTTCCACATTGAAAGTGTTCTTACTACTTCATTGTTAAGACTTTTTTATCAATTATACATAGTAAATAACTCTGAATAATATTGAACAATATGAAATTATCAAAATAACTCTTTCTAAGTAGGAAGAAACAGTTAGGACCATGTTCCATAACAGTTGCTCTCAGTGTAAGTCTGCCCCATTTCCAAAAGACTTGCTCTTCATGTAAATGACTTACTGCTATGTATGGCCTATCTATAAACAGGCTTATGCCAGGGGCCAGATTACAAAAGACCTGATCTTCGTGTAAATGACTTACTGCTATGTACGGCCTGTCTATGAACAGGCTTACGCCAGGGGCCAGATTCCAAAAGGCCTGCTCTCATTGCTAGTTTTCCCTTACACTAAGACCAAGTCTTTTGGAAATGGGCCTTTAATAATGATGGTGTGAGCTTCCTAGTTGAAGTTAAGAGTAAGTGTTCCAGAATTTTCTGTTTTGTTCTACATAATGAAGGATACTGTTCCATATATTTTAAACATTTGTTTACCGAGAAAGTCCGACTAGGACAGAGCCTATTTTCAGTGGAGGCCTGGGGAGAAAAGCTCCAGAAGCATGTGCTTAGAATGTGGGAGGAAACTGGAGTATCTGGAGAAAAGTCACATAAACACAGGGAGGATGTGCAGATGCCGCAGAGAAGGCATCCCAGCTGAGAATCAAATCAGAGAACCTCTTACTGTGAGGTGACAACGTTAACCACTGTGCCACCCATGTTGGAGATGGAATGTAGTAATTCTTTGAATAGGTGCCCATATTTTAGATAAATATCGTGTCTTGGTACTGGGAAAGAACATAACATTTTCTTGTGCAGCTACTTTTGTATTATCAGCTGAGCTATGCAAATCCAAGGTGTTCAATATTTAATGGCCTGGGAGGACATGGTTGACAGACCATGCTGCTTTGCCAGGGATGGTCTGCAGATATCCCTTGTAGGCTTTTAGATACTGGCAAAGAACATTTCCACTCCCATTGTGCCTTTGATTAGGTAATGCCAAAATTATAAACCTACCAACTGTACTCCCTGCAAGCCTTCCTCTCCCTGGAGAGTGTAGACATCTGTGGAGTAACAGAGACATGGTTTAAAGTTATGGCGAGTACCCCAGCAATGCAAGGTTATAATGCCGTTCACACCTTTAGACCAGCTACTGCACAGGAGGGAACTAAAGGTGGAGGAGTGTCAGTCTATATTAAATCCAACCTCACATTCAGACTAGTTAAAGTGTATGACCCACTGCAACTGGTGCAACTGACCATAAACAGGGTCTCATACCATATCCTTGTAACCTATTCATCCTCCACCATGTCCCAGGAAACCCATACTAACTATCTCAACATACTAGAGTCCCTCACCGATCAACTCAATACAACATTCATGGGGGATCTCAACTACCCCTATATAGATTGGGAATCCTCCACCACTTATAATGCACAAGCCCAGGGATTCCTAAACTTTATCAATACCAACATTCTGGGACAGATGGTCCATTCTCTTACCAGGGATACAAACATCCTTGATCTTATACTCATGAACATGGGGCGGGGGGATGATGTTCCTCACCCAATGTAATGCCT
Organism: Protopterus annectens; assembly: GCF_019279795.1. Classification (NCBI taxonomy): domain Eukaryota; kingdom Metazoa; phylum Chordata; order Ceratodontiformes; family Protopteridae; genus Protopterus; species Protopterus annectens. The sequence goes on along the minus strand of NC_056739.1, from coordinate 371,527,102 downwards.
TCGCTTGTCAGATCTGACCAAAAGGCAGTATTACCTGAAATAAAAATTAAATCTGGGAATCCAGCGAAACCAAAAACCTTTATAAACTATTTCAAGGCTAATATCTCTCTACTAAGTGACACCTTGGCTAAACTCCAAGCACCCCAAACCCAGTAAACACCATAGCATATACTGAGCTATTTTCAAAATCTCTGTACAGCCATATTGATAGCTGTATACAGCGAGCGGTGACCACTTCTATTATGAATAAGACAAACTCAAAAGACAAGCCACCCTGATGGAATTACAATATCAATCAGTTGTATAACAAAAGAAAAAAAAATCTTGACCAATCATATGAGGAATAAAGCCATACATACTAAAAGCCCCCTGACCAATCTAAACAGGCAGTTAAGAGAGTTAATTAATACTTCAAAGGGTAAATTTGAAGAAAAAAATAGCTTCTCAGGCAAAGGGCAACCACAAAGTTTGCTACAGCAATGTCTTTAACCTCAGGGGAAATACACAACAGTATGCAGAACTTAATATAAATGGCATCACTCACACTGAACCGGTCATTGTCAAACTTTTGGCTGACAGGCTGAGCTCAAATTTATGCAAAGTGCCTTAAAGTCCTTTCCCTCTACTCAGTCTCCTGTAGATTGCTGAGGGGTGATCTGTGCCTGGCTTACAAGACACATGCAAACCCCGCACTTATGAATTGCCTACATATACATAACTCAAATAGAACCAGAAATACAAGGTCTAGGGACCTGAATTTTGTCTGTGACTTAAGCAGAACATGCTGGGGAGATGTGTGTGTCCCAGAAATTGCCCTTTCTATGGAACGGACTTCCCATACTTATGAAGCTGAGTTTGCGTATTGCCCAATTTAAGTGAACCTATACCAGCGGATGGGGAAAAGGAAATTTACACCAGGCCCACAATCCATTTCCCTTATGGACAGAGGTAGCTTATAAATGCTTGGACCTCAGTGTCCTGTTTAGATACAGGACATCATTATTCTTTCGGGAAAACTTGGCTAGGCTTGGAAAGGGCCTCCAGGTCATTAGACTAGTAACAATCTATGAATCTATGAATAAATCTATTGATTATGTTCATGACCTATCATGAAGCCTTCTTTCTCCTGTCAATTACTTGCATATTCCGACTGCATACATATGTTATGCACAGATTATCTCTGTTATGTTCACATTACTGTTGCCCACAGAGCAGTCAGCTGAGTCAGTTAGACATCTCTATGGCACATTCGGCTACACTGTCCCTTAAAATGACATTGATCATAGAAGTGAGACATTCAGGAATGGCTTAGAAATGAAGAATACAAACATCTTGTATGTCAGTAATTTTCAGGAATATCCTTGATTTTATATCAGAAGTTTGCCCTTTCCTCTGTTTCCTAAAATGTGTAATTTCATTGCAGAACAGCAGACATTTCAGTTACTCGATAGTATTTGTATCTGATTCTTGAAGTAAGCATTTAAGATCTGTAAGTATTATAGAGAAATCAGACAGGGGACTGTGGTTGAGTGGCTTATCCAGCTTCATCTAAAAGATGGGTGCCCAGGACATAAAACAGATCAATGCTCTGTCACATGTGCAATTAGTACTTTGATGGACAGCAGACTTACCTGCCAGTCTGGAAGATCAGAGCACTGCAGTTTGTATTCCCACACCAAATGTTTGACTTCATTTTTTTCTTGGTTTAATTTCTCCAACTCTATTGGGTTTCTAATATCATGATGGGAATGCACCCCATTAAAATTAGTGAAATTAGTTTTATTTCAATCGTTGATGTTAGACAAGGGTGCTTTTTGCAGCACCCACGATGTTCCCAGAACTGACTCCTTCTGCTCTTCATATGGAGTTACATGTATTGATAACATATCTAAATACAACTGTAAATTCTTTTTTATGAGACCCATTGCTCCTACTACTATTGGAACTGTTTGGTTATCCTGTGTCCACATCGTCCTCATTTCCACTTGTGTCTTTCCATACATAAGACCATGCGATCACTGGATGTAGCAGTTTCACTGATAAATGGTACTTTTGTCTTCTTTTCATGAACTACTATATCTTCTTTTCTCACATTTATTTTGTGAAGTATTGGTAATGGTTGATCCCATGAGATACAGACTTCATCATTCTCTATAATGCTTTGTGGCTCATGTTTCCAATGCTACTCGGCTACTTCAGAATTGTAATGTTTGCACAATCCCAATGCAGCAGTCTTTCCACATTATTATGCCTTTCGGTATATAAGCCCACCCCACTGCCATTAGTGTATTACACCCAGCAACAAGATGTGCGATTGTTTCCAGTTCTTTTCTACAGAACCTGCATTTGTCTGTTTCTCTCACATGTTAAATGTACTTTGCAAACCAATGATCATTTATTATATAGTGATAACACCAACAAGGTGAAGTGCAAGATACTGCACCCAAGAATCAGACCAGTTTCAGTAGAAACTGCCTTCCTCAGTGACAACAGTGGGGGGGGGGGGGGTTGGACTCCTAAGATCCTGTTCTGTTTATAAAATATTAAAACAAGGCCCCATATGTCTGAGATGATAGTATCTCATGTAGATGTAAAAGATAACAGAGTAATTGTCAAAAATGAATTCAGGCACTTTTTTTAAATCACATCATAATACAAACTGCAACATATATATTTACTATTTGCACATCTTCTTCATAAAGAAAGTTATTTTTTATAGTAGTAGTAAACCAGAAAATGTATGTAACATAAACATCTGTACAAGTAAGACAAAAAAGAAATAAGCTTATTAACAATATAGTCAAGCAGTACAAACTTCATAAGGTATTTTCTTATAGGTGAACGCCCTCTTCACCCTCAGCCCCTTACTTAAATATATTAAATGTACTTTCACACGGCATGGGGAAAGGACAAACAGCCTGAAAAATGAAATTCTTAAGGATGTCTGTAACTATCTCTCCACTCAATTATTTCACTGACTCTCAGTTTCCAAATCTATCCTTGTCACAGACATGCCATAATACAATGCATATTGAAAATGGAACTGCAGTGACATTATATTTACATACATTGCACATCAGTCTTGCCAGGGCCTGTTTATTAGGCAGTCTGAGGTCACACTTTTATGGTTCGTATCTGGATTGATCCTCTTAGTGTGTGTATTTGTTTACATTCCTGAAACAATTAGATGATTTTTATGTCTCATGTTTGCCAGCAATCTGCTGTTAATTTATAGCAGTATGGCTTCAGTGTACTTTAGACTGATTAAACTGAATGGGAGTTAAATTAGAGAATTATATTCTGCAGCTGTATGAAATATGAAATGATTCATGAATCCTCTTAGGTGCATCTACATATGCCACATACACTCTGTTATTGTAATCATTGCATTGTAAACCTATGATATAAACAATGCTTTAAGCAGCCGGATCTTTTATACTTATGGGTTATGAAATGAGCAGCTGTTAGGAAGTGCTGACTTCAATTATGATGGTGTGCTAAATATTCTGATTTACTCTGGAGAAAATAATGCTTCTGAGTAAGGCAGAAATCTGTCTACAGAGGGTAAACAAGGATTTGTTAATGAAAATCACAGAGCAGCATTTGAGGATGTGTAAAGTAGTAACCACATTTTAAACAATTGTTTATTTTGTTGAGTTGCCTCTTGTGGTCCTGTGATACTGAATTTTACTTTTCTTTGGGGCATTTTTGCCAAAATGCGATTTCATGGAAAGTGTACAAGATATACTTATTTACTTATACTACACAGTTAATGGATAATTTGCATATTTGGGCCTTGCCAATGTCTTATAAGCATTTTGGATGCAGAAAAATGTGAAGTGGGAACACTGCAACAAAGTATTTGGCATAAAAATATGAGTTTATAGATCAGTTTTAGAATTCATTATGTATGACATAACTCTCAACTGTCCAGATTTTCATAGAATGCCCAGATTTTTGGATCATATTGTTAGTCTATTCCTCACAAAAGTTGTAGTTTTCTGGCAAATTACTGGGATAATCTGAAGACTGAAGTCACTAAATAATGGCATACATTTGTGTTTCAGACTTCAAATCCTTCAGAAAATGTATGTTAAAACAAACCCTGTCACTCTAGCACAGCTTTCTAAGTTTATAAGAGCAATATTTAAAATATGGCCCTGTTGTTGTACCTTTATCCCCTCATTTTGTCAGACTTTGTCCAGATTTCTTGCACTAAGAGGCTGAGTGTACGATAATGAAGATTTCTGGCACATGTGCTCACATACAACGCTGCCTTTTGAGAATAATGCCCTGAGGGATGATCGTGTGTTTCACCCATGCCCCGTGCTTCTTTATATTTATCCTATGTGAACATAAATAAAAAGTAGGCTCCCTATTGAAATGTCAGCACTCGAATTACAGAGTAATGACACATAGAATAAAAAAAAAAAAATGCATAAGAATCTCGAACATTGCTCTTTTTATACTTCTTTTTTGCAAGGGGGAAACCCCCCATGCCCTATTAACTCCAAGATTTCAATACCTTGGAGAAAAAGGAATATTCCAACAAATGGCCATCTATGACTTTATATATGGGAGAGTGTTTTTTTTATCCAGTTAGTCTTCATGTTTCAAATGGTCACCTAAAATGTGTACATCAATACGCATGAGTCTCATATAGTGTTTTATTGCATGCATGATTGTAGACTGTGTAGGAAGGAAGTCTGAGTGTTGATGCTTGCTCACACAGTGATTGCAGGCCTTACCCATGCAATAAATACTTACAACCCATGATACATGATCAGAAAATATTTGCAGGCTGTATGTGTGAACTATATGTTTGCAGCCCATAACACATGATCAGGTAGTACTTGCAGGATGCCCATGTGCAGTAAATGCTTACAAACCAAAAACAAGCTACCGTGTGGCACATAGATGTGGAAGTGCCATTACAGGATGGCATAAAAAGGAGCAATGCAGCCAAAATGTGAATAACCTAGATATTCAATATCTACACTCTGTCAGACTATACACTCTGTCAGGTTCACAACATATCATTGACATAACCTAGATTGTCAACCATGACTACCTGTCTAGTGCACAGCACATCCTTGGCAGTAATAATTACATTGAAATATAGAATTGTGGAATACTGTTTACATGATAGTTATTTGATGGCAGATCTTTGGTATACCAAGAGAACACTAACCATGAATGCAGCATACTGAATGAGGGAAGAGAACATAGTATAAAACAAGTTACTTGCAATAACACACACACACACACACACACACACACACACACACACACACACACACACACACACACACACACACACACACACACACACACACACACACAAAATACTTTGGTGTGTGCTACTACAGCCCACTAAACATCCCCGGCTGTAAGAGAATAGCATATTCAGAGACAGTGAGCCATGCTCTTTAGATTTTAGAGATAAAAGATGCTCCCATGTTGTTTATTTCTGTTGTATTTTCCTTTCCTTTGTTTGCAGCATAGGTGGTATACCCCACATCATCTTCTCATGGAAGCTGGCAGAGTTGTCCTGCTCACCTCTGATCATGGTGAGAAACTTGCCAGTAACTGCCTTCAGGCACTTTCCCTTGTTGTTTCTATTTTCTAGAAAATGATCTGTTATTTTTCTCTAGCAGTGGCTGGATCAAGTTGAAATATATGCCTGCATGTAATCAAATAGAGAATGTCAGTTCTAGCAGAATAGGCATGTTCTAATCTGATTATTATATAAGGTTTGTTAGCCACATCAATAATTGAGGCAGGCATTAGAAAAAATATATATGGCATCAAACACTGGTATAACTGGTGTGGAAAACCTGATCAGGCACTTTGTCACAGTTTACAAAGCTGTTTTATATAACACTACTGGCATTCACCACAAGGAAAAAATGCATATTTTTATTCATTTTTTTTATGTTTTTCTCTGGTTTAAAATCATACTTTTACTGGCTAAACAAGTAAGAACATCAGAGATTGTACCCAGTGGACTGATTTCATGCCTTTAAGTTTAATAAACAAAAAGTCATACCAGCGTCACAAAGATGGATGTAAGACTTCACTTAGATGGTTGTGTCTGACAGCATGGATACTGTGGAGCTGAGTACAGACCTAGATTTCACAAACCATCTCATGTTCCTCCACCCACAAACTTGACCTGTTCCAGTTGCTGTTGGCAGTTGGGCATACATACAGGGTGATTTTAAAAGTCTACTTGAATGTAGAGACAGCAAATGGCAAATAGCACTTAGTGCAGATCAAAGTCCAGGGCTTAATGAAACCATCGATAATAAATGCTTTCTGCTAATGCAAAAATTATGATGTTTAAAATACATAAGACATTTACAGAAACAATTTTTAATATAGATTGTATTATTATATTTATATATATATTTTCAACATTATTAGTCATTGTTTTCTTTTTAAGAAATACAAGTTGTACAAGTTTATTGTTTATACACATTTTACTTAATGATAGTGTGACATTAAACATGCAAAGCAATATAAGTACTGCAGTACTGTTTCTTTAACTTTTCTAAATCAATTGTTTTTTTAAATGAACAGTTTAATTATGTAATAATGATTCCCATTGGTCAAAATATTGATAAGCGTGGTATAAAAGGGTGGTGTTTTGTAGACTTAATTTATTCTGATGAAGTTTGAGTGTTTTATTAAACGGTGAATGAAAGCGCTAATACTGTGTCCGGCTTCCACTTTCTTGGACTTGTGCTATTGTTTTATTTAGTTTTTTGGAAGAGGAGTTTTCATATTTACATACATACAGCAGTGACAATGAGAGCAATGCTGGTCTTAGTTCTCACTCATTCCAGAACTGCATCTTTCTGCTACATTTCCTTCACTTCTTATAAAACATTTTATCTCCCTGACATACCTCTCAACTGTACAGATTTTCGCAGAATGTCCACATTTTTGTCTGATATTTTTGGTCTGTTCCTCATAAAGTTTGTGATTTTCTGGCAAATTATTGGGATGATCTGTGGATTTAAGTCACTAAATAATGATATACATTTGAGTTTCATACTTCATATCTTTTAGAAAAATGCATGCACAGACAAACCCTGTTATTCTAGCAACGTTCTAAGTTTATAAGAGCAATATTTAAAATCTGCCCCTATTTTGGGCCTTTGTCCTCCCATTCTGTCATGCTTTGTCCAGATTTTTTTGTGCTAAGAGGTTGATAGGTATACTCCTTGACTTCCTCTGCTGCTATACTGGTGATGAAAAGGGTGACTATTGGGAATGGCTGATGTCCTTTGTTGTGCACAAAGCATGTTGTATTGTCTTACATATAGCAGGACTGAGAAAATTCCAAAATGTTATGTTCTTAGTGTGGTGCTTTATAAACATTCCATTACTTTTGGATGTTCTACTCCTACATGTCTTGAGTACACCTAGAAAAATATGCTAAGTGTGGAATTGAAAACACAAACTTAAGCAGGGAATCCAGATGAATCTGTCTCCATGTCTATAATGTTTTGGAAACTCATACACACCAGTAATCTTGAGTTTATTCTTGCCTTTCATCTCCTGTCTGAAGTTTGTCTAGTGTGGGTACATATGTCATTGAATGCGAACAACTGTTATATCTTGGACACATTTTTGCTGTTGTTTCTCATCTGCTTCTGCATCTTCTATAGCTCCATCTATTTCCATATCACTCAGTTAAGTATCACAGTTTGGTATAAGTTGTTATACCCAATTCTCTCCTCAAAAGTCTTGGTTCTCATGGTCTGAGGTTGATAAGGAAAGTTGCAAATCATCACTATCGATGCCCTAGTGTACTGCCATTATTCTGTCTTCCCTTGCATTATGATGAACCTCAGCTTTATATTGCAAGATAATTACTTTTTTTTCCTGTTTTGTACTTTGTCTTTTATTTTTCCTTAACACAATAGTCATCTAAAACCATTTTCCTGCTTCTTGCATGTTCAGGTTCAGTCGAATCATTCCTTAGTCACTTTATAAACATCAGTCTGGCCTGGAAAATATTAATAAACCTAGACCTCAGCCTCTTCATTATTATGAGGTGTAAAAGTAGCCAAGGCACATTTGATAATTCTACTTTCCCTTTCACTGGTACTTCCCTCCTTGTAAACGCTGTCCTCTGTTTAAAAAAAAAAAAACATGTTTATTGACCCTCTACTACAGATGTGAGCAATGTGCACAAAAAGTGAGAAGAAGGGGTGCAAGTCTGGTGAGGACTACAATGCGCTATAACAGGGCATAGTGAATATGCAGTAGTGCTCATTGCCATAGGGCCTAGTGTGCAATGTTTAGGTCCCATTCAGATCTGCCTTAGACCTATCAGCTGCTGGCAAAATGCATGCACACAGGACTCAGTACTGTATGAGTCCATTCTATTTATTAACATGGCAGCAACTGCCAAGACACAAAGATTCATGTGACACACCACATGCAAGATAGATGTATGGGTACTAATGCCCACTTTATACATTATATTCCTTCCTTTAAACTGTATTAACTACATAAAATACAGATAGCATTAACTGTACTATAGTACTCTACAATACGGTAGTAATAACATGATAGTATATTGTCACATGATATGTTGTATGCAATATGGTTCAGATTTTCAAATAACGCAACTGATTATATCACAATGTGCAATACTTGGATAATGCATATGTACATGATTCTATATACCAGCTGTAGTTATCAGTCTTTGCTATCATAACAAGTAGCAATAGTCATATGTTAAAAGGCCTTCAAAATTTTAAACATCTACAGTCACCCTTCATAGAAGAAGTCCTAACCAGTGATAAAGAGATGTTAGGTAACAATGTGTCAAAGTCAGGGAGTTATGAACATCAGTAAGTAGAGGAAAGTCACCATCTGAAAGATAATCATTTACAGAACAGATCAATAAATCAGGCACCGTCTCTTTGGTAAGGTACTAGCCAGTTCATGGTGTAGACTATCGCCATAGGGTAAGTTTGTTGGCAAATCACATATCTCTAAGCTGAAAGCTTCACATTTAATGTAGATATTTTCTGCTGTATCTGAGCACCTGTTTGTCTTTGACCTCATCTGTACAGGATCTTGTCGCTCTGAATATTTGACATGAGGCTTTTGGATTCTTTCATATTTATGTTTTAGATGAAGACTTTCTTAAGCTGATTTGGCATTTAGAATGTTGTCTGGTTGTGGCAACCACTGACAAAGTTGACGACTGAATTCATTCTTGTCCATATCAACCAATGAGGAGGTGATAACCCATCTGACTGCAAAGGTAGTGTTTGTGTATTCAACCAAACCTAAATAGCAGCCTTGCTTTGAGCTTCCAACACATTTTAAATGTCTTTGGCAATTTTTTTGTTCTTTCGACTTGCCCATTTGTTTGCAGAGATTCATTATATGCTGGATTTCCTACTTGGTTAAAAGTGTCCTGGCTTGCAGATTGTGTATCATTTCAGAAATAATTATGTGTGGAATCTCATTACATGAAAAAGTTGCTTTAGATAGTATAATGATGATATGAGATACATCATCAGATTCCACTACAATAACAGGATACTTCAAATAACCCGTGGCACAAATGATACACTGACTGTTCTTCAAATGGAATAAATGTGCAGCTGTTTGTTTCATGGCTTGTCTAGTACTTCATCAAGAAACAGAATTTTTGGCACTGCTCTCAAGACACATGTTTGAAATCTGATACGGTTTTAATCTCTATTTCAATTTACTTGCTCTGATGGATTTAAATAACAAACCTTTTGAAACATGAATTTCTTCACAAAAAGTTCTGTATATTTCAGTTGGAAATAGAAATGTTATTTTCTCATCTAGCTATCCTGACAATATCATGTATTTCAACAGTTGCATTTCAATCTCCATTTGTGGGCATTGAACAATTTTTTTTGTAGCATGTTATCATGGCCTATGAATAAGTTGGCATAATTCCAAAATAGATAAAGTAGTAGCGGCTATGTTTTTTTTTCTAAATTAGGCTTTTCAGAAGCAGAGAACACTAGATTCAGCTTGTGTTGCTTATCAGACTGTTTAGCACATGTGCAATGCATCCACTTTATTGTTCTGTAAGCTATTGCCTTCACAAATCTGAGAGTGTCTTTATTCATGAATTTTCAAACTGACTAATTCACAAACACGTGAGAGAGATTGTTTCTATGATTCTAGAAGTTATCTATGATTTCATTGTGTGACTTGTTTTGACTGACTACATATTGTCTTTGGTTTGACTGTAAGTCTAACTGCACACTGTGTTCTCATTTAATTATAACCATTTGCTCACAAGTCATTCTGCCCAATATATTTGGTTGTAGTACTGACACAGTCTGATATAAAAGATTGTATTTTATGTATTTTAAATGCAACACAGCTCTTTCTATCCCAGTGGTTAACAGATAAGGCATAACATAAGTCAACAGAGTAGCTGCAGACTGTAGTGTGAAGAAATAACATATTAATTTCATTTATAAACATTTATTTCCTGTTTCGAGTACTCTTTGGCTCAGTGAGTGCATCAATTATTGTGAGAATTTTCTGCTGACTATATCCCTTACACTTTTTTCTAGCACATTTCAAAAAATATGCAATCCACAATATTTGAATTCTCCATTTACAGCTGGACCACCTTGAACAATATAGCATCTACACAGCTGGATGTATTTAATTTTTAACTTGGTTGTCATGCTCAAGCAGAGCGCTACTGAAATTTGTCTATCCATGGCGTGAAGCATCCTTTACATACTTTTGCTTCATTTTAATTTTATACACATCCAGATCCTCAACAAGCTCCTTCACGTGAAAGCTAATTAGCACAGATTCACAGCTGTCCAAAAAGTATTAACTCAGACTGTTTCAAATGTTGGCTTCTCACTTTGTCATTTATATGCTACAGAGAATTTTTATGCCTTAGCTATAAGCAATGCAACTCTGCCAAATTATGGTCTTTAGCTCTGTGTCTTAGTTCAGTCACACAGACATCAATAGATTGTTATGGGCTTGGATTTCTAGTGAAAAATCAATTGTAAATATATGGCAAGTTCCTTATTTATATAAATAGCATTTAGTCCTACACATGTAAAAACATTAAAACATACTCTTTTCTTGCTATAAAAATATACCTGCAGTATACTTGTATACTTATTTCTTATTTTCTCTGCCTTAAACAGAAATCTGGAAAATTTCTTCAATTGTAAATCTATCTGCAATACTAAATAATGTTGCACAGACATTATCTGTTATTTCCTGTTTATAGTGCTCAAAATTTCTTCCCAAACAATTTGTGATGATTTCTTTCCCTATTTCTGTATATGTACTGTGTCTTAGCATCACTCGCAGGAGGTCATTACACATCCTCAAATGCGTTTCTAATGGGGTAGAAATAAAAACTCCAAGACTCCTTTCATTTATTTCTTTCCATTCTATTTCATTTATGGGTTTCAAACTTATATTTAAGACTAATGTTATTTGTATATTTTCTGTACCATGATCTGATATGCATTTTGATTGTGCAAAATATCTTGACAGGCACATATTATTTTCCCAGCTTCATTCTATATCTTTTACAATCCATGTTTTGTTTAATAATTATTTTCATACATGGAAAGTAGTCACTACATAGTACTATATATAGGTGTATATGTGTATATATATATATATATATATATATATATATATATATATATATATATATATATATATAGAGAGAGAGAGAGCTATATAGAAATAGCTATCGTATAATACTGTAATGATACTGTAAGATATAATCTAAACATGAATGCTTAGTCTATTGTATAATAATGCAACTCTAGGCCAGTTAAGTGTGACTATAGTATTTATGTTATTGTATGACATATTATATTATATTATATTATATTATATTATATTATATTATATTATATTATACTGTCACAACAAAAAGTTAGGAGCTCCATTTTAAATTAAAATTCATTGTCCTGTGTTTAGCTTCTAATAGTTGAAGTTGTACTCATAGTTCATATATTTAGATAGACAATAATTCCTTACATGAGTGCCTGAGCAGTTCATTTTTACTGTTAATTTTACATTAATGTTAGATTTAGTCAAAACTGGAATAGAAATACTGGCTCAATGGCAAATAAAGAAATAAAACTAAACAGCACATAGAAGAGAAGTTCATATTTTCTTTTCATGTTATTGTGTACAGTTAACAAAATACAGGACATAAATTAAGAGTCATGCTTGGAAACTAACTTACATTTCAAAGTTCTTTTCAAGTTATATGTTCATCACAATTATTTTGCCTTTTTGGTGGTTTCAAAAAGACTGTAGAGCAGGCATTTCCTCTCTGAGTATTTGATGATCAGTGCTGCACGCTTCTCTTTCAGCAGAGTAAAGTCACATTGGCACTCTATCTACATAGGGTATTTTCTCGATCTTTATGATTTCCTAAACTGTCCAGCTGAGGCACTCCCCTTGATCAGCGCTATCAAGATCTGAGCTAGAGAATAGAATTTCTACTTTTACTTTACTCCCACTTTCAGGTTGAGAGGATAAGCTAAAAAATCATTTCCATCCTAATGCTGACACTTGTGCATTCTCTAGCATAGTCCGCTAAAAGCAGGACACTCAGAATGCTTTTTAAACATTACTTTAACCAATGCAGCTTTGTAAGAAACACTAAATAAATTATCTTAACACTTGGTATAACTCTTTAAGGCTATCTCTCCATATGAAATAAACAGTTCCATTAAATGTGAAAGCAATCACCACCTAACTCCCAGAACAGTCCCTTATGGTAGCTATTCCTTTGCAGAAGAAAGCACAGTTGTGCAAGATAAATTTACCATAAAAACGGATGTTCCAGTGATCACTGCTGCAGTAACCTTAGCTATACGTGTTATATTCTGCCAAGGATAAAACCGCTGGCCTGCTGCCAAAGCTTAAGGGCATCATCCATGCATCTAAAATATCAGGCACCTCGGGCTGGATTGACTAAAAGACAAGTTTGGGCGCAAAGCTCTTCAGAGCTTTCATGCCAATAGAGAGAGAGAGAGAGAGAGAGGGTGAAAGTGAGGGTGAGCCCTGAAAGGACAAGGATAGGAATAACAAAAAATAAATGTCCACACGCTGGCATAAAAACACACCAAAAACAAGGGGGATAATGGGAGGGAGTGCCTACTGCAGCAGGGATCATTTGAACATCTACTGTTATTGGAAGTTCAACTTACACAACTGTAATACATCCTTCATATTGATCACTGTTGCAATAGCCTTAGCTATATGGGTAGATTACTATGGCTAATTGTATTTGGGAGATGGAAGAAGAAGGGTCCCTGGAGAATGGTCCTAGCAAAGCATGATCTAGATCTAGAGAAGGAATCCAGCTTATAGTGCTTTGTAAAAGTATGCACAGAGGACCAAGTAGTAGCTTCTAGAATACTTCTAGAATCCAACTCTTTCCAAAAAGCCATAGGAGGAACCACGGTCCTTGTAGAGTGGGTCTTGACCCTGCCTGGAATAGATTTGTCATGGTGAGTATAACAAAAGGTAATAGCCTTAGACAGCCATTTGGAAACAGTTTGTTTTGACACCGGTTGCCCTTCTTACCTTCAAAAGAAATGATCAACTGATTGGATGATGGGAAAGATTTAGTTTTGTTAAGGTAGTACTGAGTTATCTGTGGACAGCAAGGTATGGAATATCCTTTCTCTCTCATTTTCAATTTCAGGAAAAGAAAATGGAGAGATGGATAGTTTGACTTAATGTAAACTCAGATACCACTTTAGGCATAAAAGAAGGATTAGTTCTCAAAGAAACCCTGTTCTTGTGGAAAATAAGGTAAGGTTGACTCACTATAAGAGCTTGCAACTCAGATACCCTCCTTGCAGATTTCAGAGCAATCAGTAAAACTGTTTTCCATGTTAAGAACCTCAAGTTTGACAGATTAGCTGGTTCAGATGATGCAAGTATTAGTTTCTCTAACACAAAATTCAGATCCCAAGGAGGGGCCACTGGTTTATTTGGAGGTCTCTTATACAACCCCCCTTTAAAGAGCATTTTGACATGCAACTGCCTTGCAAGAGGAGGATGCATGGGCAGACATGCTGAAATTGTAAATAAATGAACCTTGAGAGAGGAATAAGAAAGGCCATAGGATAGTAACTCACAAATATTGTAAAACCAGAGAACAGATAGCCTTGAATGGGTGAAAACCTTTTCAGTTTGCTAATATATGCTTTTCTGGTAGCAGGCTTTCTTGTCAACAATAGTACCTTCTGCAAGTCCTTAGAAAACTGGTGCCTAAAAAAATGAAGACCCTATAATCCAGGCAGTTTGTTGAAGATGATTGATGTCAGGGTATATCAAACACCCCTGTTCTTGTGTGAGTAGATCCATTCTGTGAGGAACTTATGGTAACCACCTCTGGCCATTTCCAAAAGAAGGGAGAACCATGGATCCCCCAGGCCAGAGTCATCACAATGATGCTGGAGGATCCCTTCTGGATCTTCAGAAGTACCCTGGATATTAGTGACAAGGGTGGAAAGGCATACAGGAGCATTCCTGTCCATAGAAAAGAATAGGCATCTTTCTTCCAGGCCTTGAATGGAGTCTTGGAACAGAATTTTACCAGATGACTGTTCAGAGAGGAGGTAGAGAGGTCTACTTGAGAAACTCTTCACAGATGGATCAAATGTTGGAAGACCCCAGGATGTAGTTTTCATTTGAGAGTGTCTGCCCTGATCCTGCTCAGTTTGTCTGCCATATAATTTTGCTCTGACAGACTGTAGGGTGCCTATAGAGTAAGATTGTGCTGTGAAGCTATATCCCAAGCTAAAATGGTTACTCTGCAGAGGGAGTATGACCTGGATCCTCCTTGCTTGTTGATGTACCACATCAGTGTGGTATTGTCTGTAACCACTTGAAGAGGTCCTGGAGATGAAAGATAGTTCAGGGAATTGAGTGCCTTAATCAGGGCAAGCATATCCTTCATATTTAAGTGCATACACCTGTCCTTGGTGTCCTGCACCCTCTCTCATGAATCTGCTCCTCAAGCAAAGTCTGAAGCATCTGTGGTGACTGACTGCTTTGGATCAGGAAGGTAGAAGGGGGAAACTCCGATTTAAGGATATCTGTTGTCTCTACCAAGTGACTTCTCTTCTGAAAAAAAAGAAGAAAAACATTACTGGGATCTGAAAAGAAAAAGGGTGCTGATACAGGATTTCAGATATGACCATATGTTTCTCATGTGGAATCTTGCCAGGAGTATCATGACAATAATAAATACCATCCTTTGGGTATTCCCTTACAGTGACTGAAGTCTGAGTGGAAAGCCTTAACAATAGAGCTAAATAAAGATCAGTTTTGTTCTTGTTTTCCTGTGGAAGAAAAACTCCTTGAAGTGAGGTCTCTAGTTGACATCCTAGGAACACAATCCTTTCTAAGGGAGTCAAGAAAGACTTTTGAATGTTCTGTTGGAATCCCAGCCTGTGCAACAAATCTCTCACCCAAGAGAAACATTCCTGACTTTTTCAAAAAGACTCTACTAAGATAATCAAGTTATCTAAACACAGAAAAATGTGGATACCGTGTAGCCTGCAATGAGCTATAACTGAAGCTAGACACTTTGTGAACACTGTTGGTGCAGGGGATAGTCCCAAGGGTAAGGCAGAAAACTGACAATGTGGTAACAGGCACACAAAACCTTAAGAATCATTTGAAGTTTACATGAATAATAATGTGATGATGAACATCTTTTAAAACTAGTCTTACCAGGAAAATTGAAAGAAGAGTCAACAGGTTGTAAAGTGACATCATTTTGAATTTAGACACTATCACAAACAGGTTTAAGAAAGAAAGATCCAGAACTGGTCTCTAACATTTTCTTTCTTTGGAACTAGGCACATTCTTGCATAAAACCCCTTCTCCACCTGGAATGGAGGAACTGGTTCTATCACTCCTTGGGATAGCATGTGATGAAGAACAGGTGGGAGCAAGAGTCTGATCTGCAGGATGAGGAATTACTCCCTGGAAACAAGAAATTTCCTCCCACTGCCATCTGTAACCCACAAATGATTTTCAGAACCCATTTGATTGAAATAATCTGTTACCAACAAGAAAAATGGAGATTCAGACTTTCTGAAAATGAAAGCGGGCCAAGGTGGGAGGGGGTCACAAAGTCCCTTGAACAGTCATTCAGGCCTGTTGGAGGGTCCTTTGGGGAGGTTTGAAACCTCATTGCTACTTCTTCTTAAATATCTGTTTACCTGAATTCTGTTGAAACTGTTTATTCAGTGTTTTTTTTTTTTTTTTTTTACAAAATTGGATGAGGAGAGTGAAAATGCCTTTGACAATTTGGAAAAGAAGGGCTGAAAAATCTTAGAGATTCCCTAGATCAGCTTACCTCTTTCATCAAACTTTTTGATCACCATTGCAGCAGAGGGACCAAACACCTACTCTATATCCAAGGGAGAATTAAAAATCTTATTTTTAACATCTTCTAGACGGTTCTGAGAATGCAGCCAAGCAAACCTCCTAGATATATTCTACATGAACTAGAAAGTGAACTGGCACCACATCTGTATGTCCTGTTTAGTCACAGACTCACCTCAGGCTTTGTCCTTACTGAATGGTGCACTGCTACAGTCATCCCTCTCCATAAAGAAAGAGCAACTACAGACCCTGGGAATTATCACCTCATTAACCTGATGAGTCTGACATGTAAGGCTATGGAGTGCATCATCATAGGTCTAATTAACAAAGATACAGGGAATCTCCAAACTCTAGATCCCACTCAAGTTGGTTTTGTGAAAGGTATATCATGACTGCTCAACCTGGTTGACTTCTTTGAGTCAGTCACCAGAGCTGTGGATGAGGGCAAGGCAGTTCATACAGCCTACCTTGATCTGGCCAAGGCCTTTGATACCATTCCCCACTCAGGAATGATTGATAAACTCACCAAACTAGGCATCAATTCCTGTATCACTAGGTGGGTTGCAAATTGCCTCAGAGATAGAACCCACAGTGTGAAAGTAGTGGACTCCAAGTCAGACTGCTGACCAGTCATGAGTGGAGTCCCACAGGTATCGGTTCTAGGTCCTCTCCTGTTTGGCATCTACTTCTCAGACATCCAGGTCAACACGGAGGGACTCTGGCTGACAAAGTTCACAGACGACTGCAATCTGGGAGCCATTATTAACTCCCCAAGTGATGTAGAAATCATACAGAAAGGCCTCACTGAGACCAATGACTGGTGTCAAAACCATGGCCTTAAGCTTAATGCCAAAAAATGCGTCGTCATCCTCTTTGAGAAAAAGTCATTTTCCACTAATTACCACATTGATGGGAGCCCACTGAACACTGAAGGCATTATAAGAGATCTGGGGACTCAGGTTGACAGCTACCTCTCCTTCGATCACCACATTGCCAGTGTGGTCAGAAAATCCTTCTATGTGGCACATCTCATTACCAAGGGTTTTGCATCCAGGAAGAAAAAGGCCATCATCTCTCTCTACTCTTCCCTCATTAGGCCAGTCATCGAGTACAATGCCCCATTTGGCATGTACCTCACTAGACACCTGCATCAACTGAAGAGGCCGCAAAAGTACCTCACAAAGAGGATCCTAGGCCTTAAACACATGTCCTACATGGACAGACTCAAAAAAACTCCAGCTATTCTCTGTGTCATATCGTCTACTAAGAGGCGATCTCTGCTTGACTTACAAAGCCATGTCTGACCCAGCTCTGTTAGAAATGCTACATATAAAGAAATCCAAATCCATCCACACCACACACTCCAGAGACCTCAGCCTCATTACCACAATCAACAGAACATGCTGGTGGGACAGGTTCATAACACAGAGACTACCCATGCTCTGGAATAGACTTCTCATACATGCCAAGCAGAGCACCTCATTAGTCCTCTTCAAGAGAAATCTTGATGAGTGAATGGGAAATAGAAAGTTCACCCCAGGGATCACTCCAGTAGCTCAACTTGATAGAGACAGTAGGAACTAACATGGGCGGCATGAATCCAGGGCACTTCTATGGGCTTGGCTTGTAAAGGCTACAGTGCTATTAGCCTAGTACACACCTATGAACCTTTGAACCTAAAAATGTACCAGTGGTCATAGCCCTGGAAGAGGTATCAACAGAGTCACATACACACACACACACACACACACACACACACACACACACACACACACACACACACACACACACACACACACACACACACACACACACTAAACAATGAGTAGTGACCTGTGGAGTAAAAGAAACTAAGTTATTTAAAGCAACATTGTCTTCACAAGAAGTAACTGGAGATAAAACATTCCTCATATTTTCACGTTAGAATAAACTTTAACATATGAGTCTGACAATTTTAATTTCTGAAATTCAAAGTTGCAAAAGTATACATCTTTTTCCCCTACCTATCAGTAATTTTTCCATGCTTATTAGAAAGAGTAGGATTGGAATTAACTAAGTGTTTAGCAGCAGCAGGTCAGCTAATGCTACAGCTGCTAGGTCAGCTTTGAGAATAGTGCATATAAATTTAAAAGACTGAGGAACTTTACACATCCTATCTGCCTTTTTAGGGATATCTGGATGACTATTAGGAAAATTGCAGGCAGCAGGAAACACATCCTTTACAGCAGACAAGACAGCATGAATAGGTTGTATGTTCTGGAAAATCCTTCTATAACAACTCATAGTATTTTTGGGGGGCTGAGAAACCTTGGTGATCCTTTACTCAAAACACTGGGACATTTTAGCAATAGTCTCAGAGAAACAAACCCCCCTACAGGGAGACTCAGAAATATAGCTCTCCTCTGAGTCTGAATCAGAAATCTGAGGACAAACTCTAAATCCATCCTTGCATCTTTCTCTTCAGGTTCAGATTCAAAATCTTGAATCTTTTCAGGAAAGGAGGCATCCCTCTTTCTTTTACCAGAAACTACTATTCAAGAAGGATCAATAGACTGAATCAAACCCTGATCCAGTCCCAGTAAACTACTCCTATCCAAAGAAATTTGAGGAGGAGTAGATACATGCTTGGTTTTCCATTTCTTCTAGAGAGGAAAGTGGGGCTAACTGTGTTACTAATAGCAGGTGCTGCTTCCCAATTGATGGGCAAAGCACTCTGACACAACAGAGAAATATTCCCTGCTCCCTCTCCCGGGATTGAATAAAAATGGTTCTCCCTTGCCCACAGAGGGGACTGCAACAGCCACAGAGGACACGGCTAACCCCTGATCCATAGTGGCTATAGTTGCTACACCAGAGGGATCTGGGATAAAGGATGAGTGGTCTGAGGTACAACAGATGGCCACAGCAGAGTCACTCACCTGCAGCTGAGGCAAATTGCTAGCCTGCTGCCAGTAAAAGTACCAGTCCGGATAAAGTTACTTTTTTGACAGAAAAAAAATAAAGTAAAAAGCACTTTCCAACACTATGGCAGTCCCATACCCTGAAAATAAACACAGTTTCACAACACAAAATAGTATATCAGTTAGATAACACTACTTTTAAACTGAAAGAAATAATGAGTGCTGCATTTAAAAGTATGTGACAGTCTCACAAACATCTATTAAAACACAGCACTCCTAGCTTTAAAATAACTTTCCTGAAGAGGAAAGTAATAAAACAACAGTAAAAAAGTAAGAAAATGAAGTTTTTTTTCCCCAAAGGGAACTTATTTTCCCAGCTAAGGAAAGCACAATCTGATTGTCGATCCTCAACTGCCACAGAAGAGTGTACTCTTTGGCAGCAGTAAAGCTCAGAAGAGCTTTGCACCCAGACTTGTCTTTTTGTCAGCACAGCTTGAGATGCTTGATAGGTTTAGTGCATGGAAGGTGCTCTGATGATTTGGAAGTTGGGCGGCTGTTATATCCTTGGCAGGATATAACCCATATTGCTAAGGTTACTAAAAACAATAATCAATACAAAGAACATCTTCATAGAATAAAATAGCTGTGATGTCGGACCAGATGTGGTCTTATATCTGCAAAGAATTGCTAAGTCTTTCTGATTGATGCCAATCAATTCTTCTTGTGCACAGTATTATTTTAGTTACTAGCCTTTTGTGTAACTTCCAGGAAGCAGGCCCTAGCATCAGCCCATTGTCAGTGGAAGCGGTACTGGCTGAAGTTTGGTCAGATGATATCACACACTCTGAAGGACAGATACCAAATAAGTTGCTCTCAGTGTAAGCTTGTCCTGAATCCAGAAGACTTGCTCTCAGTGTGACTTACATCAGTCTAAGACTTATCTGGAAACAAACATACTCTGGGGACCAGACTCCTTAAGACATCCTGTCAGTGTAAGTGGTCGCATACACTGAGAGCAAGCCTGAAACTTATGTTCTATAATTTATAACCAAAATTTTATTTTTGCATAAGTATACACATTTTTACAAATAAAAGTAAATGCACCGCCAAAATTTGCCAGTCTCCACAATAATTAGGTACAGTCCAAATTGAAAATATGACAATCAAGGCTATGCGAGTAGTACTAGTTTATTCCAAAACTTGAGGTAAGCTTACCTCAGGTTTTGGAATAAACTAGTACTACTCTCATAGCCTTGGTTGTCATATTTTCAATTTAGATTTTTGTTTAAGCACAACCAGAAACTGGGCATTATGATACCTTTATGGTATAATTTCCAGCAAGGTGAAGAAAGGTAATAACTTACACCCCTTTTCTGTTCTGCACTACATCAGTTGCAGTACTGAAATAAATCAATTTTGGCAGCACTTGTTTCCATTTTTCTAATTTATTGTCCTGAAGAACCAATGTTATATGTGTTGTAGGTGGACAGATGAATTCCATGATGAATTCAAAGCTGCTTTTGAAAAAAAGTTGTATCAGAAGCTCATTTGTTGTGACCATTAAAGTTTTCCACAACTCTTGAAAGATTAAAGGCTGGTTGATCTGATAAATGTTTGTTCTGTATTACTTTGTTGTGTTTAATTTGTTCATTTGTTTGTTGCTTTGCTTTTGGAAATGATTGCTTGTTTAGTCATTTGAAGTATCTCAGACAATTTTCTACTTTTTTTTCCACTGTGTTACTGATGTTATAATTTTTTCACTTATTTATCTTTTTTTTTCTTAATTCATCCATGGGCTTTCTTTCTTTCTTTGTTTCTTTCTTTATTTCATTCGTCTATTGAATTTTACTTTGTGGCCAGTTGTAGAAGTAACCATTTGAAATGTTGAGACCAGCTAGAGTGAGTTCTGAAATACAGAGACTGAATGTCCAAAAGATCAGACTTACACCAAGTACATGAAGCCATTTCTCAAAATATTCCCTTTTTTCCGAGGTATGGGGATCTTGGAATTGGTATATATAAGCTTAGGGTGTGTCAGGGGCTTGCCCCCCACATGGAGAGTGCAGGGGGGCTTGCCCCCTGCAAAACAAAGTTTTAAGGAGAAGAGTGATCTTTGATATTCACTCTTTTCCTGTGCATTCGGCTATTTTTTTTTCAGCATGTCTGCACTAGGCATTTCGAGTGCCAACATTTCAATAGGGAGCAGTGGTAGAATTATTTTAGTTGAACCATTTATTTTTCTTTGGTTTCAAGTTGTTGATGGCAGAGTGACCAAAGAATGTGCCTTGCCATTCTTTGAGAAGAGAAATTAAACATCTCTCTGTCACCTGACCAGCAAAGCCATGACCAGAAGTTCTACATGATCCTAGTCTGACAAAATGTGACAATTACATTCATTCAGATCTACCACGGACTGATGAGTTAATGGCAAAATACAGACACACAGGAGTCAGCACTGGATACAGCTATTTTTATATGAAAATGTGAACAATTGCCAAAGCATTAAGGCTAGATCCATAGATACTATTTTCACTTATTACTTTGTGCACTATACATGGGACCATCCTTGCTGACTAACATGGAGAGGATATTAAGAGCAAGAGAAACATTCCTCACTCACTGCTGAATGATGGGCAGAATTCCCAGCTCCTCCCTCTTTGCCACATATCCCTGGATATTAGATAGTAGAAGTAATTAATGAATCAGTAGAGGGTTTTGGTTTGATGGCTGAAGAGAGTTAGAGAGGGCCAAAAATAAATAAATAAATAAATAAATAAAATAAAATATTGACAATGATCAGGAATTAAGAAAGGTTTTAACTTTCTTTTAATTCCTTGGGGGGAAAACCCACCCTCTGTTAAGAAATTTTCATTGCATTAAATTACATTTTAGCAACAGTGGGGATGAAAAAAGTGAGCACAAAAAACACTAAAATAATTATTTTTTGAATTTCCCTTGAGAGGTTAGCATTTGATGGTCTATCAAAAATGCACTTAAGCATTTTCTGACAAATGTACTGAGTCTTAATAATTAGGTGAAAATCTAAATCAATATTTGTAAAAGGATGTGACTAGTGTTGTAATGTAGATTCGCCCATTACTATCCCCTAATTTAAGGGGTACCATCATTACAGATATCATAAAAATTGGGATGGAGATTTATTCGTGAGAATTTTCTGTCATCGTAGAGTAGTAATAGGTTTCCCAATGAAATTGTGACAGTTGCTATTGTGATTGGTGTATAGGCCTGGCACATTGTATCTTTTTACAGACTACCTAATATGTCTGCTTTAAAAATGCAGATGTTTGTATTTCAGTTACAGATCTGTTTTGGGATGAAATTACTAATTATATTAGGGCATTTAAATGTCCCTAACATTAAATGCTTTTCACCTTCCTCCTCTTACAGACAGTATGCAGAATTGTTTAAAAAACAGTGTTATAAATAACTTTTTACAATGACTAGTCATTAATATTCCAAAAACAAGCACGCTGACTAGTCAGCCCAATCAGCGTGCCCGTTGCAAATCCCAGCATATAGCAATGGAAAAAGATCCAGTCGCCTGGACCTTTTTCTATTGCTATATACTGTAACTTTTTTTTTAACAAAAAAAAAAAAAAAAAAACGTAATCCGGACTATGAACATAGCAAAGAGACAGGATGGAAAAAATACTAGGAAAATCAGGTACATTATTCAAAACTAAACACACGTACCTGATTTTCCTTGTATTTCCTCCATTCTGTCTCTCTTCTACCCCTAAACTGCCCCAAACCTTTTTTTTTAATTAAAAAAAAAAAAAAAGAAAACAAAACGGAGCAACGGAGACCTTTTTTTCTCCGTTGCTTCCTTTTCAAAGCACTGATGTATCGAGTATGCATGGGAACACAAGTCCCGTACACATGCTCAGTACATCAAAAAAAGCAACAGGATATGTGCCAACTGCAGAAGGACAGCACAGTACCACTATTCAAAGAGATTATTTAAGAAAACTAAGTATTTTGTTTCTAAAATAATGTCATTGTATAATAGCAATAACCGACTCTGTGGTGTGGTATATTCAGATTTACCCATGGTTGGCTTTATTTAATCACTTGGGCTTCACCCTCATGATTAAACCACACCAACTGTGGTTAAATCTTAATATACCACACCAATGTTGTCTGTTGTTGCTTAAATACTCAACTGGTTGCTCAGCCATCTGGTTATTAAAGTATTTTGGCTGTAGTATGAGTGAAGCAGACAGTCGGTACAGACGATTAAGGCTATGCGTGGTTTACAGTCTGTTCCCTGTGACCCAGTGATCGAGTCCCTCTTCCTCCATTTGCCTAACTGTGTGACTCTGAGCATGTCACTAAACCAGATAGTGCTCCTGGATTTAATCTGAAAAGATGTATGTGTTAGCAAGTACACAGTTGTCACCAACATAGGAGGAAGTGAAAAATGTGAAAGAGCAAAGGATTTTATAACATCTTTGGATAGGTTATATAGATTATGTACTTGATCAAACTACAACAGCTCCATGCTCTTTTACATGGCTAAATGTAAGGTGCTTAATTTTGGTTTAGGTAACAGCTGTTATTATTATGCAATAAATTAAGTAACAATTTAAGAATCTAAAACCATTTTGGACCAGGGCATGTTTTTGATGACCAGCTTATGTTTAATACCAACCTTTGGCTATTTTAAAGCCCTGTTATGAAATAATAAAATACTCCCTTAGCTCCATTAGCATTAGGGAAGAAAATGTTTTGATATTGTTATATAAGTGATTCATAAGGCCATGCATTAAGTACTGTGGAAAAGTTTGCATTTGTAACTTAAACTCTTTTATAAGCTAGAGGGGGAGAGAGAGAGAAAACACAATACACTTAGAATAGACAGATGTTCATGGTGCAACACAGGTTTTAAGTAAAGGTTAAAATCTCTGAAGTTATATTATGTACAATACAGGTTCCTTTGGAACAAGGTTATTTTAATGTGCAAATGCCACAAAAATGAAGTACTGGCATCAGCTGTCGATAGCCATTTCTGATCTCATATGAGAGAGACATGGAATAAAAACTCCCATGTTGATGTGCCTTTTTTGAAGTCTTAATTTAAGAGCAGATTAAGGCTGGTAATATTTGGAACCACCTTCCAGTTGTAGTAAAAGAGGGATCAATTCTGTTTACATATAAGGTTCTTCTAGATTTTTGGTTGAGGGACTATGAATATGACTTAAGTTATGTAGGCACACACTCCTAAGTAGTCTCTAGGGGGTTATCTTTTCACTGCATTGAACATTCAACATTTCTTCTCCAATAAAAAAGTGCAGATTGTGGATGCATACTTAATGAATTGCTTAATAATAATCTTTTTCTAACCTTAGTGTAAAATGTGATATAAGAAAAAATCATTTTAATTTAAAATGGCATGTATTTCTTGTTTTACTTTTCTACTATTCTGTACATAGAATAATAATTATGGAACAGTAAAAATAGCCATCTGCTATCTAAAATATGCATGAATAAGTAGCTTATTTAGAAACTACATTATAGCCATATGAAAGACTGCTGCTTGCATCTACATCTCTGCCAAAATAACTGGATTACTCATACAGGTGTAAGAACATTTTTATTTATTTATTATTTATTTATTTACATTTATTGACTGGGAGTGTCCGACTAGATGTAGGTCCATTTTCAGCGGAGGCCCGGGGAGAAAAGCTCCACAGTTAAAATAAACAGACAGTAGTTACATTGGCTTACATAGCGATTAACAATTTAACATGGCAATTACTTACAACATATTTACAGATGAAGAACATAGTACATCAGTAGACAAATAGAATCTTTATATGTGAAATACATAACAGACATTAACAAATGTTACAATAACAAGTTCCTGCTGTATAATAAGTACTAGACTTATGAGCATCTGAGCTTGCTATAATCAAGGTAGTTAGTGGAGTGGAAAGAAAGGTAGTGGTTGGATGGGGTGGGTGATATTAGAGTGGGAGTTGCAAGGGCATAGCCAGCGTGTTTTTAGGTGCGCTTTTAGTTAAGTTTTGAAGTGGGTGCATGATGGTACAGAGGTAATTGTGGGTGGAAGGGATATCCATAATTTGGCTATGGTGCAAGAGAATAGTGCTTCACCAGCAGAGTTATTGGCTTTAGTGATCTGCAAATGATTTTTGTTGCTGGATCTTAGTGGTCTGGTAATGAGATAGGGTTGGAGTAGATTCTGGAGGGATGGGACATTTAGAGGATGGTTTACTAGTTTGTGGGTGAGTAAGAGTTGATACCACTGATTATATACTTTATATATATATATATTATTATAATATCTTGGTACATACTTAGGGTATATAATTATCATTTCATGTTACTAAGTTTTGTTTAAAATCAGTGCTCATTTTTGCCATTTGTGTTCATAAAGATAAAAGATGAAAGATAAAAGATTGTTTTAAAATGAGGGGAACATGTGCTTCTCGGATAGATCTGTTAATGAGAATGGATGCTGGGTAGGCTACAGCATTAGCTGCTGGTCTGGGCAAAGCTGGCGATACTTTATCTGGCGCAAGTGTTGTGGATCGTAACTTAAGGAGATAAGACTTTATTTTAGTAGTGAGGATTGGTAGAGTGGAAAAAAGATTAGGATTTATGGACTGAGCTGAAGGAAACTATGATATTTGTTGAGCTAGATCTGATAATTGAGGTAACAGTTGAGATAAAATGGAAGTTAAAATCATTAGCAGATTTATAGTAATTTTCATTGGGACTAGGATTGGGTTGTCATAGTCTGCCTGGTTTAAAAAGTTGAGTTAAGCCTAACCAGGATATTTTGCATATCTGAAAAATATTTTTTCTTATCTCTGAGGACTTGTGCATTGGTGATATTTCTTAGAGTGCAGTGGGATTGTAATATAGTAGAGGTGTTATTCATTTTCCAGAGTGACCAGACTTTATCACTGTTGCTTAAGTAGTTTGATAGGTTTTGATAGCCATGGAGCAGGATTAAATTAAATAAGTTTTCTCCTAATGGGGGTTTGCATATTTAGTATTACTAGAAATGTTTGGGTAATGTGTGACAGCTTTATCAAGGAAAAGTATTTTAGGATGTTCCATTTATAGTTAGTTAATGTGTTATTAAAAGCTTTCTTAAAATGAAAATGTCAACATATAGAAGACACTATGTAGCACTGACTTCAAAGTGAACCCCCTCCAAATTATCTCTTAAGCTAAAATATTTTTAAAGGACTCTTTACAATGCATGCAAATAAACTGAGTTATTGTTTACAGCTTTGTGGTATCTTACAGAGCATGCATTTGATCTTGCTGGTTGGAGTTTCAGAAGCAGAATATTTCAAAATGGATTTAATTGTCTGCTGCTTTACCTTTCTTTATCTACTTTAGGTAAAAATCTGCTGCCACATTATATAGATAGTATAACGGTTTGCCCACCCCGTGGTCACCAGCTGGTAGCCATCAGCTAGCTTGGAAGAGTAAGGAAAAGAAAGTGCTGCAGTCATTTTGCAGTTTCTCTGCCCAGATTACAGTACTAAATTATGCACAACTTTTATTACTTTTCTTATATGTATGCTGATCCTTTACTGTTTCCTTTTTGTAAAGCAGGAGTAGAACTTACAGTAAAACTGCTTTTTTCCCCCAAGGCTGAGTATGTTTGTGCTATAAAATGGTCTCAGTTTTTAGCGATTTTGCTTATTGGTACTCAGTTTTTCATATCAGTTGACACACATAAATTCCTTTTGCTTGAAACATTTTCCAGTTAAAACATAAATCTGACATGGTACGCATGCTTATATACTTTACATGTATGCAAATATGTTCCTTTATGACAGCTTTGATAGTACATTGTTCACTGCAGACAGTTTGACACTGTTGCTTTATGCATCCAGTACGTGAACATATTTTAGTCAGTAAGCTCCTTAGCTCTACCGCTGCTTCCTGACAGTATTTAGACAACAGTAATTCTCAATGTGAAAAGCTTTATGTAAGCTGCCAAAGTGTTCATTTCTAGCAACATATGGCATTAATTGCATGCTCAGGGTTGATAATGTGAGCCATATCCTCAACTTTGCAGCTCTTCATTTAAACCTTGGATTTGAATTTCATCTGCAAATGATCAGGGCAATCAGAAGCATTACGCTGAAAAAAAAAATAATTACATGAACTTGTAGATGTGCTATAGACCCCATTAGCATGTAGATGCATAGGTATTTGTGTAGATCTGCCATAGGTATATTGTGTTTGCATATTCGTCTGATGGTCCCCATCATGCATTGTAGTTGCACTCATTTTCCATAGATGTCAATAGTGAATCATGCTTTCTTATCCCTATCATATATGCTTGTAGTGGATGACAGCAGTATACTGTATTTAAATAAGACTGTACACAATTTCTTATGAGTGGTGGATCCACAAAAAATTCATTTACATTAAATGGCAAATGCTTGAAGGTTCCGTGAGTGCAAAATTTCAACTTTCCATGTATAAATTCATAAAAGGCCAATATGAGTAAGCTTATTAGATATTTTAAAACCATGCATAAGTGAATCATGATCATGACCTCATCTCTATGTGCTGTATCAGGAGAGAATGTGCTACAGACATTGTATTTGTGCTTTTGTGTCTGTAAGTCTCCCAGCTATGTGATTTCCACTTTCATTATACCAGAATTAAACGGCGGCACGATGCCAGGGCACTTCTATGGGCTAGACTTGTAAAAGCTCCAGGGCCATTGGCCTAGTACACACCTATGAACCTATCACCCCCCCATACACACAACTCCATGAATCATCACAGTTTCTCTAACGTTCAGCAGAATCACAGCTGCTGCAGCTGCTACTGCAGTGTAGTAAGCACCCACCAGAAATGTGCCTCAGCAACCCTGAAGTAAAAACACAAAAATGCCAGGTTAATCCAGTGAACTGTGATATAATGTGAAACATTATAACACTTTCCAGTGTCAAACACCTAATTTTTTTATTACAGGAGCCAACTACTGTAGCAAACACACTTAGATTTATGGACAGACAGGCCGACTGAAATAAGTGGGGCAAGGAGTCAAACATGGTTGAGAATATCAATCAGATGTGTAGAGAGTATATATTGAAAAGAAGGATCATTTCTAGTTAGAGGTTTTGGTACATCAGGTGGGTGAGTGGCTCTGGAAAGTTAGAAAGCAAAATAGCAACAGATTTCAGTTAATAACTGGAAGAAAAATCACAGATAAACTGCTGGATATATCATCAACATTTAAGCTGCTTTGTGGTTTCTGGCTTTATTTGAAAGTGCAAATAAACTACTGGTCTGCATTATTACTTATGCTCTTTTAATGTTACATTTTAATATTCACTTCTTACTGTTCAGCAATAAAGAAATATGTAACACAAACAGACCCAACCCAGACTCATTCATGTGCATATGTATATGTATGCATAAGCATGTATGTAAGTCTATATATATATGTATCTATCTATATTTCCATTTATACCTATATATATATATATATATATATATATATATATATATATATATATATATATATATATATATATATATATAGAGACAGAGAGAGAGAGAGAGAGATGTATGTGAGTGTGTGTGTGCGTGTGTGTGTGTGTGTGTGTGTGTGTGTGTGTGTGTGTGTGTGTGTGTGTGTGTGTGTGTGTGTGTGTGTGTGTGTGTGTGTGTGTGTGTGTGTGTGTGTGTGTATATATATATATGGGTCTATGTCAGATGGCTGAGTTTTCAGAAACTCAAAATTCATACGGTCAAGATCATATGATTGAGTTTTCAAAAACTTGAACATCAAAGCAAATCATAAAAAAACACAAAAATCTACATTTTTTTTTAACATTTCTGCAGCAGGGCAAGCCCCCACACTCCCAACAAATTATATATACCAACTCTGAGATTGCACTACAGTGAGGAAAATGGTAAATTTCCTGATCTGTACTGTATTGCAATCTCCATTTAAAATCTTCGGGTTTTCAAAAACTCAATCATATGGTCTCAACCATATGACTTCTGAGTTACTGAAAACTTGATCAAGTGATAGGGACCCACATAAATATATATATATATATATATATATATATATATATATATATATATATATATATATATATATTAATTTGACTGTGCTATGCATTGAAAGATTAAGTTATCAACAGAAGGAAGATCATATGTATGCATGTAAGGTAAGTGTGTGTCTGGGATAGTAATGCCATAGCTTTATCTATCTGTTAGTTAATATGTATGTCAAAGTCTCTTCTATGGAAATTGTATGTCAAAAGTCTGTCCTGAAAACTATGTTTTGTAAAAAAATTGTTCTCTTGGAGCTTTTCTCCCCAAGCCTCCACTAAAAATGGACTTGTAATCCAGTTGGACTCTCTAGGTCAACAAATGTAGAATAAAATAGATAAATAAATAAAATATATAGCTGCATCTGTGTATTTGTATCATTATAGCTATATATTTATCTGTCTCTGTGTGTTTAAATGAGCACCATTCACTCTACCAAACGCGCATGAATGAATGCCTTTGAAATTCATTTGACTGTGCCATGCAATGAAAGATGAAGTTATCAACAGAAGGAAGATCATATGTATGCATGAAAGGTAAGTCTGGGATAGTAATGTCATAGCTTTCAGGTATACTGAATCCTGAATACTTCAGCTTTAATGGATGTCAGTGTTGGTGGTGTAGGGTTACAGTAAAGGCTAAATAAGGAGATAGATTTAATATTGTCTATATTCATTGCAACATGCTGTGTGTGCCTGAGTGACCTCTGTAAGGCTAGTATTATGGAGAGGGTCATTCTATGGAAAGGTGCAAGTTTAGGGTTAGGGTCAAGCGCTATGTTAGGATTCAAGCTAGCATCCCTGAGTAAGGTGCTTCAGGAGGGTGAAGCCCCCTGCCCACCTTACTAATATGTGTTAACACTAACCCTAAACATCCCATTACCCCTAAGCCTTACCTTATTAAAACCCTTTTTGTGACACTACCACTTGCAGACAATTTATGTCTGAAAGTATGGTGGTGTTTTGGTGAATGGATCAGAAAAAGACAATGATCGTTTCCTTTTGTGAACTTTTTTTCATTTTTTTTTCTGCATGTCAGTTTTTTTTAAATGCCAGCATTTCTCACCTGTATATATATATATATATATATATATATATATATATATATATATAGAGAGAGAGAGAGAGATGAGTTCATGGCTAAACATGCTATATTACTAAGACTTGAGCTAGAAAATAGTCACAGAACTATGTCATGCTAGCCCCCATGGTGCAATGTCATGAAGCTCTGATTATAGCCCAAATGATCCATGTTGGATTAGTGGCACAGCCACTGGAAGTGATGGCCAAGGAGGGTGAGACTGTGCATTTGTTGCCAGTTTGCCCATGCTGGAAAGAGAGAGGAGATTCTGTCTCAATGCTTGCATGATACCTAGATGGAAATTTTAGTGTTGCAAAGAGTATGTGCCCAGAGGGGAATGGTAGTAAACTGGGGATGGCATCTATGTAGAGGCATGCATGGTTTTTGTATTAAGAAGAGTTAGTGGAGCTCAAGAGAGCAGCTCTGAGTATTAGGAACACCAGGCAGAGCTGATCTCTACCACATGATTCTTACCTCTAATGGAAGAATGGTGCTTTTGAGCCCATTTGAGGGAATGACTAGGTCATAGAACAGAAAGGGCCTCAGGTAAGGAATGAGGTGGTCACAACACTTTTACCTTGCCTGGGGATGGACTTAGTGCATTCTTACAGGAAATGGGCAGTAATCCTGCTGGACCCAGTAGCCATCCCTCAAAAGGTGGAGGATTGAGTGGGTCACTTAGCTGAAGGCAGGCTACTCCTTGGCTAAGTCAGGCTGACTGAGGGAGACAGGCAAAAAAAGAAACATAATAACAAGCATATAAAAAAAACTGAAAAATTAACTGGTCTCAAAACTGCATGTAAACATTCTAAGCCAGAAATGCAGCATATTTTGCAAGACAGCTATGCTGTTTGTACCCTACACCGCCTAAAACTGATTTCAAGTTAGTGAATTATGTAGTCATGAATATATGTATGACTGTGATGTACAAAGTATCTGGAGTTAGTATTTGTAAAGTAATTTGGGAGTGGGAGGTAAACCCCATTTCCCACTATAACTATTAAAGTTTTAATATATATACATATACATACATACATTATTTCACTCCTGTCAATAAATACTAGAATCCTTCCTTACTTCCTTTCTTGTAAATGGAATATGGAATGAGTTCAGCTGAAGAAACTCTTATGAAGATCCATGAATGCATGCCATGTGTCATTGGACCAGTGTACCCAAATACAACATTTCAACAAAGGAAACCTTGTCTAGTTATTGAGAAGTACATTTATCATCAAAGGAAATATGTCCATGTCCAGACTAAATTGGTCCTATGTTAGCAAAATAACTGCAGGTTGTAAAGAAACTGGTATCACAATGTTTTATTTATATTGTGAGCAGGTAATCATATGAAATGCATTTGAAAATACTTCTAAACAAAGAGACAATGACATTTCTGCAGTTATCTGTAGAATAATTAAAGCTGAACATCTCATGCAAAAGACAGCCTATGGTAATTCAGAGTGAAACAGCAACATCTGATGAGGCAACTGAAGCAGTCTAAGCACAGCTAGTGCAAGGTGTGATGCCAATGATTGCTACCAATATGTGATGGCCACCAATATGTGTTGTCCCCATAGTGGGCCAGTAATCAAGGAGAGTGAATCCTCACCACTGACAGTGGATAATGACGTGCGCTTGGAATACAAATGGATACATCAGTATTTCCAGATACAGACCTCTTTGCATGAAGTACACTTTCCCTTAAGAGCACATACGGAACACACTCAGCCTTGGATATGGATGTCTCTATATCTGTCTCCCTTCAGGTCCCCAATAAGACTCCCCACTGGTACAGCTCTAGAGTTAGGTCCTCGGCTGAGTGTCCAAGGCAAGTTCTTCAGCACCCTCTCTGTAAACCTAATGCTTCATGTCCCTGCCCCAAGTAGCTGACATGCACATGCTGAAAAATTTGATTTGCGTGCGCGCGCGCACACACACACACACACACACACACACACACACACACACACACACACACACACACACACACAAACACACCTGGAAAAGGCTGGCATAGGTTTTCTAGCTATGGCCCCTTCTGCCCAGACTATAAAGTAGTTATCACCACCATCAGATGCTCCACAATAAGCTACTCTACGGTCCTTAACAAAGGGTGTCCAATTATACTGTGTAATATTAATACTAATACAAATGGTAGTAGTTCACCAAGATGGTCCACACAGTTTCACTGAATAAATACAAGTACTCTCAAAGGTGAGATACTTTTTACAAGGACTAGGCACAATAAAAGGTTTAAATATATTTAATAATAAATAATAAAAGAACATGAAAATATTGAATATATATTCACAGTAAACCACAGAGTTCAAATCACAGAAAATATTGAAAACAACATTGATGGACAGACTCATACAAATAAAGAAAAACACTCTCTAAACTAAGCTCTACTATATTCCTGACTGAATCTAAGAGAATTTAACTGTTTCCTAGTTAAGTTACTTACTACCCCAAGGCAGGATACTGTGGGTGAGGGTCTTTCTAATCAGGCTTCCCAAACAGAATATTCTATACTCAGAGATTTATCTTTTTAATATCTAAAATATAATTTCCAAGAGACTTGACAGAATGATCTCAACTGGTCACCTGACTCTAGGTTCTCACAATATTCCCCTTTAAAGCTAAGGCAGGAATTTAGCACAGACAGCCACAATGCACATCCAAATGTTTTTAGCAGTGCCTGAGGCTTCCTTGAGCTAATGAACAAAGGATCTTTTCCAGACTGGTCTCATTCTCTGGTCCCATTTAGCACTGTGGTGTTCCACATTAATGGTTTAACAGCTTATTAAAATTTGCCTTATTTTTCTTAAAGTATGATAGCTGTTTAACCTCTTATCCTGTATTAAAACATATACATTTAATTCAGTTTATAATAATACATACAGATTTATTTTCATTCTAGCAGGGTGCAGTGTGGATACATTTTAACACAAGCAAACCTCGCAAGCACATTTTCAGTATAAGCATCTGTACAAATCAGTTTGATATATAAATGACATACAGTTCTAATGCATTTGTAACATAAGCATCTTGTATAAATCAATTTGATATTCAAAGGACATATCATACTTTACAAAACTCCAGCTGGATATGCAGGCACTTGCCAATATCATCACACCAGGTATTTCCTAGGGCTCAATATAATGAGACATCCTGTGTAACTACTAATTTGCACATGGAAAAATTTTACTTGTTTGCAGTAAAGAAGGATATGGTTAATGGATTGGTCTTTCCTTACAAAAGGCTGTCATCTATTTTCATTTCTGTTTAGCACTTGTGTATGTAGGAAGAAGACCTAAAAATACTGCAGATCATTTTTGCCTTAACATTTCACAAAGAGATTTACTACAGCAGTCTGTTGATCTTGTTATGTAATGCTTCTGACATGTTTTCTACTGACCTATCACCAGACCTTATAATCACAGATTTTAAGTATTCACCAACTCACTAAAAGCTTACTTTCTTGTTTCATTGTGAAAATCTATTTCATTTCTTGAACATCATGTGTAGACAGATACAGTCCATGTGGCCTGTCTGCATAATTCATATCTGCAGTTTGTTTAGAAAGATGCACTGTGTCATTATGACATCTTAAGAACCTCCTTTTGGCTGCAGAGTGCAGCAGCAGTTGGCATATTTGAGTCACAGTTCATTTTTATTTTGGTGTCTTCTGTCTTGAGTCTGTGTGCCCTGCCTTTGTCCATACTGGTTTTAACCAGATGCTGCACTTTCCTCACAACTCCAGAAAACATGCCATGTGTGAATTGTGTGGTTCATAGGTTCTTAGGTAGTTACTAGATATGCAGTTCAGTAGACCTATCCCTATTTCCCAAAAAGTGACTTACTCCGGTCACAGAAAATGCAATAACAATGTTAGTCTGAACTACTTGCAGTTGTGTGAGCTATTTGAGAGGAAATGTGTCTGTATGTTCAGGAATGGGCTGGGGTCCTCTGCCTTGTACCAGTGATTGACTGAGTATTCTCCAGGTCCTTTGAAAACCTGAACCGGATTAACTGTGAAATCCCTGAACAAATACACGAATGAGTAAAACAAATAATATGAGCTATAGGGGTATCCAGGGATAGCACAGGCTAAGTTAAGAGAAAAGGCACAGGGCCAATAGTGTACTGGGTAGGAAACAGGGATATTAAATAAATGAGCCAGTCAGCTATGAAAACATTTTAAAATAAAGTTTGACCCCAGCATAGGTAGCTAGTTTCCAGAGAAGAAGAATACACATATTTTGTTTGCTCTTACCTTATCTAATGACAAATCACATAATATTATTATTATATCAGCAAATAATTTTACAATGTAACAAATGAATTGCTGTCCATTATCCATAATTAAATGTAAATATGAATGTGTGAATATTTGTGTGCATGTGCACACATTCACATTTATGGGCATGCCTGTCTATATGGAGGGAAAAAGTGTGTGTGTGTGTGTGTGTGTGTGTGTGTGTGTGTGTGTGTGTGTGTGTGTGTGTGTGTGTGTGTGTGTACATATGTTATACTCAAAGGTTCATAGTTCATAGGTTCATAGGTTTATACTAGGCTATCTGCCCTAAGGCATTTATAAGCCTAGCCCAGAGTTTTGTGGCTTACGCCACCCCTTATGTTAAAAAAATACTGTGCCCATTAGTTTGTTGTGCATCTGTCCAGCAGTGACACAGAGATGATTCCCGGGGTAAACCTACGATCTCCCATCCACCGGTCAAGATTTCTCTTGAACAGAGCCAGCGAGGTGCTCTGCCTCACATGGACCGGGATTTTATTCCACAACATAGGGAGTCTCTGGGTGACAAATCTATCCCTCCAGCATGTCCTATTTATATCCGTGCTAAGGTTTAAGTCACTTGCTCTAGTGGATCTGGTAGATTTGGATTTTTTGAGGTGGAGCATGCCCATTAATTCCGGGTTGGACATGGCCTTGTATGTCAGGCAGAGGTCACCTCTGAGCAGACGGTATGCGACTGAATAGAGCTGGAGTTTCTTCAGTCTGGCAGCATATGACTGATTTTGGAGTCCCTTTATCCTTTTGGTGAGGAACTTTTGGGGTCTCTCCAATTGCTGCAGGTGTCGGGTGAGATACATCCCGAATGGGGCATTGTACTCGATCATTGGTCTGA
The DNA here is from genome assembly GCF_019279795.1 of Protopterus annectens. Classification (NCBI taxonomy): domain Eukaryota; kingdom Metazoa; phylum Chordata; order Ceratodontiformes; family Protopteridae; genus Protopterus; species Protopterus annectens. The sequence goes on along the minus strand of NC_056739.1, from coordinate 371,491,446 downwards.
TAAGTGAAGAGTACAGGGGAACAATAACCTCACTTGATCTGGATGTAAATCCCTTCATGATCAGGTGGGCAATGTAGAAGGTTTTTCTAACCACTTTAGCAATGTGAGTGTCAAAAGAAAGGCCACTGTCAACCTGGGTCCCCAGGTCCCTGATAACCTCTTCTGTGCTTAGTGGATTGCCACTTATATGGTAGCTTGGGGTTACCTTGTTTTTCCCGAAGGGTATGACTATACATTTTTTGGCATTTAACTTCAGGCCATGGCTCTGGCACCAGCTATCAGTTTCTGTGAGACCCCTCTGAAGGATATCTGTGTCCGATGTACTTTCCACTATGGCTCCCAGTTTGCAGTCATCTGCAAACTTTGTCAGCCATAGTCCTCCTATGTTAGCCTGTACTTCTGAAAAGTAGATGCAGAACAACAGGGGGCCAAGGACTGAGCCCTGTGGGACACCACTTGTGACCGGCTTGGAGTCTGACATGGCGCCAGCTACTCTAACCCTGTGGGTTCTGTTCTTTAGCCAGTTTGCATCCCATCTTGTGACATATGGGTTACATTTAAGCTGGTAAGTTTCTCTATAATACCCGAGTGGGGTACTGTGTCGAAAGCTTTTGCAAGGTCAAGGTAGGCTGTATGGACTGCCTTTCCCTCATCAATGGCCTTGGTGAATGTTTTGAAGAAGTCGACCAAGTTCAAAAGGCATGATCTGCCCTTGACAAAGCCAAACTGGGTCGGGTCCAATGTCTGCAAGTCCCCTATGTCTTTGTTTATGAGTTCCATTATGATCCTCTCCATAGCTTTGCAGACCAGGCTTGTTAAGCTTATGGGGTGGTAATTACCAGGGTCCGTAGAGGCACCGCCTTTGTGGAGTGGGACCACAGTTGCCGTACGCCACTCCTTGGGCACGTATCCTGTGGTAAGGCTAAGATTAAACAGCTGCCTTATGTGCGGGTTTAGTTCCTCATTGAGTTTGTGTAGCACACAGCTGGGGACACCATCCGGTCCCATTGATGCTGTGTTTTAGCTTTAGAGAGAGCAGCTTTCACCTGCGCATTGGAGATGTCTGGGAGGCTGCACTCCGCTGGGATAGTTATCTCTCCTTTTGGGGGGGGGGTGAAGTTTGCACTGAACCTGTCTGCCAGTATGTTGGCAATGTCTGTGGGTTCAGTGATTTTTGTATCATTTTGGACTAATTCTGAGCATATCTGGGAGTTTCCACCCAGGTTTCTAACATAGCTGAAGAAGGCCTTATGATTGTCTTTTGAATCTATGGCAATTTTTCTCTCAAAGTTGGCCTTGGATGATTTTATGAGTGCTCGTATTTTTTACTAATAATGATCAAAGGTGTCTTCTCTTTTATGGATTTTGCTCTATCATGTAACAGCTTTCTCCTCTTATTGTAAAAGTTTGTTTATGGCTGGGGTCCACCAGACTGGACGTTTGCCCTTGGTGGAAAGAGTCTTGGTTTTATTAGGGATTGCCTGATCCATGCAGTCGTGGAGGTGTTCGTAGAAGGCATTTGTAAGGGCTTCCGCAGCTTGGGTTGTGGTTTCCACTGGCTCGGGGGCCTTGAAGGATACCACACCAGTCTTGAATAGTGTGAAGTTTGCTTTAGAGTAGTTCTTCACTGTGGTCTTTTTTGTTTGGGGTGGGGGCGGGATGTGGATATCCAGTGAGATTAGTTTATGATCTGATCTCACCAATGAGGGATATACTTCCGGTGTGGAGCATTTTGTCCCCATGTTTGTGATGATGAGAATTAGTATATTTTCTCCTCTTGTGGGAATGGTGACTAGTTGTTCCATGGCATTTGAATTTATGAACTCCAGGAACCTTTGGGCTAGAAAGTTTGGGCTTGAGTAATGTTCCCAGTCTATATTCGGGTAGTTGAAGTCACCCAATATAATGGTGTTTGGAGATACATTTATACCCTCCAGTGTCTTCAGGAAGGCTGTGTGGGGTTCCTGAGTTTGAGAGGGTGGCCTGTAGCATGCTACAAATTGTAGAGCAGTTTTGCCTATGGTTAATTGCACCTGGATGGTTTCAGATGCTTCGTGCGTTGCCACCAACCTGGAGGTGTGGGTATCCTTGATGAATATGGATACACCCCCTCCTTTTGTGGTGTGGTCCGGGTTTTGGGGCCGGAACGCATGATATGAGGTAAAACCTGATAGTGCTGGGGTGCTCTCAGGAGCCTTGAACCAGGTTTCAGTCACAGCACAGACATCAATGTTCTCCATACTGAGAAGGGCCTCGAGTGCATGCATTTTGAGATTTAGACTTCTGGCATTAAGCAGCATTACCCTTAGTTTTTTCCCATTTTTGTTTTCTAGGGTGGTAGGTTTAGAATTTGAGCCTTGCCTAAATAAGGCACTATGGGGGTGGCAAGAGCCTTAGCCAATATCCGGAATCCCAGGGGTGACAGGTGCAAGCTGTCCCTTGGGAAGCAGCGTGGCTTGTCAAGCATGTCATCCCAGGCAGACAGACACTGGATCCCCTTTGAATGACACCAGAAATTAAGCCAATTGTTAAAGCTGATCATCTTGTCTCTATGTTGTGGCATCATTCTTGGTGAAGGAAGGATGCTGCTCAGGGTCAGGGTCATACCTGCCTGGGCTACATAATCAGAGAGCTCCTCTATGTCTCTTTTCATGTAGTCCAGGGAGGTACATCTCAGGTCGTTCACACCAGCATGGACAATGACTGTGTCATATTTGTACTTGCTGTGGAGTGACCAGTGCTTGTGTTATGTGGCGGATTCTAGCGCCCGATAGGCAGCTTACTGTGACCCTCTCCTTGTTCAGCCTGGTGAGTGGGACGTCAGTGTGTCTGACTATGGAGTCACCTATGACAAGTATGTTTGGTGTTGTATTTGGCCTTAAGGGCTGTGACTGCTTTGCACACTGATTTTGTGTTTTATGTGTTGCCTGTGGTGTGTCATGAGGTGGCGGTTGCTTGGGTGTCTGCTTTGGAGGCCTCTGCTGTTTAGGTAAATTTTGCTCAGAGCCTCGAGTATGTCTTTGTGTGTTTATGTGTTTGATTCATTGTTGTGATAGCTTTATGTGAGACTGGTTTTGTGGTGTGTGTAGTTGCCTTCTCCTCCTGTCTGGTCTTGCCAGTCCTGAGTTGAGAGAGCTCAGCCTCCAGTTTGGCTAAATAGCTGCATCTCGCAAGTATTTGTGTTATGTGGGAGGAGGAGAGGGTTGTCTGTGTACATGAGGCAATTGTAACATTGCCTCAATATTCCCAGATTCACCAACTGGACAGGAGAGGATGCCAGCATCTGGCCCTTCGACATGCTAGAGAAATTAAGAAGTTTGGGGTGTAACTGAATGAGAGAGGACTTAGTAAGGAAGTGGGTACTCCTGGGGGGGTTTCGCTAGTGAGGGACTTTGTATAATACAGAAGTGCTAAGCCTGAAAAGAAGATGCTTTTAAGACAAGTGCTGAGCTTTTTTTTTTTTTTGGAGAAAAAAAAAAAGCTTTTTAGGAACAAGTGCTGCACTTTTTAGTTAGGGATATACTGTTTAGATTACTAGTAGAGCAGTTCTAAGGGAAAAAATGAAGAACAGACTTTATGGAGCCAGAAAAAGTTTAACCTTGTTAAACCGGCGCTGCCCGATGCTGCTCTAGTGGCAACTCCGCGCTAAATCGCGCTAAAGCGTGCTTGATAGCAGGGGCTGGAAAGAGCCAGGAATTGACCCAATACGGCCAATAAAACTACAGTTTCAAGTCAGTAACCACTCCCACGGGGGTTATGTAATAAGAAATCAGCTTGCAGATCATTACAAGCCTAGCCAATAACACTTATTCAGAATTTCCTTCCAGCTTCAAAGAGGGTGTCATTTTGAGGCTTCCCATCCAATTATCTAAGTTTGCTTTGAAGGTGGAAAGGGCTAATCTTGTCAATATTTAATGGAACCTTGTTCCACTGGTGAGGGATACATTGCAATATAAATCTATCATGTCAATTTGTCCTGTTATCTGTTGATGAAGATTTAGTTCATTCAGCCATGTATTTGGGGAACCATTTGCTATGTAAGGGGAAAGGAGGTAAAAGAGGCTTGTATCTTCCATGGCTTGAAAGGCTAGACAGATCTCCATAGCAGAGTCTGTTAGAGACATTTTAAAAGAAATTTCAACCATAGCGCGTGCACGCACAAAAAATTATATATTTCATTTCATTTTATTATATTTTGTTTGTACATCAAAATAATTTGTTCAGTGTTTTAGTGCAAGAACTGCACAAGCAGACATTTCCATGCATGGCCTTAAAAACAGCATTTTAAAAACATACTTGGATCAAAAATCAAAATAGAAAAAAAAAGTTTTAAAAGTAGATATAACTGTAATGAAAACGTGAAACTCAGCAGATCTCAGACTTTTGGACTTGAAAAAAAACACAGTACATTCCTAATAGATCCTGTAGACATCTTCATAAATCATAGAACAACCCTCTAATAAAAGAATCAGCCTAATGTCTAAGACAAACATGATATAATACCCAAATATACAGATATTGTGTTTTAATGAAGGATGCCCTGATTCTAAGTACAGCATACAATAATCTATATCCTAAGATAAATATATCATAACTTGAAGAACAGAGTGATTAAACACATTGATATTCTTGAAGTAGCTATCCCCACAACTCACACAGAAGATCAAGTCAATATCAAATATAGAAAGTAAAGAGATTTTCTGCCTAATAGTTGTAGCTCAGTAGCTAGTCCCTTATATACTTCTCAAGTATCCAGATTTTTGCCTCATATTTTTGATCTGTTCCTCATAAAAAAAAAATAGTAATTTTCTGGCAAATTACTCAGATTATCTGAGGATTTAAGTCACTAAATAATAATATACATTTGTGTTTCACAGTTCATATCCTTCATAAAATGCGTGATAAGACAAATCCTGTTATTCTAGCAAATGTCTAAGTTTATAAGAGCAATATTTAAAATCTGTCCCTAATTTTGGGGATTTTGTCCCCCTATTTTGTTAGGCTTTGTCCACATTTTTTGCACTAAAAGGTTGAGAGGCATGCCGTATCATATGAGTTGGCTAAGTATATTGATAGAATTGGGCAGCATAATATTTAGTCATTAAGTAAATATCAGTGGTTAGTCCCAAGTAAGACAAACAATCATTTCAGGCAGTATAACTCAATTTCTGATAAAAATGTAAATATTGAGAATCTCATAAAAAACATCATACATTTTGTTTTCTTAGCATTTGTGGGCAAATAGTGATCATCTGCCCCTAAGTGAAACCTGTAAAAAGTAATGAAATTTAAATCTATAGTCTGACACCTGCCTATACTTTCTCATGTGCGATAACCCTAAACCTGCCACTGCTCCTAACCCCAACCTTTCACATTACAATGCCAAAAATCTTTTCCCTGACAGTACCACTAGTAAGCTAAAGTCTTTTTAATGCAACTAATTGCAAAAACATTTCTTTTTATTGTGCTATCACCATAGTTCTCATCCTTTCCTGCTTTGGTTTTATTTTCCATTTGGTCTTTTCTTATGTTTTTTTTTCCCACTTTTTTAGGTTCAGTCTTAGAGCTGTTCTGCTATTGCTATTATAATCAACCCTGAGCTTTCACTATAGAATGTTTTAAGTGCACTCCAGGTAATATGAAAATATGCTCAATGCTTTTTTATCAAGTTCTAGTAGCTGGTTGAGAAATCTCATACAGAGGAGCTGGTCCTGAAATCTCGTACAGAATGCATCCTTTTGAATTGAGACCAAGGCCTTCAGTGGCTAAGGACAGTGATACTCTTGAAGAAGAGAACTAATTGAACTAATTTAAAATTTACTGGGCACTGACTGTGTCAACATAGTAAATGTGGAGAAGGAGTCAGTTTGCATCAGCAGTTGAAACCAAGAACTAAATTTCTGCATTACAATTATATAGAGAATGCAGCTTTCTTTTTTATTTTAAAATATTATTAACATAAACTATTAACATAAACTGTATTTTGTTACTGCTTTTTCATGCATACCCTGCAAATATTTTGATTAAATCTTCAGTTATGTAATGGCTGGTGAGACGTACAAAGAGCTTTACTTTGGGGAAGCTCTTAACAAGTGTTTTGGTAATGTTTGTTAGTTTCTTTCAGCTTTTCCCAGTTAGGGGTCGCCACAGCGGAACTCCGGTCTGCTAATGATTGGCAGTAGAGTTTTACGTGCTGGCTTTTGAGGGGCACAATCTTAGTCAAAGTTAAAATGATAGATTAAGCATACATTTGCTGTTAGTAGGCCGCGCAAATAGCGCTCACTTTAGAAATGTAATTTGGGTTGATCAGAGGTGATTATATTTGATGAAAGTATTTAGCACTGGTTTTATGCAAACTCAGCTTAGCTGTCTGAGAATAATGCTGAAAGTGACAAATCCGAAATGTGAATTATCAATTACATACTTATGACTGAATAGTGCATAACTGAGTACCTCTCAGATACTGTTTTTTCATGTTGATGTATGATATAATATGATAAAGTACAATGTCTGTAACTATGTAACTGTTTTAATACTGTGAATAAGCATTTGAAACAGTGCAATTGTGCTATGATGGATTACAGTGTAATGGATGTGTTCATAATGTAACACTGACAAAGCACACTGCAGCATGTATGAGATATGTTGCAACATGTGCTTCAGATTAATGCTTAATGTTAGTGACTATATTTTTTAAGTTATTTTTTGCTATGGCAATTTGCATTAACACAATGCATTTTCTCATGGTAAGTTAAGGGGCATATATTGATGGAAACATAAAAAAGAAGCTATATTTGCAGTAATCTCTTTGTGGAATGCTACAGTCACTACATAACTGAGAGGGGTTAGTATGATATTATAATTTGTATATAGTACAGGTGGTCAAAATGGCATGTTTACTTTTCTGTTATGTTAGCATGTCATTTGATTGAATGTAATTTTAGCGAACACAAAAACAGCAAGCGCTGTTCTCCAAAATGAATTCTGATGACAGTCAGTTTGCCATTTTCTCCATTGCTGTGTGATGTCAGAATTGTTATGCATAAGTGCAAGGGGTTGAGGGGACTAGCCCCCCTGCAAAAACAAAATCGCTGAGTTGTTCATCGAAGGTGGTTTCAGCAAACTTTTTTCCATTCGTTGAAATTACCTTCGATAACATATGGATCCATTTTAATTTTCCAGCAGTGTCCTGTGTACCCTATAAAATGATATCATTTTGACTTTCCTTTACTTTCACATGCTGTCTCTCACCAATGATCTTTAGTGGTTATACAGAGTTATTTCTTTCCTCAGAGTAGTTATAAAAGCAGGGTTAGTATATTTTTCTTTGCTGTTGATTGATGTTATTTACAAGCTTAGAAATAAGTTTTTATGATATTTTACTTATATCAACATGGAGCAGGGAATTAAACACTGCTTTTGTAAAGGCTTGGTCTCTTTTAATTGTACCCCCCCCCCCGAGACACACAAACACACATACACACACACACACACACACACACACACACACACACACACATACAAACACACACACTTGGAGCTGTACATTTCACATTTCCTTTCATTCATGTTTATGATGTCAACTTCTCGGTGAATAACAGCTAGTAGACCACGGTAGATCAGAGTCTATAAATTCTGACATGAACAAGATCAAATTTCATATAAAATGAAAAATAGTTTGCAGAATGGCTGCAGAAACAATTACAACCAACAAAAGAAGAAAAAATGCTTAAATGTTGTCACTTTATAATCTGTTATTTTTGCTTTCTCTGTCTTACAGTGTGAAAATTCTGATGTTATGTATATTCTTAAGGCAAAAGAATGCATTATTACTAAAATCAAACCATGGCTTTTAGGCAACTGGTTAGTTACAGAAGTGCACACTGGTAGTGCAACTAGGTGAATGCAAGATGGATGCATGTTGGAAGAAAAGAGTCGTTCCTGTCATGTCTTTGTGAGTGAAATGAGGGTAGAAGCTCATGTTAGCATTACTGGTGTTAGATTTTCTACCCCCGATTATGATGGAATCTGTCTGGTCATGAAAAAATGGAAGCATCATGAAACACACTAGACAAAGTACTCACTATGTTAAGTGGACTTATGGTGGAGATGCCTCAGCAAAGGGTCACTGTGGCTGGCCACAGAAGTAGTAGAAGTAAGAAATAAAGTTTATAGCACAGACCTCATTGATAGTTTAGGAAGATAAAGATCTGACTATGTCTCAGTCAATCCAAGCTTGGTTGTTGGCTTTGATGCTTAATGACTGAGGCTGGGAAGATGGTCATGCCCATCCTGGAGGGAGTCCAGGTTAGATTAAGCAGTCTTCTTTCCAACACAATCCTGACTGAGGGGTGGGTGGGCAGCTAGAGTCACAAAGATCATAGCCAGCACAGGGATGATATGGATATGCCTCCCCTAGCCAGTTATATTAGTCTTTCTTGGCTGGATGCAGGGAAGAATGACATATCTGATAGAGAGGTGTAGGTAGTATGGTGATGTAGGTGCCAACATCACCACCGAGAAGGAGGAGTTAGGGCAGTCATAAAAAACTTGTCTTATTATTGTCATACTGGCGAGAGTAACAGACACACCAAGGTCTGCCTTGATGATTGCTGTAGTATGCAGTTCTTAGCCTAGAGGATCTTTGGACAAATTCTCCACCCCTAAGGAACTAATGAGCTAGAGTCCACTAAGAGGGTACTGAATGGCTATAAAAAGGCTAGTAACACAAATAGACTATTAGAGAAGTGTAAGTGCAACAGTCTAATAAATGAAAATGGGAGGTGCAGCAGTTTTGGTGGAAGGTGGACAACCTGCATAATTGGGGAAAAGTACAGTTGCTATGTCTACTAGAGCCCCACCAGGAACCCAACCCCAAGTACCAGTTGTCAAGGGTAGACTGGTGGTTATGAACTAACCCACAGTGCTGGAAAGCTGGATCACCATGGCAGCCAACTATTTCAAGAAGTCCATAGATACACCATTCCAGGGATAATTAGTGCCATCTAAGAGATGATGCGGTGGTACCAGGTGGTAAAGCTGTCTGAGGACCCATCTCCTGAGCTGGATGGGAGGTGGCTGACATACACTGAGGTGGTGTAGAGGTTAAGGCAGAAAACAGATAATTGACTTAACTATCCTTGGCATGCATGCTGTCATATCGAGAAGAAGAAGGTGGATTGTACTTAAGCCAGGGGAAACCTGCTGGGCAATTGCAGATGAAAGTATCTGCACAAAGCAGAATCCAAGTGTTGGGCACTGTGATCAAAACTGGAAAAAAGACGCTGAAACCTTGTCACTAGCCTGGTCATAAGATGGTAAAACAGGCAAGTTGGGAGGGTGAGCTACACTACCTGAGTAGTGTGCAGTAGCATATGTGCCACAAGATGTGATTCTCCCATTTTCAGAGTGCAGTTTCAATGCTACTGACAGGCCTGGGCTAAATGGCAGAGGGATGAGGACAGACAGCCTGGCAATTAATGAGTATGGGGTGGTACACGTGATGATGTGTGCAACATACAGGGTTATTAGCCATGGAAAGTAGTGTTCCATTGCTTGTAAGCCACAGAAAGAAAGATGGATATGATAAGGCAGAAGGAACCTTTTTTTTTGGCTAGGACTAATGACTGACTGCACCCAGATAAATAAGCCTGGGTGAATTAATGGGTATTGTAGAGAAGACTGTAATTTCCATCTGCGGATTGCTCTGCATTGTGGAGCAATTTATTAAATTCAGATACATCAACAGACTGAAGGGAAAAGGTGTGTAGATGTTCCACAGGTCCAAAATGTTGGATGAAAATGAGCCACCTCGGTGAGAAGAGTTTAAGCAAGAAAGAAGTGAAGTGGAAAGTGGTATGACGGCCTTAAATCAGAGGAAAGAGAAGACTTAACACTGCTGTAGAGATACTTGTTCTTGGCTACCTGAACGGACAGTGTGTTTAATATCTCATCTTGTCATATGCTTGTTTAGAATCATAAATGAAGTAAAGGATAGGCAGTCATTCAAAAATGTGTCTATGATTAACACACTTTAATACTGTTTTTTGACAGTACATAAGGGGGGTTTGAACATTGTATTAGTACAGTATGGAAGCTGGCCGTGTATCTTCTTCAGGTGGGGTACACTTATGAATGAAAAAAGTGCAGTATTACTGAGGGGAGGGGAAGAAGGTTTTGGAGTAGGGAATATTTGAGATTGGAATTGCTGTATTATGGATTATTTAAAGTGATGTCAAATTAATAGTAGCAATACATGGCTCAATATATAGAGAAGCTAAGTGTGCAGATCTGCAGTACATTGTAGTATGCAAAGTCAGGAGGGGCCAAGAGAAATAGTGCCAGCAGATCTGGAATGTATTCCAGGACTTAGCTGGAAAGTGTCCCAGTGCAAACCATTAAATTTTATTAGCGCATAGATGGTTCAAGACTCCCGGTAAGGTCAAGAATGATGACTTAATGCAGTTGATTGAGTGCTGGAGGTGCAAATAACTGGGTGCTAAGAGCCTATACTTGTGATGAAAGTACTGCATAATTTAGGATGTTATGGAAGGCAGCAATAAAATATTGGAAAGTGGCAGCAAGAAAGCAGTTGAATATGGACTGGAGAGTATGACTGTTGGAAATGGGGAGGGAAGAGAGAGTAGTCAAAAGGTCAACATTTCTGTTAACTGCACATAGTGGGATGTGTTAAGGCATAAATATCCAAGAACTTAAAGGAGGAAGACAAAAGAAACATGATTTAATTTACATTAGTAAGAGTGTGATAGGTCAAGTATGAATATTGAGGGTGAAATGACCCTGGATGACAAAAATGGTAAAGAAGATACTTAAGAGTTGGGTACAGTATTTGTAGAAACTTGGGCAGTAGTGATCAGAGTAAGTAAAGGGAATGTAATGGCTACTAGTGGGGTGTTTAAGGAGGAGCAGGCCACACTGCAAAGAGTGCAGTGGTGGATGGATTCAGATCTGCCTTTTTAAGGAGCATTCGACCTTTGGGGAGTTCTATATGGTTGGAAGGTGAGTAGGACAGCTAAGAGTTTTGTGAGTCTTATTGTTTCTGGAATATAAGTAAAAAGAGTACAGTACATTCACTCATTCAATACAGGGTTCATTTACTATGAAAAAAGAAGTTAGAGTAATGAGAGGGAATATTTGTCAACAAAAATGAAATGATAGATCCTGTTAATGCTGTATTTGAGAGCATTCTAGGTTTGTCTAATACACAGTACCTTGTTATAAGACAAAAGGCAGGCTACACCAACATATAATATTCACAGTGTGTACAATACTTTGACTTGAATTCAGTAAAAATCATTTAATAAATGAGTTGAGGCAACCGTAATTCAAATGCATATTTGTTCTGAATAGGGAATCACATGATTTCATACATACTGCAAGAGTATTTTATGGAAGAGTGAGTTGTGTATAAGATTTATACAGAAATTAAATCTAGCTGCTTCTTCCTATTCTGTTTTAAACATTTTCTCAGTTTGGCAGGTCTGTGTTTCTCTTTTCCTTATTTGATAAGCTGAAATGTAGTGGTCCTTTAGATGTTGGTCTGTTAGTTCCCTGCCTTTTCTATCAACTTGTAGTACCAACGTGAGTGAATATAAACCTGATAATGGCTTACATATTATATTACTTTGTATTTGTCTTCTGCTGGTATATTTATCATATTAATATTAATATATACAAGCAATGTTCATTTATTTATTTATTTATTTATGTATAGGCATTTATTGACCAGGGATTTCCATTTATGGTGATCCCTTTTTCAGTGAGTTCAATATATAAAACTTTCAAATATATGTGTAAGACACAGTGAACTGTCAGATTTGACAAACATGTACAAAATTAGATTTTCAAGTGCTGGTTAATTTGCGGTTTGCATAGTTGTTAGATGTCACGGCAAAAAAAGTATATGAAGTCCAAAAATTCATCCAGTGGATTCAGTGATTAATACATATAATTTAGCTGCTACACTAAATGGCAGTAAAATGCAGAACAAGAGTGCAGTATTAGGCAAACAGTTCACAGACTATTACATGTCTAGCTAATAATCAAACAGTGACCAAAGGTGTGAATCAGTCACTGCACCTTGTATCTGTGAGGTAAACACTTTAATCATTATACCAACCCCTAAAGTTACAGTAAAACTATACACAAAACACGTTATACATATTTGTATTTTTCATTTGTTAAAGGGGCAGAAAATTGATCCAAATTGACACCTTGTTTAGATACATATGTAAGTGCTAGGTACACTAATAAGATATTTAATATTGATGATGCAGTCATGGAAACATGGGCTGCTCCATTCTGGAAGGGTGGAGTACACATACCTGGGGACACATAAACACTGGCCAGATTTCCCTTGTGGAGATGACAAAACCACCAGGTGGTGCCTTCACAAGTGGGCAGGGCATCCTGGGGATGTCAAACCCTTGCAAAAGTGAGGGGCAAGACATTGTAGATGCCCACTGTATGTGCCGCCCACAGGTTATTGCTAGGCAGGTGCAGGAGATGTGTTTTGGGAGAAAATACCAAACAACCCCAGTGGCTGACTTAATGATGGCTCCACCAAATTGACTCTCATCCTGGTGATGTGAAACAAATGGGTTAATTGTCTGTTTTTTCCGCAAAATACTTAATCATTTTCCTGCTGATAGAAACAATACAATAACAAAGTTTCTCCCAGAAACATGAGTCAAATGTTCAATAAAACAAACATACAATAATTTAACTCTTTTAACATAGTGACATTATTAGACAAGCAATCACAGGGACTGTAAGAGGACTAACCATATATACCTTTAAGTAGACAGACAAACATTCTAGCTACTGTAAGAGTACTTAGTAGTGCCCACCTCCAAATCAAGCAGAAATGTTCATGACAGCCCTGTTGTAATTGCATGTCTTCACAGTGTCCACCTCCAAATCAAGCAGGAATGTTCATGATAACCCTGGCATAAATGCATGTCTTCACAGTGCCCACCTCCAAATCAAGCAGGAATGTTCACGATAACCCTGGTGTAAATGTATGTCTTCACAGTGCCCACCTGCAAATTAAGCAGGAATGTTCAGGATAACCCTGGTGTAAATGTATGTCTTCACAGTGCCCACCTCCAAATCAAGCAGGAATGTTCACGATAACCCTGGTGTAAATGTGTCTTCAAAGTGCCCACCTCCAAATCAAGCAGGAATGTTCATGTTAACCCTGGTGTAAATGTATGTCTTCACAGTGCCCACCTCCAAATCATGCAGGAATGTTCACTATAACCCTGGTGTAAATTCATGTCTTCACAGTGCCCACCTCCAAATCCAGCAGGAATGTTCATGATAACCCAGGTGTAAATGTATGTCATCATAGTGCCCACCTCCAAATCAAGGAAGAAAGTTCACAATAACCCTAGTGTAAATGTATGTCTTCACAGTGCCCACCTTCAAATCAAGTAGGAATGCTCACAATAACTCTGGTGTAAATGTATGTCATCACAGTGCCCACCTCCAAATCATGCAGGAATGTTCATGATAACCCAGGTGTAAATGTATGTCATCACAGTGCCCAACTCCAAATCAAGCAGGAATGTTCATGATAACCCATGTGTAAATGTATGTCTTCACAGTGCCCACCTCCAAATCAAGCAGGAATGTTCATGATAACCCTGGCGTAAATGTATGTCATCACAGTGCCCACCTCCAAATCAAGCAGGAATGTTCATGATAACCCTGGTGTAAATGTATGTCATCACAGTGCCCGCCTCCAAATCAAGCAGGAATGTCCATGATAACCCTGATGTAAATGTATGTCTTCTCATCCAGTCATCAAGTTTAGCCTTAAAGGCAGATGAAGTAGCCCTGTGCTTGCACTGTAGTAGTAACTTTTATCCACAGAACGGGAATATATTGTTAGGAACCTATACCTGCAACTGGCATTTTTTTATTTGTTGGTGTAAATTTAGGTCTCCGGTATGGGTGTTAGCAGAGAGCAAGAGATGCACCACCTCAGAGCAGCCAGTTAACTCCTGAGAATAAGGAGAGCTGTGCTAATCTATAAGGATAGTTGAAGGATTAAGGCCTTTTATTGTATAGAAAATTTAAAGGTTAAATAGGGAATTCTTCCCCTTTGTATGCTCCTTTTGCTAAAGTAGTATCCCCAAGGGCCAGTTCTCTCCCAGCTCATCTACCTCAAACCCCCATGCTTATGTATGCAGATGATGTGGTAATCTACAGACCCCAACCCCACAATCAAAATGCAGGCCAAAAAAGACATACATACACAATGACTATAGCTTTTACACAAAAGCATTATACCGAACAGCAGGAAAATTTAAAGCATGATCTTCTGTCAAGACAGAAAACTCTACACAGTCCCACAGAACTGGATATCACATAACGTCAAAGATCACTTAGAAACTAACTTCACCTACCTTAGCAACTGGCTGGGCCAATCTCAGAACTTTCAATTTCTTTTCACAATACCAAATCTAAATACCCTTATTTTCTGAGTCAAGCAAAAGATATCTCACTTCCTGTCATGTGAAAATTGACTAGGAACTGGAAAAGAGTTCTCCTACCACAGACAGAATACAGCCTAGCTATTATTGACAAAGCCTAAAAGAAAAAAATAAAATCAGCTCTGTAAACCCTATCCAATCTGAAGATTCATCAAATTAGCCCCCATCCCAAAGAGAACACCACTGTTCATCCTTAATAAGACAAAATAGTTTCTCATAAGTAAAACATGCATACAACTCCTAGCCTGCTGAACTCACACGCTCTTATAACAAAAATTAATTCTGTTCTCCAGCTAACTTTCTGAAGCAACTATGTCCTGCAGCCTTAGCTAACACATCCTTCTCCACCACAAAAGTCCACTCCACTGACCACAACTTTTCAGTAATTGTAAATCATACAAGGGATCTGTGCCAGCAAACCTAAGAGACATTGCCTCCTTCCCCAACTTTAGATATCATCTTAAGAAAGAAGATATTTTTATACACAAGGGCTGCTTGTAAATGCTTTTCTTCAAAAGGTAATACATAACACCATAGCTCCACTTTGCACACTCTGTCCTACCTCCCTTCATTCATTTAAAGACGTATTGCTAGATTAGCCTCTGTCTCTCTCCTCCCTGTACACTGTAACATACTCCATTTCCCTAACTACCCTTCACTGCTTTCCCACATACACAGCACCTTATCCTTGTAGTGTTCTTTCCTCACTGCTATACCCATCTTCCACTATCCACCTTACCATACTATCTGTGCTTATAGCCTAAATTAGCCTATAATAATTTTATAAAAAGAATTGCATATACCTTGCATATTAGATCATTTCAGACAGACATCTACATCGTTGTTATGTTTTTTGTATGATTAATCTTGTATTTGTACTCTTCATCTCTACTGTAATCTACTTTTGTCTTCTTTTACTTTATATGTGTTTTTCCCAGGCTGAACTTGAAAACAGTCCACCTGGGTCAGTGCTCTAGCCTGATCAGAAAATGGCAAATAGTAGTAGCGATGCATACTAGTAGTGATGCAAGGCATGGCCAAAATAAGGTGAGAATAGTAAAATGTGACACAGACAAGAACACTTTTCATGCACCAGAGGAGATGACATAACTAACACCATTTCTGCTGGAATTCTTACATTCGCTCACCATTTTCCCTCACAGAATTCCATAGTAGTCTTCTTCTAAAAAACAAGTAGCTTCCCTGTTCTGTAGACATTGTACCCAGTTTATCCTTCCTGTATAACATGACGTTCTTCCCCTTCTCCTAATGTGATTTCTTTTTAGCCCTTTTCACACTTTCTTCCTCTGCCTTCTCATATTATTTCTGCTGCCTTCCACATCTCTCCCCCCGTCTCACTTTCTTTCTAACACCTATAGTCCACAGTCTTCCCTTCTACTGTGGTCCTTCCACTTTCCTCTCTTCATACCTTCTGCATTTTCTCCATCCTCGAAAGTACACAATGACATTTCTGGCTCTTTTCTCATAGCTCTATCATTCGACCACTCATATTGGTTCCCTTTCTCTCACTAATTATGTCCTTTGAATGCTGTTTTCCCTAAGTTCTTTCCTGTCTTCCTAGCACCACTGAATCACTGAATCTTATGCTACTGTCTCTATTTCCTTAGCAGCTTGGCTTCTCTATGTGGCTTCCATAACCAAAACATGCACCACACTCCATGACCTGCAAAAAGACTATAGACCACACCCCTACCACGTATTCCCTATATGAGATATAATTCAAACATTTCCCTCCATCTTTTTAGTCAGTATTCAAAATCCATCCACACACATTGAATATAGTACATAATATGCCTGTAAATCATACTACTGTATAGTGCTGTTCTACAAAGTCATTATATAATGCTAAACCTTTTAAGACCTTATTACTTCCTTCTCTGTGCAGTGCTTCTTTTTAGCTACAGAGGACGCTACCTCCCTCTAAGTTTGTGTAGTTTCCTTTTTTAGATCAGATGGAGTGTAGTTTGCAAAGTGTGCTTATAGACTATTCAAGCACAAATCCTCCCCTCTCTATGCAAACAGACAAGCACAAACACAGACACAGGCACAGACACACACACACACACACACACACACACACACACACACACACACACACACACACACACACACACACACACACACACACACACACACACACACACACACACACACGCACACACACGCGCGCACACACACACACACACACACACACTCGCGCACACACTAGTGCACACACACACACACACACACACACACACACACACACACACACACACACACACACACACACACACACACACAAAGGATGTAGCCTTTTACTGGTATCATTTTATTCAACATCAGAAGCTGTGGATATTCATAGATAGTTTATACTAAGGAAAGGCCAAACACACAACAAGAATAAACATGGATTGGGACTTAAAGCTGTGGCACAGTGGCACACTGGTTAGTGTTGTCACTTCACACCAAGAGGTTCCCTGGTTCAATTCTTGGCTGGGTTGCCTTGTGTGTGGAGTCTGCATGTCCTTTCTGTGTTCATGTAGGTTTCCTACGGGAGCTCTGGTTTCCTCCCATACTCCAAAGACATGCAGAAGGTGGATAGGACATTCTAAATTGGCCATAGGCATGAGTGTGTGTGTGAGTGTGTGGTGTGGAAGAATAACTGCAGCAGGATAGCCACCTGGTGGTGTGAACATCAGCTGTAGATGATTGCCACAGTTGAAGTGACACATCAAACCCATGTTCTAAAATGGGATAAAGGGTTTATGGATGGACTTGAATATCTGAATGTAGTATAAAAACATGTTTATAAAAGCAAGAAGCATTTTTGTTAATGTTTCTTCATTTTCTTCCAGATAAAATGAATGCTAGAAAATGATAGATGATGAAGTGTTTAGCGTTCTAAAAGAGACTTCTTGAATGGGTCATGTGAAGCTTAAACTAATGTAAGACAGCAGCTGAACAATGAAACATAGAAACTGTCAGGTTTAACAATATCATTGAACTTAAAAAGATTCATGGTGATGTCATGTAATAGACGGCATTAGAAGAAAATGCTGACACACTTCAAAATACAAAAGATACATTGGTATGCTAAAGGAGGTGCTCTTCTCAGATAAAACAAGTGTATCAAGAAAGAGGTTTAAGATTTAGCCCTGCCATTTCATGAATTACAAGGGGAATTCAGAGTCTTATCTGAGGTTATGTATGCCTTGACTTATGCAACTTTTGGCAAATTATATGACATTTTCGTTCTTTTGTGAAAATTAATTATTGCATGTCTCTGGAAATGCATACAAAATATATAAAGGGTTAAAAGAGAACAACTAACTCATGTAATACTTGTTTTGTAGAAATTAACCTCTAATAACTGGAGCCTGAATACATGGAACTGATGCAGAGGTGCTTTAAATCAAAGCTCAGTAATCATATTTCATTGTGTGTATTATGTGTCCTTTTAAAGTCGACCTATGATAAACATCTTTGAAAACACACTACAAAACAATTTGCTTCGCATTCTTAGGAGTTTATACATGATTTCCTTGCAGTTGTGTGGCGTGAATAGCTCCCTAGTGAGATATCGAGTACTAAAGATTTTTTCTACAGAATAATATCATTTGATCTTATGTTATTCAGCATGCACTAAGTCTGTTGTTGTGGCAACCAGTCATCAGTTCATCCTGATAGGGCCTTGCTTTATATTGTTCCTTTAATTATCCCATTTATAGTACACTAATCATGCACTCACAACATGTAATTAGCTAGGGAACTGACGTGGCACATTAACTTATTGTGTGTTGTAAGTATAACAATGTAACATAATTGTTCTGCATTAATTTTCACTTATTTCACACAACACTTAAATCATTCTTTAATTTCAAACAGAAATGCAAGGCTAAGATACAAGGCTGCTAATTGCTGATATTTCAGTAACGCAAATTAGGTATTCATCTGTATTATGCAAAACAGTTTTTGGCACCTGTTAAACTGATATTAAGACAGAAGGAGTTATCCTCTTTCTGTGTGTTATGTCATATCGAAGTAGCGAATATTGCTTTATTAATGTGAACCTATACAGATAAAGGACATCCCTTCTGCTGACATTTACTCTTGCTTCATTTTGCTTCCATTTGCTGTACTTACAACTTATGTAGGGCACTGATTTACATTTGTGGAGAAGGATCTAGGTTTGGGTTTCATGCTGTGTGATGCTGCAGTTCAAAGAAATGTTAATGAAATCATTGTCGAAGTATGCATCTCTTTAATTAGGTATACAACTTACGACAGGCCATAATGTTTGAGAATATCCATTCTTTAATCCGTTTTCTGTTTGGTTTCCTGCAGTATGAGCACTGGTTCACATTTGCATTCTGCACTGGGAATATGCAAGTAGAGGGATTGTGTTTGTGGGCTTCAGCCTATGGTGTCACAAGATGCAGCATTTAACCTTAACTAAATAAACATTCTCACAGTTACCATGTGTTTTCTTCGGCAATATTACCACAGATAGCTTCAGCTAAGAAAGTGCCTCATACTGCTGCATAGAAAGTAATCTGTTCTCTGCAAGTTTCTTTGAGAATGCCCCGGAATGAAGCTTCCTTCCCATGCTTGCAGACTGTAAACTGTCTTAATCAGCTATAAGCTCCAAGACCAACCTTGGAAGGAAAAAAATGCACATAGCAGTTATGTTTTTAGAAAGTAATATGCAGATAATGGAGTAAAATGTGCAGTTGTCTGAGAAATATGTTGTAAAGGTAATACTACAAAAAAGTCTTGATTGCTGTATTAGAAAAGTGGTACATGGTACAATGGTTCCAAAAAAGAGTCAAAAATGAACAATCCGGGCAATGAGTTTAAACATGTAATAGGTATTGTCTTTCAAAATATGCCTGATTCCAGGTTCATTCAGTTTAGAAGGAAAGTAACCGACATCAGTAGGTACTAGTGTTAGCTACACTAGAGCTATCTAGAGTTCTTCTTTGGTTCTGAACATACCTTGGTCACTGATGTTACTGATTTCTGCAGATTACTTAACCTAAAAATATTTTTTTCTGATACACAGGATACTCAAAGACCTACTGATTTTCAATTTGGGAAATCTAGTTTATACCTCTCATGGACAAACATGTCGAAGTTTTCAAGGAGTGTGTACTCAAAGATCTTCATTTTCATCATGAAACACACTTTATGAACCATAATTTATCCAGACCTGAGCACTTAGCCCTACAAAATCTTAGTAAGAAACATGATATAGTCATCCTGCCAGTGGACAAGGGAGGGGCGGTAGTTGTCATGGATTGGAATTTGTATAAGGCTGAGGCAGAGAAACAGTTGCCAGATGTCTGTTCTTATATACAGATGGTTATAGATCCAACTCCCAACTTTAAGAAAGAAATTGACTCTTTTCTAGACCTAGCCATGGAGGAAGGCATCATTAGTCCAAAAACTTGTAAACTGCTTAAGGTTTCTGATCCCCAACCACAATATCATTATTTATTGCCTAAGATACACAAACATTCCACTAATCCTCTGGGATGACCAATGGTATCTGGCAGGGGTTCCTTAACAGAACCTTTATCTGTTTTTCTAACTGAATATTTACAGCCCTTGCTACCTATGGTTAGGTCTAGAATTAAAGACACCACACAATTTCTTAAGATCATCCAGGACACACAACTAGAACCAAACTGGTATCTATGCATGATACACCAGAATTCCACACTGGGCAGGACTAGAGGCTATCCAATACTGGCTGGATAGATCAGGATTATACACTCCTGGTTTTAATACATTATCAGTTTGTTTGACGGAAAATGTGTTGCATGGGAAAACAAACCTCCTGCACGGTAGCAATTGCAAGGCTCAAAAAACAACTACAATCAGGAACCAAAAAATGAGAGCCAGCAAACAGTGACTGGATAAAATATATGTATTAGCTGAACAAAATCACAGCATATTGTAACAATTACAAACCGGTTTCGGCTGGCAAAGCACAGCCTTCTTCAGTGTACAAGAAAATCATGAAATACAATAGCTGTATATATACAATAGACAAGCATCCTATTGGCTGAATTCTAAAGGTGTTCATTGAGTCCTGGGGGGAACAACCCACCCAGTCTAATAATCCATTTGTATTTAGTATGGAATGCCATTCAGTTTTGTTTAGAATCATATCAATAACAATAAAGTTAAACTTATATGTTGGATGAACTAATGTATGTTTATAGAGGTCTAATGTTACTGATGTGTTCAGATTCTGAGAGGTCTCATTTTTGTCCAACAATAAAATGAACCACAATTGCAAGAGGCCAAATAAATGATCCAATCACTAGAACAATTTGAGAAAAACCTCAAATCAAAAAGACTTGGGACAGTTACGACTAGAAAATGGTTTGGACTTATTGATATATTTACAATTATTGCAATGTCCACATGGAAAACAAGCGGTTCACACCAGGCAGTTGTTTGTGTACCCAAATCATGTACATTATTGTCCCTGTGTTTGTAATGGTTGAAAAAATAGTTAAGATTCTTCGAAAAAGACAATTATCAGGGATAATGCTGTTGATATCCATAAATGCTCTCCGCACACTTTGGGATAAGGCGTTGGAATTTATGAGCAAATGTAGTCGTAAATCTATTTAAATCTGGTAGTTATGTCAGATTTATGTTTCAAGTAAGTAGTCTCAATACATCCAAATGTAAATGGTCTCCTATCAAAACTAAAATAGAAATGCAGACCCCAAGCATTGTTGTTTAAGTAAAAACATCATCAAGAAAATAAACATATATATATCTCTCTCTGACAAAAACTTCTTTTTTTATCATAATAAATATGATTCTCAACAAAAAAGCCATGAAGAGATCAGTATATAGGGTTGCCAAACACATTGTTCCTTGTAAAAAAAACGCTACTGGTGCTAAACCAACCAAGAAGTATTGAAGTCAGGACTATATAAGTTTGAGGCAAGTTTGTTGTATCCTGTAAATGTTGGATAACAAAGGCTTTAGATGCTTGGTCAGAAATAATGAAAAACATATCACAGAGATACAATTGGTCTACCTGGTCAAGGGTGAGAAAGATCTTTGTGAATTTTGGCAGAAAGTAAATGTATTGATTAGTGAGATCATGAACCAAAAGCTGATTCATAATACAATGGCTTATCAGCCATGTAAGTAGAAGTAGACACATCTATATAGTGGCACTCATACATATAACAGTAATACACAGTCTCTAAAACTGTCACATGCTACATTTGCACCCTCTTGTAAGAAACAAAAACCTGAACTCCCACACTGGCACATTTCAAAAATAAAGTAGTTCATGCATTATGTAGGTTACATTTGTTAATGTGGCCCTTGGCAAGATGGCACATAGAGTATGTGTAGCTGCAGTGATATAGTGTCCTTGTAAGTGGACACCTGTCAGATACATGAAAGGGGGAAAATGGGGTATATAGGAAAGCAGGAAAAAAGTGGGAAAGCAGCGAACAGGGTGTCACACAGAAGACCATTGTATAGGACTCTGCAAGATAGGGGAGGCAGAAATACTTTTCTGCTGTGTATAAGGCCACTTTTTTGATTTATAGTGAAGATGCAGAAGAGTGAAAAGGAAATGTAAAGTAGGAACTTGGGGGACAGGATGATGTGGAAAGATAGACAAATACAGTAAGAACAAAATGGACAAGCAGGGGTATATCTGCATACACTAAGATAGGGAGGTATAGGACAGATGGAGACAAAGGGTAGAGACAAATGATGATAGTGAGGGTTTAGCAGCAGAGAAGGTATGGGTTATGACACAGTCAGAGGGGGGATCAAATGGCTTGAGACAGTGTGGGGCAGAAGTAGCAGTGTGCCATTTGATACCTCAGCCCAGAGAGACATTACAGTGATCCATCATCATCTGGTGAATCAGAGTGTCTGGTGGAATAGGTCACACCCTCTCCTTATAGCCTATTTGTAGTCACTGGTCGAGTGGGCAGATCAGCTATCTGCCCAGAAGTGTCTCCATCCAGGTCATATACCTGCCCATTGCTGTCTTGCATTGCAACTTCCACCACCTGACAGTGTGCATCAGGACTCCTTTCTTGTTAGGTGTTCCCATCCTCATCTACCTCATACTCTTCAGCACCTGACTTAGCAGGATAGGGCTGCAGTTAAGGTGCCTGCTAAGAAAAAAAAGTGAGTTTATCTTGATAATGGACTGAATGTATTTTAAACACACATCAGTTGTCAGTTCAACAAACCATGCCTGGTTGCATGTCTGTCCTTCCTCCAGCAGTAGGTGACATGATTACTATTGTATCCTTTCTTATTCAGCATAAGCAAAATATATCAAAAATTGAGCCAAGTGAAAGCCAATAGGCTACAACAGAAGGTATAAGTAACAGTCCCTTGCATATGTCCCATTAGCAGCATTACAAGCAGCAGGAAAATATGTGTGTAGTTTGTGTGTGTGTGTGTGTGTGGGGGGGGGGGGGGGCACCACTGGTGCATACATTAACATGCTTGAACAAGAAAATGGATACACATAGAGTCACACCAGGTACTGAGCAGGCACAATGAGATGGTGTAGTGCAACCTCTCACCATAATCCTTCTTTGGATAAACTCACATTAGATGTAGTTAGCATTCTAAATTATGTGCCATCAACATATATACCTGACAGTAAAGATCCCCACATTAGTAGGTGCTCTAGGTGATTCCTAGGTATGACATCTTGGAGACCACTGGGGAGTATAGCCTAATTTCCAAATTGTCCCAAAGCACTGTCTGGTTAAATAGGTTGCTCAAAGCTACACAGTAGGCAAACGGAGGCTGAGGGAATCAAACCCTCTACCACAGAAAGCAGCTCATTAATAACTTGTAGCATTAATCCTTTAAGCTGACTGTCAGACTATACATGTTTCCTAAGCTGATCTTGAGAAATACTTCACGGTTATGGTATTGCAAATCATCATAACAATGCCTGCACTGTTTCCCCATTCTAGTGACCCTGGGGCTGAGATTAGCCCCTCTGCCAGATCATAAAAGGCATCATCTTATTTTTGAAGGTGACATCATTGGGGCCTAGTAAGTAGTCCCTAAGCTAACCATGAAAAAGATAGAAAACAATCTTCATGTACTATGAAAGCACTGTCTCATGAGCACTAGCAGAAGCTGTCATTAACCTCAGTTTCCATGGAAAATGGTGCCACTTTTGGAGGAAATAAAAGGGTAGCCTGTGACTTACATTTACAGTGTGACTTCTGAATCATGAATAAGCACATTGTTCAACTGCAAAGTAGTGTGACATGCATGTGCACTCATGCACATATGCAGTGTGAGCTTATGGCCTCAAGTTGTCGGAGGGGGAATTGGCAGCAAGCTATTTTAAGTCACACTTGCAAGACATTCACACAACCTGACCTAATCTGGTCATGTGTCATACAAACAGGTATATGACTGCTTTGTTTTAAAGGAGTGTCATCGTTTTGTATGAAAAGTTGGGGAGCAGTATTAAGAGGAATAACAACATTTTATGGACATACAGACTGCTCTGAGAAAGTACACTGTATCTTGAACATGTTTGGTAATGTATATTTGCCTTCCTTCTTAAGAGCGTGTGCCCTTAAACAGGAATTAACATTCAAAAATGCTAGCAATATGAAGATATGTGCTTACATGTGTAAATTCCACGTGTATTGTACTGGCAAAAAGGTAGCCATGATATCAGGACAACCAGCCCATGTGCATGCGTGTCACTTCATAAAGTGAAATTATGGTATGGGAAAGCCATATGGTAGCTATCCACACATGTGCATCCCCCACTGAATTAAGCAGGGCCATATCACCATGTTTCCCAGACTGTTGGTAGCCGGGATTGTAGCCTTAACCTATACACACCTGTTGGTTGTAACATATTGGATAATCCTTGTCGGGGCTGCATGAGTACTAATGTTTGGCAAGTACTCCTGCTCTATGTATTCTCATATCTGTCCCTACAACCATCATATGGCATAGCCCATAGCTGTGCCTGTGAGAAAAGTATGCTATAACTATATTTCTGCTTTGTTTGTAGCTATCAGTGAACCAATTCCAACAGTATATAGCCAGTAGCCTTGTGTCATGTGTTCATAGGTGTATGCATGTCCAGGGGATTAGGTGAACTGCGGATGAAGAAAAAATTCAGACTGCTGAAAATAAAGTCTCTTGTCAGACTGCTGAAAATAAGGTCCTTTGTAAGGTACAAAGGATCACACTGATTGTGCCTTTACAGGACTTGATGAGGTAAACCAGTGGTCCATGGCATAAAGGCCATTGGTGGGGTTTCTTTCACACAATTCAGCAGTGTCATATACATACTAATGAAATTCTATGTTATGTAAAGACAAAGGTACTTTAGATAACAAATCAGCAGTGTACAATGGGTAACAGAGGAACCTATAAACTACAGGCTGACAGAACAAGCATATTGCATTGTAGCACATGGGGCTATGAGTCTCTGCTTGTCTGCACCAATCTGTGTGAGTCCAATTCTGATTTAAATGAATGTTGTATACTAAGGAACTTGTCTGTGAATTATGAGAAATGGTACAAAATAGGACCAAACTGACTTTGGAGCCCTGAATGACTAAACTGGTTAAGTGCTTTTTGATGGAGGGGATACCCTGTTTTTGATTTCATCGGTTAAATATGTCACCTTGTTAGCAATCCATTGGGCTACATATTGATTTACAGGTTGGTTTTCCAATAAAGTAGATTCCAAAACAAGATATCCAGCACAAGGAGAAGTTGCAATTAAATCTTAAAATATATTTATTAGGGCAAACCCAAAAAATCCATAAGCAGCAAACCGGTTTCGGCTGAGTAATAGCCTTCTTCAGTGCATTAATGTGAATGGACAATTCCACATGCTTATATAAGAAAAAAAGTCAGAAGAATTGATTACAATCATCCATTAATTATTTAAGTAATTAAGAAAATTAGCTTAACTCATTCAGGCCAGGACTGAATAGTGCACCTAACCTGATGATCCATCCTGACTCTTTTTGATTTAAAATAGAACGCCATCCTGATTTATATGTCTTTTTACATTCAGTTTTGTCAATAATAATAAATGTGAACTTAGCAGTTTTCTGTTTCAAAGTATGTTTATATAGTGCATTAGATAACCTATGGTTCTTAATATCACTTAGATGTTCACTAACTCTAAATCTGAAAGGTCTTGATGTTTGCCCTATGTGAAACGCAGAGCAAAAACAGGTAGCTAAATAGATTACCCAATCACTACTACAATTCCCAAAACATTTGATTTCATAAACTCTAGGTGTGTTTTGACTAGTGAACTCTTTTGTTTTAACTATATGTTTAGAAGCATGGCAATGACCACAGGCTATACAGCCTGACAGTCTATCTCCAAACAAAGTGGTTTGTTGTTTGGTCGGCTCAGTATGATGTTTATAGTGTGTAAAATGTGAGTTAATGGTTCTACCTCTCCGATATGAAAATAAACAACGAGGTGTAAGACAATTACTTAGTTTTTCATGGGCCATTGGTATATCCCAATGATTATTAATAATGTCTCTAAACCAATTTGTGTTGCATCCAAAGGTAGTTACTAACCTGATGGGTTGTGAGGTTTGTTTTTTGGAAATGGTTTGGTCCCTATATTGCAATAACTGACTTCTGTTCTGTTGGTCAACAAAACTTTGTGCCTGATTCAAAGATTCTGCCTGATAGCCTCTGTTGAGAAATCTTTGGGTAAGATCATATTGGCAGGGCCCATGAGATTGTTCAGAATAAATCCGCTTAATGTGTAGATATTGAGATTTGGGAATGTTTCGGATGATGTGAAGCGAGTGATGGCTAGAGGCATGCAGTAAGGTGTTATACTATGGAAACTTTCTGTATGCCTGTGTTTCAAATGTGTGATCTGTCTGTCTAGTAATGGAGACATCCAAAAAGGTGATATTATGATGTTCAATATTAAGTGTAAATTGGATCCCACATTTGTTTTCATTGAGATGTTCTATGAACTCCTTGGCATAAAGCACATCACTCCGCCACACCACCCAACAGTCGTCCAGATAGCAACTCCAAATATTTATCTCATCCAAGAATATATTATGATTGTCATCATATATCAGTTGTTCCTCCAAATAACCCATGAAAAGGTAGGCATAGATGGGGGCAAAGGATGCTCCCATCACGGTACCTTGGACCTGCCAGTAACAACTCCCAAAAAATAGAAAACATCTTTGGACAACACATGTTCCGTCAAACAAACTAATAATGTATTAAAACCAGGAGTGTATAATCCTGATCTATCCAGCCAGTATTAGATAGCCTCTAGTCCTGCCCAATGTGGAATGCTGGTGTATAGAGAGGTGACGTCTAGCGTGCATAGATACCAATTTGGTTCTAGTTGTGTGTCCTGGATGATATTAAGAAATTGTGTGGTGTCTTTAATTCTAGACCTAACCAGAGGTAGCAAGGGCTGTAAATATTCAGTTAGAAAAGCAGATAAAGGTTCTGTTAAGGAACCCCTGCCAGATACCATTGGTCGTCCCGGAGGATTAGTGGAATGTTTGTGTATCTTAGGCAATAAATAAAGATATTGTGGTTGGGGATCAGAAACCTTAAGCTGTTTACAAGTTTTTTGACTAATGATGCCTTCCTCCATGGCTAGGTCTAGAAAAGAGTCAATTTCTTTCTTAAAGTTGGGAGTTGGATCTATAACCATCTGCATATAAGAACAGACATCTGACAACTGTTTCTCTGCCTCAGCCTTATACATATTCCAATCCATGACAACTATCGCCCCTCCCTTGTCCGCTGGCAGGATGACAATATCATGTTTCTTACTAAGATTTTGTAGGGCTAACTGTTCAGGTCTGGATAAATTATGGTTCATATGGTGTGTTTCATGATGAAAATGAAGATCTTTGAGTACACACTCCTTGAAAACGTCGACATGTTTGTCCATGGGAGGCATAAAGCTAGATTTCCCAAATTGAAAATCAGTAGGTCTTTGAGTATCCTGTATATCAGAAAAAAATATTTTTAGGTCAAGTAATCTGCAGAAATCAGTAACATCATTGACCAAGGTATGTTCAGAACCAAAGAAGAACTCTAGATGTGTTTTGACTAGTAAACTCTTTTGTTTTGTATCCTATTTCAGAAAATGACAAAAAATATGAGGACATTCAGGTCCAATATATGGCATCTTAAATTATTCAAAGCTTATAAACTAAAGGATATCACACCAAGAGGCCTTAGAGTCCGAATCCAACCTTTGGTGAATCACATAGATAACCAACTATCCCAGGACTGGACCCAAGCACAACATAAAGCATCCGTGCTTTTTGTTAATGACCTAACTGAATATTATGAAAGAACAATCAATCAATGCATATCAGAGGTTACTGCCAATTGTGAGGAAGTTAAGGTCTATGAGGCAGCGCCTTTTTTAGTAAACATTTGAATAATTTGGCTAAAGATTTATCACTATTGGAGGAACAAATGATTAAGAAAAAAACACAAAAATTTCAGAGAGATGCCATGGATTATGATAAGGGAAAGCCTTTTGTGACCCAAAAAATGTACGCTTTTATGGTTCTGGTCCCAAGGTAATAAATAGGAAGAAAAAGACCACGATCTATATTAAGAAATAAAGAACAAGGCTATAATGGGACATCAGGGGACGACTCATCATCTATTACTGATTTAGAATCTTTATCCACCCAAGACTCTCCAGTGGCCAAGAGGAAACCAAACAGAGACCCTTTAGGCATAAGAAACATGGGGGGGGGGGCATGGGGGGGGGCAGGAAAAACAGAAAGCATACGCAACATTCAACAGTTATTAGAGAAGATAACAACTCATTGAACATTGATAATGTGCACAACATCTCCTCTTACAATTTGTTGGAAGCTAAAATAAAATTGCTTAATAAGGGTCTCAACTTTTTACCTTCTTCTTTGGTTTCTGAACATACCTTGGTCAATGATGTTACTGATTTCTGCAGATTACTTAACCTAAAAATATTTTTTTCTGATACACAGGATACTGAAAGACCTACTGATTTTCAATTTGGGAAATCTAGCTTTATGCCTCCCATGGACAAACGTCGAAGTTTTCAAGGAGTGTGTACTCAAAGATCTTCATTTTCATCATGAAACACACCTTATGAACCATAATTTATCCAGACCTGAGCAGTTAGCCCTACAAAATCTTAGTAAGAAACATAATATAGTCATCCTGCCAGTGGACAAGGGAGGGGCGGTAGTTGTCATGGATTGGAATTTGTATAAGGCTGAGGCAGAGAAACAGTTGCCAGATGTCTGTTCTTATATACAGATGGTTATAGATCCAACTCCCAACTTTAAGAAAGAAATTGACTCTTTTCTAGACCTAGCCATGGAGGAAGGCATCATTAGTCCAAAAACTTGTAAACTGCTTAAGGTTTCTGATCCTCAACCGCAATATCTTTATTTATTGCATAAGATACATAAACATTCTACTAATCCTCTGGGACGACCAATAGTATCTGGCAGGGGTTCCTTAACAGAACCTTTATCTGTTTTTCTAACTGAATATTTACAGCCCTTGCTACCTATGGTTAGGTCTAGAATTAAAGACACCACACAATTTCTTAATATCATCCAGGACACACAACTAGAACCAAACTGGTATCTATGCATGCTAGACGTCACCTCTCTATACACCAGAATTCCACACTGGGCAGGACTAGAGGCTATCCAATACTGGCTGGATAGATCAGGATTATACACTCCTGGTTTTAATACATTATCAGTTTGTTTGACGGAAACTGTGTTGTACAAAAATGTTTTCTGTTTTAATTGGGGGTGTTACTGGCAGGTCCAAGGTATGGCGATGGAGCATCCTTTGCCCCCATCTATGCCGACCTTTTCATGGGTTATTTGGAGGAACAACTGATATATGAGGACAATCATAATATATCCTTGGATGAGATAGATATTTGGAGACGCTACCTGGGTGACTGTTGGGTGGTGTGGCGGAGTGATGTGCTCTATGCCAAGGAGTTCATAGAATATCTCAACGAAAACAAATGGGAGATCCAATTTACACTTAATATTGAACATCATAATATCACCTTTTTGGATGTCTCCATTACTAGACAGACAGATAACAAACTTGAAACACAGGTATATGGAAAGTTTCCACAGTATAACACCTTACTGCATGCCTCTAGCCATCACCCGCACCACATCATCCAAAACATTCCCAAATCTCAATATCTACGCATTAAGCGGATTTGTTCCTCCGAACAATCTCATGGGCTCTGCCAATATGATCTTACCCAAAGATTTCTCAACAGAGGCTATCAGGCAGAATCTTTGAATCAGGCACAAAGTTTGTTGACCAACAGAACAGAAGTCAGTTATTGCAATATAGAGACCAAACCATTTCCAAAAATTAAACCTCACAACCCATCAGTTAGCAACTACCTTTGGATGCAACACAAATTGGTTTAAAGACATTATTAATAATCATTGATATATTCTAATGGCCCATGAAAAACTAAGTAATTGTCTTAGACCTTGTTGTTTATTTTCATATCGGAGAGGGAGAACCTTTAACTCACATTTTACACACTATAAACATCATACTGAGCCAACCAAACAACAAACCACTTTGTTTGGAGATAGACTGTCAGGCTGTATAGCCTGTGGTCATTGCCATGCTTGTAAACATATAGTTAAAACAAAAGAGTTCACTAGTCAAAACACATCTAGAGTTTATGAAATCAAATGTTTTGGGAATTGTAGTAGTGATTGGGTAATCTATTTTGCTACCTGTTTTTGCTCTGCGTTTTACATAGGGAAAACATCAAGACCTTTCAGATTTAGAATTAGTGAGCATCTAAGTGATATTAAGAACCATAGTTTATCCAATGCACTACATAAACATACTTTGAAACACAAAACTGCTAAGTTCACATTTATTATTATTGACAAAATTGAATGTAACAAGACATGTAAATCAGGATGGCATTCTATTTTAAATCAAAAAGAGTCAGGATGGATCATAAGGTTAGGTGCACTATTCAGTCCTGGCCTGAATGAGTTAAGCTAATTTGCGTAATTACTTAAATAATTAATGGATGATTCAAATCAATTCTTCTGACTTTTTTTCTTATATAAGCATGTGGAATTGTCTATTCACATTAATGCACTGAAGAAGGCTATTACTCAGCCGAAACCAGTTTGCTACTTATGGATTTTTTGGGTTTGCCCTAATAATTATATTTTAAGATTTAATTGCAACTTCTCCTTGTGCTGGATATCTTGTTTTGGATTCTAGATTATGGTTTAATCCATGCACCCTGTCTCCTTGTGTGTATTTGGTTCGGTCTACAGTCTGGTTTTCCTTTAAAATCAGGGAAATGTTTTCCCCTTCTATAGTCTTTTGGTTTCTACATTCAGCTTTTTATTTCTTTTTATTTAATTTTGATGATATAATCAAAATGTAGAGATATTCTTTGATGATGTTTATCAAACTAGATATGTTTTTTATTTTACTATATATATCTTATTACTTAGTTAAAGTAAATTAATGATGCAGTTAATTGTTACTGTGCACTATTATGTGCAGTGCATAAATTGTTTATTCAGTTTATCTACTGATCAGCTAATATTTTTGGGGCGATTCAATAAACCCCACACAGTCATTTTTTTACCATGTGCATGTTGCAGCACAATGTACACATAGTAGCAATGAAATTTGGATTTAGTAAGTGCCATGTTGAGGTGCACACCTCTGCACAAACAGGGTAAACACTGTGGCATACTAATTACAGCATAAGCAGCTGAATTGCATGTTAATCATCCAATCCAACATGGTGGAGCTATTCAACAATCTACAAAGCATTTGTGTAGACTCTGTGCTGGCTTTTCCTGTGAATTCCAAAACTTTTGGAATACAGCCATGGAAAGTAGTCTACATGGATAAAAAGTTAATGGCTGCTGCTGCTTTAATTAATTTTTATGTGCTGCAGGCTAAAGCCAATGTTGTGGCTGCTGAGAACAGGCCTAGCCTGAGAAGGAGAAGAGTTTTCAGGCTCTGTCCAACTTTTCACAACCTACATGATGTGGAAATTGTAGAACAATACAGGGTGGAAAGGGACACAGTACTGGAACTGTGTGACTCCTGCTGTCCTCAACTCAGAGCCAGAGCCAACTGAGGGGAACCCATCCCAGTGGAGAGAAAGGTATGTGTAATCCTTAGAGGAGGGACAGCAGGCCTCCTTCGAACACCCCTATCAACCATCCTGCATGGCACGTCTCTCACAATTTGGCTACAGCCAGAGTCAACAAGCACTGAAGCCACAGTCGCCACACTTCCTTGATCAATGGCCTTGGCCACCACCTGTCCAGTATCTGAGAGCTCACTGGAATGGGTAAGTGTAAGCCTACTGGCTGTGTCCAATGAAAAGGCAGGGGATAGCTGTATGTCAACCTCAGTGTCAGATTCAACCATTGTGCCCCTGACTGTTCCTCGGTTTTGTCTCCATCATCATCACAGTCTGCTGATTCACTGACATCAGGTGGCAGAAGGCTCCCACTCCCAGTGTCATGATCACCTGTGATAAAAAGCAACAAGCACAGGAAAAAAATAATACCTACACTACTATAGTCCAATATATGCTAACAAAGTAACAGTGCTGCCAGTATTACAGACAGTACAGCAATACGCACAACAGGCTTGACATCAATAGCACACACTAAAATGTTTCTTTAAATTGCTTAGCAGTACTGACATAAAAAGTCTGGCTTGCCATCTGCAGATGAGATACTTCTCTGCAATCCAGATGGTCCTGGAAGAAATTAAGCAAGAGGTAAAGGCAACATCATCACAATTAACAGTAAATAACACAGGGGCTAATAATTTTACCCCTTTATATGTCCATTATCTATACTTTCAACAAAAATGTGACTAACTGCAACCTAAGCTAATACATGTAGCAATCTTCAATCCCCCCTCCCCAAAAGACATGTGACACTGAAGTAACTTTTTGATTTCACTTGTTTTACTATACAACAGTATTCAACTTTTGATCTATCGCCGTCTATCTCGAAGCTCCTCCTGGGACGTGCTTGCTGTCTCTGAAACTGTTGCTCTGACATCCAGCACATGCTGTACTGCACTCTCCTGGGAGCTGGCTGGATCCCTGATATTGGCTAGGAACTCTTCCTTGGGTGTGAGTTGTGGTTCCATAGCAGGCCGTCCCTGGTAACCATCTGGTCATGGCCCACTGCAGCTACTCTCCTCCATGCAGATGTGATCATGTCAGTGGCCCTGCAGCACACCTACTCATATGTCCTGTCATGGCCACCCATGGCATTCAGATCATCCATTATCAGTTGCCAGATTTACATTTCTATGTGTCATATCTCCCCAATCCCTTTCCAGCGGGCCTCCACTGAAAATGGACATGTCAGACTATCCCGGTCAACAAATGTAAAATAAAATAAAAATAAATAAAATAAATAAATAAGATGCAAATGAGGTGTGAACACATTAGAATTGCTAAATCCCAAATACCTGGATCTGTGTAGGAGCTGTAAACATAGTGCAGGCACACCCTCAGTGTTTGGTTTTAATGGATTGCAACTGTGAATGATTACTGGTTGGGAGAAGGAAAACACAAAAGCACTGTAAGCTACCTTACTTCCACTGGGTATGTCAGGTTAGATCTAGAAAGTGGTAGATGTAAGGTTGGAAATGTAAGTAAGCAGCAAATAATTCACAGGTTGTGTTCCTTAACATCCAACCTGGCCATTATTTGTTTGGCAACTGCATATGAAATTATTTCCCCTTAATATCCTTACACAGTTTAAGGTCAGTGATATATAATGGCTTACACACTGCATGTCTCAGATTATTGGTCAGATAAATGAAGAATGGCCAATAAACACAGAAATGTAAGACAGAGCTGTATATTTGGAAGCAGTAATCATGACAGGTTGCATGATCACTAGGTGCTCTACATCCAAAAATAATAAATGTACAAATAACACTTGTATGGTTTGCTATCACTGTAGACGCTGTTTCAGTTGGCAGTGTGCAGACTGAGTTCAGTTCTTTGCTGCAAAGCTATTTGTGTGGCAAGGAGGGATAAGGCATTCATCCTGTATTCTGAAGTCGCATTGAAGTGAGAGTTCAAATTTAGATCTATGTAGACATACCCGATGTGAGCCATCGTTTTCTCGTGTGTATGTCATGCATTGATTTTCCTCATTTCGACTACTTGTCTATTTCTTCTTTTTCTCCTTTTCTGTATATGTTAGTCTATTTGTTCGGGCCAGTGTTTGTGTGATGAGGTGGTTAGTGCAATCAGGGGAACGGAGGAAATGAATGCCAGATTTGGCTGTGCTTATCTCATTGGTGCAAAGCACAGAAATGAGCAAACTGGACAACTGGACTCCCCCAGGAAGCAGACAGGACTCAGACAACCAAAAATAGAAACCTGATACATTCAATTAATGCTATTGGGCATCACGCAAACCTGGTAAGTGGTGTTGCATGGCAGTTAACAGTGAAAACCTTAAGAATGATTAATAACATAGGGAATGTCATGTAACTAGTCCTGTGGCAGCAGGTGTAAGTGTAGGCCTGGAATACAGATGATCCTGGATTCTAGTACAGCAAGTGCAGCCTTTTTTTCACTGTTGTGACATTTCAATCTATACGCATGAATTAAAAGTTAGATAAGTGTTATTTTGACTTTCTTGTGGCAACAGGTGTAAGTGGAGGACTGCCATACACATGGTCCTGGGTTCGAATACAGGATATTCCATTTCCCATTATAGTCACTCTCACTTATAACACTTGAGATAGTGGAGCCGATATTAATTATATGTATGACGGCTGATACTATTGTGTCAGTTATCAATTTATTTATCTATGTATTACTACATTTATTATCAGATGTATGGCTGTGGGTATACCCTCTACTATAGTCCTGTTAAATATAATTCTGCTGTCTGGACTGGCATGGCCTTCACATTTGCCTAACACACATACATAACTGTCAATACCTCCAATAGCCTTGGAATTTTAATTGCAGTTATGTAATGCCTCACTGCTGCTCTCTGCTTACCATCATGCAAATGCAGTGCTTGGGGGTGTGCACTACTGAGCACCACATTCGCTCAATGGTAAGCGGAGCACTACAGTTTCAAACAGTGTGCATACTCCCAGTAAATGCCTTAACTGGAATCGGTGGTAAAGCATCATTCTCCATTGCTGTAGATCAGTGTCAGACATGGCAGGTATTTGTGGGGAAGGTGCCAGGTTTATGGCACAGATTTGGAGTGTCCAGGAGTCCAAGATTTTTATTGGACTTCTAGTTAAGAACCGCAGTGACAGGCTTATGCAGGGGGACTATTCAGGCTCCCGGTATAAGTCAGAAGTTGGGATAGTTCAGCCTAGGCTGTATTGAGTGCCACAGGTATCCTGTACACTGGAAAACAATGTAGGCATCATTATAATGACCTATGGAGGAGGAAGAGGTACACTCTTGATCATTAGATCAAGAAATTTAGGACTGAGGATAGCCCACACCTGTGTATGTATTATCTACAGAGAGTACTTGTAAGACTTAGAAAGTTGAATATAGGCCAGATTGGTATTCATAATGGTCTTCTATTCTGTTCTGTTCTTCCACAGCTGCCAGTAACCGTCAGTACAATGTCCAAACCCATGTGGCTAGATTGGCGTGGATGAGGGAAGCATGTGGTATATATGCAGCAGAAGAGTAGTGTTATTGTAGCATTAAAAGTTAAAGATGGCTTTTTTTGGTAAGTTATACAATTGCATCAGATTAAGCATGCATATCTCAACTGGAAAAGCAAGTATGGATTTATTAGTCTGTAGCACAATCCTAGAGTACAATATTAGACTTTAGTCAGAAGTTGTATGTTCAAATACTAAACTTCTCAACTATACAATACTGTTAATTCTTCAATACTATTTAAATTAAATTAAAACCTGTATTCCAGTGCCACAAATTCCGTACTGTAAACTGTAATCTGAATAAGTGGAACATGCATATGTGCAATATATGCACATGTCAAGGATTACTTGCTGCAATCTGTAGTATAGTGTGCATCTGTTAGGAAATGGTACTCTTAAATATAAAAGTTAAGATAATGTCAAATAATTGTATTAATGCAGTGTATGTCATGTATGAAGGTACTAATCTTATCTCTTTTTTCTCTCACTACAATCCTTATCTTTCTTTTTTCTTTTTCTTTTTATTTTATATTAATTAAAACAAAACTATTTTTGTGTTATTTTGTTTTACTTTATTTTATTTTATTTTATGCATATATGTTTTTTATTTTATGTTATTTTATTGTACAAAATTATTTTTATTTTATTTTATTTTTTAATTTTGTGTCATCAAAATGTGGTGATTTTATAAATTTAATAAACTCTGTGGATTACTGCCATTGTCAGTTCTGGTTGCCATCGTTATTTTTGTGGTTTCATTTTAGTTTTTGTTTCTTTCTTGGTCATCAAAACATGTCCATGTTATCCACGTGTACCACATCACTAAATTCTCCACAACACAGTAGGGTAGGCCTGTTCCATAAGATCTGCCTGCCCCACATCCACCGGCTCCAGCACCAATGCCCAAGATGTCTGGGAGCCAACATGGCAGAACTGCCTCTGCTGCTCCTGTACTACTTGCACACACAGGTAAGCCTACCCTGGAGGCTGGTCCAGTGGTACCCTCCTGGAGCATGGCCTGAGGTGGTGATTTTATCACCTGCACTGAGTTGCCAGGGATGGTGTGTAGGGTTGTGCTCTGCACCATTGGTGCATGCCTATGCTGGTTCAACAGGCTGCTGTCCCTCATTTTGTGGAGTAGCAGGAGGAGGAGGAAAAGGAGATTTCAAGCACTCCAGCCAGTGCCAGAGTGAGGTGACAGTGATGACAGTCCAGTGGGTAAGGACTCAATTCTCACTTTTAGCCAGCTTGATGACCATGTGTTTGGGCTGTCCCCATCCTCACCCCAATCATGATGTCCCCCAACATTTTGCATCCATCAGCATCCTTGTCTCTTGTCTTGTCAGTCTGCAGCTGCTTCCTCACCTACCCAACTTACCTGACCCAGATGTCCCTACGTCCCTTCCTCAACATTCCTCTCTCTCTCTCTGTCTTCTTGACATACTTGATTTGGTCAAATTGGCTATACAACATGATTGTGTTGTGGTCACCCCTCTGTCTGGAGGTGACAGTCCAAATTCAGTTAATATTTCCACATATTTTCACTTTACACTGTTAAAGAAATGGAAGAAATCCATGTGAGAATTAAGCCATACAGTAGTAGAGGGATATGCAACTGGCTCACTGACAGAACACACACTCTCAAAGTTGGAGACTGCACCTCCACCACCAGCCATTTACCATTAGAATACCACAAGAATCTGTGCTGGGCCCTCAACAGTTTGCAGACTACATCCCTGAAGCACAGGCAATGGTATATGGCCTGTGGTTTGCCAGGTTTGCAGATGACTGGTAACTGGACACAGTAATATAGAGTCCCCCAATGATGGTACCATATTACAGAAGGGGCTGCCATGCACAAATGATTGGTGCCAAATCCATGGACAGAACCTTAAAGCATATAATGCCTCATTGTCCCTTTTTGCCAGTGAAGTGCCCTTGCTAATTATGATATACATAGCACGCCTCTAAGCACAGACACAGTGTTTTGAGACTTGGGAACACATGTTGACAACAATCTACACTTCCATCACTTGGTGCTCAGAGTCGTGAAACACACATTCTGCATTGCACACATTGTACATATTGACATCACATCCAAGACCAGGGTGGTCATACCTCTGCTGTACTCTACCCTTATCAGACCACTAATTGGACACAACACAGGGTTGTGCCTGAGAGACTCCAGGGCCTCCAAACATGACATATTTGAAAAGACTGAAAGATATGTCATTGTACTCAGTATTATACAGGCTGGTGAGAGGTGACCTATGCCTACTCTATACAGCAGTCTCAGACCCTTGCCATACTGGAAATGCTGGACATATGCAAATCAAATGGGCCAAGAATAACTTGGCACAGAGTTTCAACCTAGCCTGTGACATAAACAGCACATGCTAGGGAGACAGATATATCCCCAACAACTCACACTCATCTGTAATAGGCTCCCACTGCATGTGAAACAGTGCTTCACAATGACCCTGTTCAAGTGCAACCTTGATTACTGGTAGGATGATTGTAAAGTCACCTCTGGGGTGGCATCTACATCCCTGATGGACAGGGCCATGTTGTTGCTGCTCACAAAATCGCTGTGCTAAGAACAAACATCTAACTATGCTTAATAAGGATACTTGTGTTTTTACAGACCTAGGCTTCTAAACACCACAGGGCCATTAGGTTAGTAGCCTCCTTTGAACCTATGAAGCATGAGCTTATGCAGGCCTCCCAACATGTTGTTTCCCACATGGCCTGCTTATGTCATCTACTATAAGTTCAGCTGTACTCTTAGTAATAACAAGCATTGTGCCAATGAAGTAAACAATGACCATATAAAATACAAAATACCTCATAAAGAATTGCCCATAGAACAACCTGTAGTAGGACAAGTTTAATTCTACATCACAAATAAAAACTCAGTACAAAAATAAAAAATTCCAGTCAAGTGCTTTCATCCATAAAAATTCAGGACTTCATCAGAACAACATACACAGAGTTACAAGTAGTTTAAATAGTGAAAAAAACACCTCCCATCAATTAAAATTAGTGGCATCATCACTACTTAAAGGTCACAAACCAGTTGTTCTTCAAAATAACCTCCATGACCAACCTAGTAAAATTTAAGATTGACCCCCTTAAGGTAGTTTTCTCAGTCAAAGCCTCTTGGAATCATTTCAACCCTTCTTGGTGGGGGATGGATGCAAAAAAATCCATGACGTCTATTGTGGAAAAACAAACCAAGTCAGAATAATAATCTTTTTTGATCCTGGAAAGGAAGTCCCACGAGTCTCTTAATATGTGGTCAGTTTCCATCATAGAATTTCTAACTAACCTATCCACAAAGATCCCTAATGGGTAGTTAACACTGTTGTGGGAAGTAACAATGAGTCTATAGGGTGGGTATTCAATACTTTTGTGGACCTTTGGGGTTCCAAACATAGTGGGGATGGTAGGCTGTTCAATAGTTAAAAAGTTAAAGATCTCCTCATTTATACTACCTTGAAATAAAGAATCTTCTAGTAGGAGTTGGATCTTCCTGTAATGCTGTGTTCACCTCGTTCCATGATCCAACTTCATATTTTTCTTCACAGTACAAGGTAATGAACATTTGGTTAATATAATCAGTCCTCTCTGCAATAACCATACCACCCCCTTTGTCCAGTTTCATAAACCGTAAGTTACTGTTACCCCTCAGTTGGTTTAATAAACTTGTTTCCTCATGAGTCAGGTTGTAGTACCTTCTCTTATGGGTGTGAAAACATTCAAAAATCTCCTGAGTACAAACCTGCTCAAACATGTTAATAGTGAGGTGCAGAGGAGGATTAAATCAGTTTTTCTTTTTAAATAAAGAAACATTATTAGTAAGACCATTTTCATGGTCCTTAAACATGACTTTAAAGTTCAATTTTCAGGTGTATAATTCAACCTCAGTTAAAATGTTTTGCTACATCCCCTCTTTTTGCAGGCACAAATGTTATGCCTTTACGTATGAGAGAAATCATTTTTCATCTACCTCTAAACTTGTGTAGTTAAAAATATTGAAACCTTGGTGGCTCAATAATTTACCACCAAAGGCAGTTAATATTGCGTTTTCAGTTACTGGTACTGTATTTCAGTCTATCTGTTGTAACTGCCCTTCCTCCATTTCTGCCCTTGGGTTTTGTTCCTCCACTCCCTTGGTCCCTGGTGATGTTCTAAAAAACATTATTACCTCTACCTTTATTTTGGTTTTTGTTCTGTAATCTCTCAGACCTTCGAATGAGAGGGTATTCTTGCTCATAATCCACCTTGTTGACATTGTCTAAATCACAACTGAACTCCCTTTCCCTAATATTCACATCCCAAGCGTTGTTCATATCTCTGTCTCTCCCCCAGGTATGGTTAGTTGTATTGTCTGTCTCATAAAAAATGGGGAAGGTATATGTTACTTTCTCCCTATACTCAGATTCGTCACAAAGCATTTTTTTCTGTTTTCATTTGAAATTTAATTTAGCTACTTGTTCAATTATTATCAAACATGTTATCATTTTTAACAGAAAATGCAGAAATATAAGCATCGTTAGTTACATTTTCATTTATTTTATCCCCTTCACCCATTAGTTTATTAATTCTCTTGTTGTTAATTCTAATAATAAAATCCATAAGTTCAAAACTGTATCTATCAAACATGTCTAATAGTTCAGTGCACTCTGATTGCCCTTTTCTTAAACCATTTGGAAATGTATATGTCCTTAAACCTTTATGTACTCTCTTCTGCCTAATACTATCTTTTAATTAAGCATGGCCACATTGGAGGTTACATACCTTTGTTAAAGTTGTTTCAAGCTCTAATAGTTTCTTAGAAATGTCCTCATGTTCAAAAACACTATTGTCCAGCTTAAAATTGAAATCCATTTTAATCCACTCTTGAAACCTCCTACAGGACCCTCATTTCATTATTTCATTCCAAACCTGGCCACAGGGAATAGAAACTTGACTGCAGTCCTCTATAGTTGTTGCCGTTGACCCAGAAGTGGTGGAAACACCTGTTCTCATTGGTCCAATCATGTTTGGTCTTCCCTGGTGGCCCGCTGAGGCCACTGGGAGTTGTAGTCTCTCAGATGAATGTTCTAGTTCAGAAATGTGTTAGTTTAAATAAGAAATCAATTGAAATAGTTTATTTTGCACAGAGACAGCACAGTTTGAAGAGTTAGTAGTGCTATTACCCTCCAGGGATAAAACATTAGCACTGTGTTCCATGTTTAGTCACACAGTTATAACACCTCAGTAAAGATATGTAAATACAGTCCAAACAGACATGTTTTAGGCAAAAACCTTGCACACTGAAAGGCAGATCAAGTAAAAACAAGCAGTGTGCCAACAAGGGAAACCACGACCATATAAAACACAAAATACCTTGTAAAGAATTGCCCAGAGAACAACCTGCAGTATGACAAGTTTAATGCTACATCACAAATAAAAACTCAGTACAAAAATAAAAAAACTCTTAGTCAAGCGCTTTCATCCATAAAAATTCAGGACTTCATCAGAACAACATGCACAGACTCACAAGTAGTTTACATAGTGAAAAAAAACACCTCTCATCAATTAAAATTAGTGACATTATCACTACTTAAAGTCCAGTATGATTAAAAATCAGGAACTAAAATGATCATGTTAAAATAGTAGATTTGTATTTCAAAATAGGCATTAGGGAACAGCAATCATTGATACCAGAACTAGTACTGGCATTTAACCTCAGTTACCAAAAAAGTTCCTATCTTCCAGTTTATTTTGCCAA
The DNA here is from genome assembly GCF_019279795.1 of Protopterus annectens. Classification (NCBI taxonomy): domain Eukaryota; kingdom Metazoa; phylum Chordata; order Ceratodontiformes; family Protopteridae; genus Protopterus; species Protopterus annectens. The sequence goes on along the minus strand of NC_056739.1, from coordinate 371,450,382 downwards.
TGTCCCCCCTAATGTCTTCCTTCATTGTCTGTAAAATACCAAATAGGACTCCAGTGCAAAGGGAAGAATTTTCTAGGTGCCTAAATAAACCATTATTTTCATTTTTAGTTCTTACTGCATATAGATGCTCACAAATACATTTTTGTAAGGGTATTTCGGTTTTACCAATGTAAAATTGTTGACATCTTGTACATACTGCAATGTATACCAGAGCTAATCTGACCTTCATAAGAGGGTCATCTACACAGATGTCACTCTCTTCCAGGATATACCTACAGCAACCACAGGCACCACACTTAAAGGTACTGTTAGAATGTAATTTTCCAGGACCTTTGGGTGCCTAACATATATTTCAAGTTAAACTCAGTTCTATATACAAACCTAGGGGGGTTACCAACCCTTGAAAAATCTCACTGCTACCCATGAATATAACCTAGGTTTTCTCTCTTCTTCACCTGTACTCTTATAAAAGTCAGACTTGTGCCATGCTGCTTGCATAAAGTGCTGTGTTCTGTAGTCTGTGCACTTAGATAGGTAGGGGTTCTGTTCTCACTGCAGTCAACTATATATATATATATATATATATATATATATATATATATATATATATATGTGTGTGTGTGTGTGTGTGTGTGTGTGTGTGTGTGTGTCTGTAGACAGAAAAGCAGAAGTGTGTATCCTACAGTTAATAGGATCATGGGATCATAGGAAGTTATTAGGCTATTGGCTCTAAGGCCTCTTCAGGCTTAACTATGTTATACCCTTGTTCCTGTATGGACCGTGATATATAGTATAAGTTTGTGAGCTAATCTAAGATCAGCACCGCCTGCTCCTGTCTAAGAGGGACATAAGTTAAACCCCCAGTGTATATGTATGGTTTCCCATCCAATTGTCCAGGTTACACTTAAAAAGGGTAATTGAGGATCTCTGTTTAACATGAATTGGAAATTTGCTCCAGAGGAGTGTCTCTCCAGCATGTCCTGTTAATATTGCAGGTTAGGTTAAGATCTCTAGAGTGAATGAATCTTGTCCCATTGGATTTGTGGATGTGCAGTAGCTTCATAAAGGCAAGGTCTGAGACTGATCTGCAGGCTAGGCACAAGTTGCCTCTAAGCTGTCTATACAATACTGGGTAAAGTGATAGGGCCTTCAGTCTGTCTGTGCAGTTCATGAGTTGTAATCCCTGCATTTTCTTGGTGAGAAACATCTGAGGTCTCTCCAGTTGCTGCAGATGTCTGGTGAGGTACATACAAAAAGGAGTATTGTACCCTATTATTGGTCTGATGAGAGCTGAGTACAGGGTAGTTATAACTTCCTTAGCTTTGGATGCTATACCCTTGCTTATGAGATGTGCAATGTAGAAGGCCTTCCTTACTGCTGTGGACACCTGATGATCAAAATTAAGGTTGCTATCAACTTGTGTTCCTAAATCTGTCATTACTGGGTTTGAACTTAGGGGGATAGTATTAATGTTGTAATTTGCAGGGGTTTCTCCTTTGCTGAAGGGGTTGATAATGCATTTTTTGCATTAAGTTTAAGTCCATGGCTTTGGCACCAGTCATTTGTCTGTGTAAGCCCATTTTGTAGGATATTGACATAATTGGGGGATTCATTGATTGCATCCAGTTTGCAGTCATCAGGCAAACTGGTAAGCCATAGGCATCAATTTTTTCCTGGACTTTTGAAAAATAGACACCAAACAGTAAGGGGCCTAGCACAAATCCCTATGGAACACCACTAGTAACAGGTGTGCTAGTAGAGTTGGCATCCCCAGTTTTGACTGTAAGTGTTTTGTTTGTGAGCCAGTTGGCAACCCATCCAGTGACATAAGGGTTAATCCCCAGCAGGGTGAGTTTCTGAATGATGCATGAGTGAGGGATTGTGTCAAAGGCCTTGGCTAGGTCAAGATAGGCAGTGTGAACTGTTTTTCCTTCATCCAGGCCTTTGGTAACATTCTCAAAGAAGTCCACTAGGTTTAGCAAGCAAGATATGCCCTTAAGAAACCCAAACTGAGTCGGGTCAAGATTTTGAAAGTTATCTGTATCCTTGTTAATAAGAGTCATGATGATTCTCTCCATGGCCTTGCAGATAAGGCTGGTTAGGCTTATCGGTCTATACTCCCTGTGGTCAATTGAGGGACCTCCTTTGTGCAAGAGGATTATGGTTGCTGTTTTCCACTCAGCTGGGACAAAGCTAGTGCATAGACTGAGATTGAAGAGCATGCTCAGTGGTTCTGCTAACTCCTGTTTTAGACCATTTACTAAGCAGCCTGAGATGTTGTCTGATCCCACAGAGGCAGTGTTTTTGGCCTTGGCGATTGTGGCTATGACATGCTGTCTGGAGATACCAGGCAGAAGATTGGTGACAGTTATGTTATGGTGTATGATTGGTAGAGACAGGGGCTGAAGTTTTTGCCAAGCCTGTCCACTAGCAGGTTGGTGATATCCTCAGGCTCAGTGTAAGTGATACCATCCACAACTAGTTCAGCACAAAACTGGGCCTTCCCTTTTAGATTTCAGACATAGCTAAATAATTATTTGTGATTTACCTTAGCTTGAGATGCTAATTTAGTTTCATAATTAGAATGCCGAGGTGGTACGGAGGTAGCGTTGTTACCTCACAGCAAGAGGTTCTCCCGTTCGATTCTCGTCTTGGCTTGGGAGTTCCTTCTGTGTGGAGTCTGCATGTCCTCCCCACAGTTGGGTAGGGTTCCAAAGACATGCGTGCGTAAATGGGCATGCCTTCGTTGAAGGTTGGGCATCGAGCTGGCACCTTGGCATTTCGTAAAAATCTACTGCCAATCATTAGCGGACCGGAGTTCCGCTGTGGTGATCCCTTACCGGGTAAAGCCGAAAGACAAACAATTAGCTTTAGAGGACTTTACAAAATGTCTAATCTGCTTGTTTATGCTTTGGAGGGAGTTCTTTCTTTGCTGGGACCGTTGCCTCTTTTTTTTTATTTTACAGCAATTTCTCTCTTGTATTGTATAACCTGTTTATGCTGGATGTCTACCAGTATGGCTGAGTCTATACATTTATAAAGATGTTTATACAAGAAATTTGGGTACACCTCAATATAGGGGTCATTGATGTCAGTGTTAGAAGGGAGTTTGAAACTACTGATGCCATTGCTCAGTAGGCTATAATTTTGCTTTGGAGAAATTTTTTTAACTGTTTTGCTGCTGAGGGTGGGTCAGGTACAATTGTTACTTCGACTAAGACTGATTTATGATCGGACTTTACCAGGGAGGGCCACACACATGGGGGTAGTGCAACAATCCCCCATGCTGGTGAGCACTGTCAAGGATGTCAGAGTTCCATGTGGGGGTGCTATCTGTTCCAGAACATTTGTGTTAACAAAGTTGGGGAACCTTTGGGAAAGCACGCTTGTTCTCATATATGTTACCCAATAGAGGGAAGGATAGCTAAAGTTACCCATGACCAGTGTATATGGCTGTACTGAAAGTGACTCAAGTAGGTCCAGGTAGGCTGTGTGTTTTTTTTGGTTCATGGTTGGGGACCAATAGCTAACAATGATATGGAGTGTGCTCTTTTCTACAGTTAGATGGACTTGAAATAACCTTAGGGAGTCATATTGTTTAACCAGTTTAGAGGTGTATATGTCTTTAATGAAGATTGATACTCCTCCTCCCTTGTTTTTTTCACATTCATTGTGTGGTCTGACCTTGTGGAAGGCATTGTAGCCCTGCATGGCTGGCCTACTCTCTGAGGCCTGGGTATTGGAGCTGCAATACCCAAGACTGACAGCATTTTGATTCTTGCAGATGCCTACACATCCATTTCATGCAGCCCACCCAACATCTTGTCCCCCACATGGCCTGCCAATGTCATATACTACAAGTTTACCTGCAGTCTTTTAAAAGTCAGACTTGTGCTGTGTTGCTTGTGTAAAGTATTGTAGTAGTCTGTGTACTTATGTAGGGGTTCTATTCTCACTGCAGTCAAGTGTCTGTGTGTGTGTGTGTGTGTGTGTGTGTGTGTGTGTGTGTGTGTGTGTGTGTGTGTCTCTAGGCAGAAGAGCAAAGAAGTGTATATCCCACAATTACTGCTCCAATACCCAGTATTGACATTATTTTGATTCTTGCAGATGCCTACACCTCCATTACATGCAGCCCACCCAACATCTTGTCCTCCACATGGCCTGCTGATGTCATCTACTATAAGTTCACCTGCAGTCTTTTAAAAGTCAGACTTGTGCTGTGGCACTTTTGTAAAGTACTGTAGTAGTATGTGTACTTGCATAGGGGTTCTGTTCTCATTGCAGTCAACTGTGTGTGTGTGTGTGTGTGTGTGTGTGTGTGTGTGTGTGTGTGTGTGTGTGTGTGTGTGTGTGTGTGTGCACGTCTAGGCAGAAGAGAAGAGCAGTGTATATCTCACAGTTACTGCTCCAATACCCAGGATTGACAGTATTTTGATTCTTGCAGATGCCTACACCTCAATTTCATGCAGCCCACCCAACATCTTGTCCTCCACATGGCCTGCTGATGTCATCTACTATAAGTTCACTGGCAGTCTTTTAAAAGTTAGACTTGTGCTGTGGCACTTGTGTAAAGTACTGTGTTCTGTAGTCTGTGTACTTATACAGGTAGGGGACTCTTCTCACTGCAGTCAACTGTGTGTGTGTGTGTGTGTGTGTGTGTGTGTGTGTGTGTGTGTGTGTGTGTGTGTGTGTGTGTGTAGACAGAAGATCAGAAGTGTATATCCCACAGTTACTGCTCCAATACCTAGGATTGACAGTATTTTGATTCTTGTAGATGCCTACATATACATTTCATGCAGCCCAACCAACATCTTGTCCCCCACATGGCCTGATGATGTCATCTACTATAAGTTCACCTGCAGTCTTGTCTTCTAAAAGTCAAACCTGTGCCGTGGCACTTGCGTAATGTACTGGGTTCTGTAGTCTGTGTATTTAGGTAGGGATTCTATTCTCACTGCAGTCAGCTGTGTGTGTTTGTGTGTGTGTGTGTGTGTGTGTGTGTGTGTGTGTGTGTGTGTGTGTGTATGTGAGCTGTTGCTTCACATTACAGAGACTGTTTTACACCAGCATGTGGGACACCTTTATAATCTGCTCAACAGACACTGCTGATGTCATCACCTATATCAGATTTTTGTATATACAGTACTCTCACCAGGGCAGGGTCAGACACTGACCTTGAGGCCAAGCAGATGTCACCTCATTCTATACCAGACAGATTGCAGTGACATGGCTTTCACTCTATCACATACATCATGGCATGGTTTGTAAGCTGTGTGTCATCTTGCTGAGAAGGCCCTGTGGTCTCACAAGCTTTTGCAAGTACCTAGTAAGGTACATGCAAACAAGAGCATTATACTTTATTACTGTTCTGATGAGGTTTGATTACATCGCAGTCATACAGTCCTAAGATCTGCGTATGATGGCATGATGTATGATGTGCACATCATAGGCTTTCAGCACCACTGTGGGCACTTGGTTGTCTAAGTTCAGACTGCTGTTTACATGTGCTCCAAGTGCTGGCATCTCTGGGTGTCAGCTTAGCAGGACTGTTGTCAATGCTGTCATTAACATGGAATTCCACTTTTCAGACAGACAGCATAACAAAGGCACATTTCTGCATTTAGTTGTACATTGTGTGCCTTTTTCCCCATTCATGTGTCTGTGTTAGCTCCTCTTGTACTATGTTATCATCATTGTTGGACACAATGATTGCACCCAATATGCAAGAATCAGCAAACTTGGTAAGGCAAAGGCCATAAACCTTAGCATGAACTCTCAAGAAATGGAGTCCAAACAGTGAAGGGCCAAGCACAGATCCCTAAGGTTTACCAATGGTCACAGCTGTACTGGTACAGGTTGATTCACCAACTTTCACAGCATGTGTTCTGCTGGTGAGCCGATTGGCTATCCATCTATCGACGTAAGGGTTAACCCACAGTTGGGAGGATTTCTGAATGATACCTGTATGTGGGATTGTGTCAAAACCCTAGACCAGATCATGACAAGCAGTACACACTGTCATACCTTCATCCAGGCCTATACATGGAAGCAATGGCCTCTGAGAACATCACAGATCACCTTTGGTGTGACTCAGCACATACATCTTCCTGATGTGGTTGAATACATACTTCAACACACCCTCCACACAGGCTATATTTCCATCCAAAGGTGTACATCAACATGCATCTATATGAGTAGAGGGGACAGCACCTGATGCATGCATGTATAGAGACATCTTGACTTTCCTCAACTGTGAGGTGGACCAACATGTGATCATGGAACTCTTCTACATGCACACCAGTCATATTCTGGTGGTGTGAACAAACCTGTGTGAGATTTTAATGCTACATCATGTCTGTTACATCTACCAGATGTCCTCAAAGAGGTCATTGAGGGCATGCATGATGACAACAGCATCAACTTGTGGAACTTAACCAGTTCAAGGCATTTGATACAAATCCACACTGAGGCATTCACTCAACACTGTCATATGTGGCCATAAACAGCTATATCTAAAAATGGGTTGACCAAATTATCAGATATGTGGCTTCTCACTATGTTGAAATGCATGACATGATCTACATCTCAGGTCAAGTGAGAAGGTCCGTATATCAGGGCTGTCTGCTAGGCCCTTTCTTGTCCATTAGTTAAGCGATGGACATCACAGTTGACATAAATATGCTGTGTCCGCACAGCTACTTGAAGGACTACAGAATGTGGGCAGTCATTGAGTCAAACTGTGATATTATTATAATATAGACAGTAGCAATACATAACAAGCACCACTGCCACAGGCATCACAATACCTGTATTGACAAGACACATGGGGGATTTGATAATTCAGGAAACAAACACACCACCCAAGTAAAATGTGGACATCACACCCTGTAATCAGACCAATAGGTATGTGACCCATGTGCTGGGGTAGATGGTAAGCATTACATCCACCAGATTGTGGTCACTGTGCTGACTACTCCTTTGAATGTAACACAAATGCTGGGTATGTGAAGGGTATCCACATCTAAGGCCATAATGCCTTCATAGTTTCCAGCCTTCAACGCACCAATAACTTTGTACAATGCACCCTTCTTCATGTACCTCCTGACACATCTTCCAGTGATGTGTAACTGAAGTGTAACACCTTTGTCACACTGCACTGTCACACATTAGCCATAACATGTCATTCTGTAACACCTTTGCCACACTGCACTGTCACACATTAGCCATACCATGTCATTCTTTCTTGGAATACACGAGTGTTTGATGGTGCGGACCGCTAATCAAGTTGTTACACCAGATACACGTGCACTACCTGTTCTGCTTATGCAGACACTACATACATAGGTGTGTGACAACATTAATGGCATGTATATCATTTGTGAGTGTGGATTGTGCTATATATATATATATATATATATATATATATATATATATATATATATATATATATATATATATCATACACATAAGACAACTAGCCCATATTGTCCATACTGTCATATATAGGTATAGCAGTGATTCTCCTAACACCTCCAGCAGAAGTTATAGTGCCAGCACAATGTGCATGGTTACCTTCATAGAGTGGGATGTATCATAATAGTTGTTCAAGTGTGTGTGTGCAGACTCATCTATTATCCATGTAAATCACATATGTTATGTCAGCGTCATGGGATTACTGGTGATATTATTCTGATATTGTCCATGATTTTGGCTGGTTCTTGTAGTGTTTCCCATGAGCCTTTACCTGTGCCCTCATTATTGGAGACCTCTGCTGGGAGTGCACTCATATTCAGGCATATCAGTTGGACAGCTTCATAATGTGGACACTCCCCCAGTTGTATGTCAGATCCCTGATAAATGTCCTCTGCATTATTCATGTAAGGATGCTTATCTCACACAGACATCTCCCCCATTGTTATATCATCTTGTGTGACAGTCACATAAAACACATTTTCATGTACAGTCCCTATTGTACCATATAGATATGTGATTGGTGTTGCTGCTACAACCACCTTCCATGGACATGCCCTCCTCTGCTGTACATGAGGGAGTTTCACTTGTCCTCTTTCCCTGTGTTCATTCCTACAATTCATGTGTGTGTCCCTATTCAATACACACACTTCCCCTGAGTGTTCATTTTACATGGCAGTCCATGTCCCATTACAGATCATTTACACAGCTTCAGTACACAATGGCAGGAATGGGATATCACAATTCTCTGCAATATAGGTACCCTGTCCTGTACTGTGTTTGGACTATATACTTCACATTCATACCTCTCAACTGTCCAGATATTCCCAGGGTGTCCAGATGTTTTCCCTATCAAATTTGTGGCTTTCTGCCATATCACTGGAATGATCTCAGAATTGATGTGAGTCAATATTACATATATTTGAGTTCATACCTCTGAACTGTCCTGATTTGTGCAGAATTTCCATTTTTTCTCTCATATTTTTGATCTTTCCCTAATAACATATTGGTTATCTGGCAAGTCATTGACATGTCATTGCAGATTGAAGTCAGAAACTGATGGCAGACATTTGAGTTTCAAACTTCATGCTCTTCAGATAGTTCATGGTACTGTACAACTTGTTATTCCTTCAACTTTCTAAATTTGGAAGACCAGTATTAGAAATCTGTCCCTAGTTTTGGGCCTTCGTGCCCCATTATTTATGGCTTTGTCTAAATTTCTTGCTCTAAGAGGCTGACAGAATTTCATTCTAACACATTTCTGTGTGACATCTATGTCAAATATGTCCCTATTTCTGGTTATTTTTCCCCTCATTATGTTGGCCTCTGTGCAGATGTGTTGTACTAACACATTGACAGCTGTCTGTGAAGTCCTGTTGGTCATTGTGGCATTCCTCACAAATTTGCGGACCATAGCTGCTCTGCTTTACACAGAATTGATACCCAAATTCGCTTACACAGTTTCCTGGCTAGCAACACTATTGCCTGGCTAAAATGAGCTGTGCATAATTAATATGCATTGCATGCTACTGCTCACCACACTCCACAGTACAAACATGTAAACTCAATGTAGGCTTTGCGCAGAGCCTACATGGACTTTATTGAATCTCAGGGTTTCTGTTTTCAGTATTAAAAAAATTAAAAATTTCATTTTTTTGAACATGGCATCAGCACAGAGAAAGAAGTACATCTAAGGACCTTAATGGCTGTGTCATTGCACATGCATAATGATGTATCAATAAGGTCAATGATAGCACCTGACAATATCCCCGAGGTGACATCACCTGACGATACTACATTTATTTCAGATCTAGTTTTAATAACAAGTTTTTATGAAAACACTGGCCAAAAACATCACCAGTAATAGCAGTGAAAATGCTTTGCACCACAAAACTTAACAGATGCTGTAAAGTACATCTGAGTATTGGCAACGCATATATAAAAGTAATAATCAAACAGTAATTATGCGAAAAATAACTGTTTATGGCAAATAAGGCATCTTGTGTCCTTATATTTTATAGTGATAGATTGATTGTTAAGTGGAAGTAGTGTGCTGGTCTGAAGAACTATTTCAGACATCTTCCAGGCCAAAGTCAAGATATATATAGTTGTTTGAAGGTATAGTAAAGGGCAATGATATGAGTCATAGGTTCATAGGTAGGTACTAGGCTATCGGCCCTGGGGCCTATATAAGCCTAGCCAAAAAGGTTCCCTGGCTTTTGCCACCCAAGAAAATTATTTTCCTGTGCCCCTGTCAAGCCGTGCCACAGAAGTGTTCCCCAGGGTGAATTTTCTATTTCCCATCCAGTCATCAAGATTTTTCTTAAAGAAGGCTAATGAGGAGCTTTGCTTGACATGAATGGGTAGTTTGTTCCAGAATATGTGAGTCTCTGAGACAGGAATCTATCCCTCCAGCATTTTCTGTTTATTGTGGTGACAAGGTTTAGGTCCCTGGAGCGTGTGGTTCAGAGAAATTGGGATTTCTTTAAGTGTAGCATGTCCAACAGCTCAGGGTTTGACATAGCTTTGTATGTTAGGCAGAGATTGCCTCTGAGTAGGTGATATGCAATGGAGTAGAGCTGGAGGTTTTTGAGATGGTCTGTGTATGGCATCTGTTTGAGGCTGGTAATCCTCTCAGTGGGATATTTCTGTGGTCCTCCCAATTGTTGTAGGTGTCTTGTGAGATACATGCCAAATGGGGCATTGTACTCTAATGGGTCTGATGAGGGATGAGTACAGAGGAACAATGACCTCCTTTTTTCTAGAGGAGAGCCCTTTTGTGATGAGGTGTGCTACACAGAAGGATTTCCTGACTACTGTGGCGCTGTGGTTATCAAAGGAGAGGCTACTGTCCACCTGTGTCCTGAGGTCTCTTATCACACTTTCAGTGTTTAGTGAGTTACCACCTATGTGGTAGTTCATGTGTACCGAGTTTTTCCCAAAGGGGATTACAATGCACTTCTTGGCATTGAACTTGAGGCCATGACTTTGACACCAAGCATCTGTCTCTGTGAGGCCCTTCTACATCTTTAGGTGATTCTATTATGGCTCCCAGTTTGAAGCCATCTGCAAACTTTGTTAGCCAAAGACCTTCTTTGTTGACCTGCATTTCAGAGAAGTAGATGCCAAACAGGAGAGGACCCAGGACTGAACCCTGTGGTACTCCACTCATCACTGGTCTGAAGTCGGACTTGGAGTCAGCTACTTTTACTGTGTGGGTTCTGTCAGTGAGCCAGTTGGCCACCCATTATGCCCAGTTTAGTGAGGTTTATATATAATTCCAGATCGGGGTATGGTATCGAAAGCCTTGGTGAGGTCAAGATCAGCTGTGTGCACTACATTGCCCTCATCTACGGCTTTAGTGACTGCTTCAAAGAAGTCAATCACGTTTAGTAGACACGATCTACCTTTTACAAACCCAAACTGAGTGAAATCCAGAGTTTGGAGGTTACCTATGTCTTTGTTTATAAGTTCCAAGATGATACGTTCCATGTCCTTGCAGACCAGGCTTGTCAGGCTAATGGGGCAGTAGTTTCTGGGGTCCATGGTGGTACCCCCTTTATGGAGTGGGATAACCATTGCTGTGCACCATTCAGTAGGCACATAGCCTGAGGTGAGGCTATAATTGAACATGGTACTTAGGTGGGGTGCCAGTTCGTTCTGTAGTTCATGCAGTACACAGCCTGGGATTTTGTCTGATCCCATGGATGCTGTGTTCTTGGCTTTGGAGAGTGTGGTCTTTACTTGTTCATCCATGATTACAGGGCCTTTGCATTCTGCCAGTATTAAGATAGGCCCTTTGGAGGGTGAGGGGGGGGGGGTAAAGTTAGCAATGAAACTATCTGCCAGGATGTTGGCAATATCGGTTGGTTCTGTATATTTAGTGCCATTGTGCATAGCTCAGAGCAGATCTGAGTTTTGCTATTGAGATTCTTGACATAACTGTAGCATGCTTTGTGGTTGTCTTTGGAATCAGTGGTGATTTTATTTTCATAACTGGCTTTGGAGAATTTTATGAGGGATCTCAGCTTCTTGCTGAGGCTGACCAGGGAGTTCCTCCAATCTTGGGATTTTACTCTTTTTTGCAACAGCTTCTTCCTTCTGTTGTAGAGATTGTTTATGGCAGGGTACCACCAGATTGGCTTTCATTTTTTGGAGGATAGCATCTTGGTTCTGTTGGGGATGGCACGATCCATGCACTCATGTATGTGCTTATACAGTGTATTTGTGTAAGATTCAGCAGTCGTACCTCTATTTTCCGTCTGCATGGGTGTCGTGAAGTCTTAAGAAGCATGAAGTTGGCTTTGGAGTAGTTTTTGACAGTGGTTTCCTTAATTGGGGGTGGGATGGGATATGGATGTCTAGGGTAATTAGCTTGTGGTCAGATCTGACCAGCGAGGAGTTGACCTCTGGTGTGGAACGCCGGTTACCCATATTGGTAATGACCAGGTCCAGGATATTGCTGCCACTGGTGGGGGTATGGACAAGCTGATCCAAGGCATTGGAATTTATGAATTCCAGAAAACATTGAGCAAATGAGTTGGTACATGAGTAGTTTTCCCAGTTGATGGTGGAGTAGTTGAAATCACCCATAATTAAGGTATTGGGTTGTACCTTAATATTTTCCAGTATCTTAAGAAATGAAGAGTGGAAATTCTGGGGCATGGTGGGGGATCTGTAACAAGCTACAGCATGGATTGCAGTCTTGCCCAGTGTTAGTTGCACTTGGATAATTTCGGCTACATTATGTTGAGCAACTAGCCTGGAGGTGTGGATATCATTATGAATATGGACACGCCTCCACCTTTAGTGTTTCGGTCCAGGTTAGGTGGCCAAAAGGTGTGGTATGAATTATAGCCTGGCAATGCAGGGGTGCTCTCTGGAGCCTTGAACCAGGTCTCTGTCACTGTACAGATGTTGATGTTCTCCATTTTAAGGAGTGCCTCGAGTGAGTGCATTTTGAGGTTTAGACTTCTAGCATTGAGTAGTATTACCCACAGAGTTTGCTTGCTTGTACCTGTTATGGTGGCGAATTTAGCATTTGAACCTTGCCTAAAAAAGGCACTATAGGGGTGGCAAGAGCCTTAGCCAGTATCTGGAATCCCAGGGGCAACAGGTGCAGGCCATATCTGGCAAAGCATCATGGTCTGTCAACCATGTCGTCCCAGGCAGACAGACACTGGATCCCCTTAGAATGACACCAGAAGCTTAGCCAATTGTTGAAGTCAATCATTTGGTCCTTGTACTGTGTTATCATTCTGGGTGATGGTAGGATGCTACTCAGGGCTAGGGTCATACCTGCCTGGGCTACAAGATCCAAGAGCTCTTCCATGTCTCTTTTCATGTAGTCCAGGGAGGTACATCTCAGGTCATTCACACCAACATGGACAATGACAGAGTCGTATTTGTACTTGTTGTGGAGTGACCTGAGTGCGTGCATTATGTGGCGGATCTTGGCAACTGACAGGCAGCTGACAGTAACATTCTCCTTGTTTAGCCTGGTGAGTGGGACACCAGTGTGCCTGATTGCTTACATCAAATGTTTACATTTTGTGCAGTAGTTTTAGTAGTGGTGGCATAGGTTTACTAATGATTAAACAAGAGTGTATGTGATAAAAAATATGCATATGTGTATATATATATATATATATATATATATATATATATATATATATATATATATTCACAGATGCTGGTGAACTCCAATTTGTTATTACTCAGAGACTGATCAGACATATATAATACTCAAGAGAGCATTAACATTGTTGTATGCCTTTGCCTTACTTGCCATGTTATTCTTTCTGCTCATCACTTTTTCATGGGTATAATCCATTCGATCCAATGCACTACAAAGTAGGTAATAATTACAGCCATTGAAGACACAAGCTTATATGAATACATTGTGGAAAGAGTGACATAATGAATTAGCAAAATAAGAACCTTTCTGATGGCTTTACTATGATTAATTACTTCCTCTCTTCATCAAAATCAGTCATCTTCCAAAACTACAGAACAGTCACCCTTCACAGTAATAACACTCAGCAAATTACATAACACTTGTAAATGTTTTTGGATGGGGAAAGCCCCACCATCCCCTCAGATTTGGAGGCAACCCCCCCACATCCTCAACTCCAAATCTGCACAAATTTTAAGAAAGGCATAATTGTATAAAACAAGAATGCTACTTACACCCCCCCCGCCCGAGATCGTAGTTCACAAAGCCAAGTTCTCTCATCCATGGCCACTCAATCATCGGAAACATGTTATTTAAGTGATGTTGAAATACAGAAGTGGTCACCATTGCTTTATCACTTGTAATCTATATACATGAGCAAAGTGTTAGGACAGATAAACTAATTATGGCTGATAATTTGGTTGAGATCTATGAACATTTTTGTGGCATTTTTCAGTGGCTGGCCATGAGTTAATGATACATTTGTCAGCCACCAGTCTCCCCTTTTAACCCCTTACTGTGAAAACTTGCTACAAAATAAGACAGTAGACAAGGGCTAAGGTGCTTGGATCCACTGCCCTGTCCACCACTAAATTTCTTTTTTTAATTTAATAATCTAAAATCTTAAATCTGATGACCATGAGGAATTTGATCTCTGAAGTCACACCAATGGTACTAAGAATATTTAAGTATAAAAAAGATACACAAATATGCACCACTAAACAATTCACTAGGTACTGCTTGACTGTGAGAGCTTGTAGAAAGATGCTGTTTTGCCTCAGGTATGGGCTTATACCATTCCCACCAAAAAAGGCTTCACACTGAGCATCCCACTGAGGAGAGTCACTGGCCTATTGCCCCAGATGCCTTTCCCACAGTTCCCTCTGAGTTTCCATACCTTGCAGGTCTTACATAGCCACAATAAGTATATTTGGACAATCTCATGCATTTCCACACTGATGCACACATATACATGCACACATATAGATTTTCAAGTCCAGAGATATACTCGTGCACCTCTATAACTTTAAACCATTTCCCCTGGGATGGTTTCATTTCTCAATGAAAATGACATCTTTGGCAAAGTAAGAGGGGTGAATATTCTGCCCCTGTGGTTAAGAAGGTTAAAATCCTGACTGTAATTAAATCACCCCAACACTCAGAAGTTATCTTTGTTTCTCACTGACAGATAATTTATGTTAATAAATAATATAGTGACACTACTGAAAATTAAAAATGCTTAGACAGTTTATTGTTAACGCAAACATATTTAGCAACAGAGTATGTATTCTATCCTAACATATTTGTATTACTGCAGAAGTCTTTACCTTGGAAGTATTTTTACTGGCATGCTTCACTCCTCTCTGTAATTTGCCTTACATTATTCATCCTTCATTTCTTCCTCAGTCGAGTATGACAGTATCCCATAATTCAGATTTTCTTAATGTAATACTTTTTAACATGAAATGAATTGTTTTGCAACAAGGAAAAAACTGTACATTCACAGCCAAGAAGGCACATAGCAAGTTTAAAACCATCAGTTAATAGCCATTATCAAAATTTGAGATGAAAAGTAACTTCAGATAATGCAATAAAACATTCATTTCTCAAATGCTTGGTTAAATAAATGCTTTAATACTATTTCAAGCACCTTCTGGGATGAAGTAATGTATTTATTGCACAACAGATGACTGTGAAGATAAACCATAGTGAACATAAATATCAGATATTGGAATGATTTTACTCTTCACCTTGGAATCTACAGCAAGTAATAGCCATCAGAGATTTAGATTCATAGGTTCATAGGTAGGTACTAGGCTATCGGCCCAAGAGTCTACATAAGCCTAGCCAACAAGGTTCCCTGGCTTACACCACCCAAGAAAGTTATTTTCCTGTGCCACTGTTGAGCAGAGACAAAGAAGTGATCCCCGGGGTGTATTTCCTATTTCCCATCCACTCATCAAGATTTTTCTTGAAGAGTGCTAATGAAGAACTTTGTTTGACATAGATGGGTAGCCTGTTCCAGAGTATGGGAAGTCTCTGGGACAGGAATCTATCCCTCCAGCATGTCCTGTTTATTGTGGTGACAAGGTTTAAGTCCCTAGAGTGTGTAGTTCGGAGGGATTGGGATTTCTTTAGGTGTAGCATGTCCAACAGCTCTGGGTTTGACATAGCTTTATATGTTAGGCAGAGATCACCTCAGAGTAGGCGATATGTTACTGACTAAAACTGGAGTTTTTTGAGGCGGTCAGTGTAGGGCATTTGTTTGAGGCCAGTAATCCTCTTTGTGAGGTACTTCTCTGGCCTTTCCAGCTGCTGCAGATGTCTTGTGAGGTTCATTCCAAAAGGGGCATTGTACTCTGTAATGGGTCTAATGAGTGTCGAGTAGAGGGAACAATGACCTCTTTTTTCTTAGATGAGAACCCTTTTATGATGAGGTGTGCCAGATAGAAGGACTTCCTGACTACTGTGGCAATGTGACTAACAAAGGAGAGACTACTGTCCAACTGGGTCCCAAGGACTCTTATCATGCATTCAATGTTAAGTAGATTGCTGCCTATGTGATAGTTCATGGGTACAGAGTTTTTACCAAAGGGGATGACACTGCACTTTTTGGCATTGAGCTTGAGGTCATGGCTCTGACACCAGGCATCTGTCTCAGTGAGGCCCTTCTGTAGGATGTCCACATCATTTGGAGACTTGACTATGGCTCCTAGTTTGCAGTCATCTGCGAATTTCATTAGCCAGAGGCCTTCTGTGTTAGCCTGTACTTCAGAGAAGTAGATACCAAACAGGAGAGGTCCCTGGATGGAACCCTGTGGTACTCCACTTGTCACTGCTTTGAGGTCTGATTTGGAGCCTGCAACTTTTACAGTGTGGGTTCTGTCAGTGAGCCAGTTGGCAACCCATCTTGTGATGTAGGGACTTTATACCTTGTTTAGTGAGTTTAGCTATAATTCCAGAATGGGGGATAGTGTTGAAAGCCTTGGTGAGGTCAAGATAGGCCGTGTGAACCACCTTACCCTCATCAACGGCTTTGATGACTGCCTCAAAGAAGCCGATCAGGTTCATGAGGCATGATCTGCCTTTCACAAACCCGAACTGGGTGGGATCCAGAGTTTGGAGGTTACCGATGTCTTTGCTTATGAGTTCCATGATGATATGTTCCATGGCCTTGCAGACCAGGCTCGTCAGGCTAATAGGTCAATAGTTCCTGGGATCATTGGTGACTCCCCCTTTGTGGAGCAGGATAACTGTTGATGTGTGCCATTCAGAGGCACAAAGCCTGATGCGAGACTATTATTGAACATAGTGTTTAAGTGGGGAGCCAGTTCGTTCTGAAGTTCATGTAAAACGCAGCCTGGGATGTTGTCCGGTCCCATAGATGCTGTGTTTTTGGCTTTAGAGAGTGCAGTTTTTACCTGCATAGTTGTGATTACAGAGACTCTGCATTCTTCCTGTATAGATATGAGCCCTTTAGGGGGTGAGAGGGGGGTAAAGTTAGCACTGAACCTGTCTGTCAGGATGTTGGCAATATCAGCTTGTGCTGTAATTTTCGTGCCTTTCTGCTGTAACTCAGAGCAGATCTGGGTGTTGCCATCGAGATTCTTGACATAACTATAGAATGCTGTGTGGTTGTCCTTGGAATTAGTGACGATTTTGTTTTTGTAGCTAGCTTTGGAGGATCTTATAAGGGATCTCAGCTTCTTACTGAGGCTGACCAGGGAGCTCCTCCACTCATGGGATTTTACTCTCTTTTGCAACAGTTTCTTCCTTCTTTTGTACAGTTTGTTTATGGCAGGGGACCACCAGATTGGCTTCCTTTTTTTGGAGGATAGCATCTTGGTTCTGTTTGGGATAGCATGATCCATGCACTCGTGTAAGTGCTTATAGAGTGCATCTGTGTAGGATTCAGCAGTTATACCTGTATTGTCCATCTGCATGGGTGTCATGAAGTTCACCACTTCTGTCTTAAGAAGCATGAAGTTGGCTTTGGAGACATTTTTTACTGTGGTTTCCTTAATGGGGGGTGGGGGCGGGGGCGGGATGTGGATATCAAGGGTGATTAGCTTATGGTCGTATCGGACCAATGAGGAGTTGACTTCAGGTGTGGAACACCAGTCACTGATGTTGGTAATGACTAGGTCTGGGATATTGTTGCCCCTGGTGGGGGTGTGGATACGTTGATCCAGGGCATTGAAGTTTATGAATTCCAGAAAGCATGGAGCTAAGGAGTTGGTACACGAGTAGTTTTCCCAGTTAATGGTGGGGTAGTTGAAGTTGCCCATTATTAAGGTTTTTGTTTGAACCCTAATGTTTTACAGTACATCAAGAAATGAGGAGTGGGAATCCTGGGGCATGGTGGGGATCTGTAGCAAGCTACAATTTGGAGTTAGTTGCACTTGGATAACCTCGGATGCATTGTGCTGAGCAACTAGCCTGGACGTGTGGATATCCTTAATGAATATGGACACACCTCCGCCTTTGGTGTTTCCGTCCAGGTTACATGACGAAAAGTGTGTTATGAGTTATAGCCTGGTAGTGCAGGGGTGCTCTCTGGAGCCTTGAACCTGGTCTCAGTCACTGCACAGATATCGATGTTCTCCATTTTAAGGAGTGCCTCGAGTTTGTGCATTTTGAGATTTAGAATTCTAGCATTGAGTAGCATTACCCTCAGTTTTTGCTTGCCTCTTCCTGTTATGGTGGTGAATTTGTTATTTGAACCTTGCGTAAAAAAGGATCTATAGGGGCAGCAAGAGCCTTAGCCAGTATCCGGAATCCAGTTTCAGGGGATGTGTAGATATGTTGAACAAGGATAACCATCCTGCATATCTTTAAAGACATAATTTGCATCTTTAAAACATATGAGGTTTTTATTTAAATTGCTTTAGATTATTAATTAGGCCAGTAAATTGCCCTACTGCTGTGTTTACTAGAAAAGATAACATTGTAGATCGTATTGTGACACCACTGACATGTTGGTAAACTAATCAACAAAACATATAAAATGCATGCACAAAGTTAAATAAGAAAATGTACACACATCTACTTAAATAAATCACCATCATCTGTCCTCTTGGGAGGAGTCCATTCTCATAAGTTCTTTAGTAGCTGGTTGTATAGCTTTACTGTCATGTTATTCAGTCCTATTTCTTAATGGTTTTGTGATAGAAGTGTATTATCGCCCCCTAAGCCTCCTTTCTTGTAGTACTGGTTTTAAGGGGACTACTGCGTTAAGGCCAGGACTTTGACTGGCATGCAAATTCATAATCCATTCCATTTCTATTTTTTCAGTGATGTTGAATAAATCTCCATCTCGTGCTGTAACTGAAACATGAGTTAATATCATAAATTTAAAGCTATGCTCTGGATTATGCTTTATATGCTGATACAAAGCATTAACTTCTAGCTTGTTGTTGATGTCTCTTAGATGCCATAAAATACGTTATTTGAACTTTCTGTTAGTTTGCCCACATAAAATGACATACATCCTTCACAGCTGGCTATATATATCACATTCTCTGTATTGCAATTTCCATTCCCTTTATAGGAATATACATTTATGTGTGATAGGATGTTGGAACACATTAGTCGTATTAATATATTTGCATGCCTTACACTTCCCATATCTGAAAGTTCCTTTTTTCTTTACTACTCTTCCCTGTATTGTTTCTGTTCTATTGTTACACAGTAGACTTTTCAAGTTCTTCTTGTTTTTATATGTGAATTTGGGTTTTTCTCCTACTATACTTTTAATTTTAGAATCCACTGTTAAAACTGGCCAATATTTTTGAATAACTTTGTTTATTTGTTTATTGTCTGGTGCATAAGTTAATATACATCTTAAGGACTCTTGGGTTTCATTATTCCTCTGTCCGTTTACGTGTTTGTAATGATAATATGGTTTTCCTTTGCCTCCTCGTAATTCCATCGCTTGTTCAAAGTCCATCTGATTCTTCCTGTACCCTCTAGTTACTAAGTTATCCACCAAATGGTTGAACTCTTGTTGAAATGTATCCTCCTTGGTACATAGTCTAGAAATGCGTATGACTTGATTTTCATATATGTTGTTAAAAATATGTGTGGGGTGCATGCTAGTTCTATGCAGCATGTGGTTCTTCCATGTCGCTTTCCTATGTATGGCCATCTTTTAAAGATAATACTTATATCCAGGAAGTCAATACTTTCCTAGGAGTATTTGCATTCAAACTTCAAAAAGTCCGTTGTAGATGTTAGATATCTTAGAAACTGTTGGTATTGATGGACTTCTCCTTTCCATAGTAATAGTATGTCATCCACAAACTGACCATAGAACAGTACTTGCTCTTTCCATATGTTATCTTTACTATTCATCCATTGTAACTCCCACTGTGCTAGTACTATGTTTGCATAGGGGGCTTAGGGGGCGATAATAAACTTCTATCATAAAACCATTAAGAAATAGGACTGAATAACATGACAGTAAAGCTATACAACCTGCTACTAAAGAACATATGAGAATGGACTCCTCCCAAGAGGACAGAATAACCAGTGACATACTTGCAGGAACTCAGGAAGTTAAATTGATTTGGCAGTGTATATAAAAAGACAGATTGGATACAAGTAGCAAGTGTAACCAATGAATAATGAAGGCAGAGAGTCTCATTTGAATATAATACCTCATTAGTTAATACCTAGAATACACACAGTATAAAAGGAAGACCAAAGCAGATAAACATAGAATCTGTAGAAGATTTACAACCGAAAGCGCTTATCCGTTCCGGAGTCCGTTTTTGAACATGAGCAGCATGCTTATTTGAAGTTGGCTTCAGAACTAAGAATATTTTCTAACCTGCTCCAGGGACTTTGCAAACAGGCAGTTTGCTGATTCCAGTTGGCTTCAGAGGAAGGAAGAATTATTTAACCTGGAATTCATTAAAGTGCACAGGCAGCACTCCGATTTGAAGTTGGTCTTAGACTTTGGAAATTCATTCCGGTGACCTTGAACACAGGATGCCTTTTGGAACCAATTGGCTTTAGAAGAAGGAAGAGCTTTGGGACTTGCCCCCCCCCCCCACCACCACCACCACCACTTCACACACAGGCTGTATGCAGGTTACAGGTTGGCTTCCAAGTAAGGAACTTTTTGCAACTTGCTCCAGAGCTTTGCATACAGGCAATTTATTGACTTAGAACATTGGAAGTACCTACTGAGGAAGCGGAGCATATAGTTGTCAGTGAATGGAGGTTTGCATTCAATGAAGAAAGGTAGCTGGAAGTGACTTCCAATGAATGAGTAATTTCTTATCATACTGAGCCAAGGTACTATAACAAGAAATTTGCTCTGAGGAAAGTGTTATTAGTGTTTGAACAGCACTTTGAAGTAGGCAATTTTTTGTTTTTAACTGAACAGAATTAAAAAAATTGTTTTATTTAAGGAAGGACCTGGGATACATATGTAGTGCTTGCATACCAGCAACTAAAAGAAAGGGGATATATAATACCCGCCAAACGGACCATCTTGGAGCTAGCTACCACATGGAGGGAGTAGCCTTATTGTGGCTTTTCATTTTCATATGGTGAAGGCGTACTCCCTAGGCTGGAGCTTGTTTACTTTATCTTTTCATTACATATATTTATAGTAACAGGCCCTGCACATGGACTTTAAATATGGAAGAGATTCAAGTATCCAACATAGAGACAAAGAAAAAAGGTCCTCCTTTGACTTTGAACACCAGTAATCCACTACTATCAATAGACATTACTGATGGAGCAGTGGTGGATAATGGAGAAGCAATAGACGTAGCTTTTGAGAACTTATATAGTGATGTTGAAAATGCAGCGTACAAACTAAAAAGATTACAATGGCAATGCTTCCATATGGAAGCCTGCCTTCACCATAATGTCATCCCAAGGGGCGTGAGAGTTAGATGCATGCCTACTTATAGGTTCATAGGTTCATACTAGGCTATCTGCCCTAGGGCATTTATAAGCCTAGCCAGAGTTGTGTGGCTTTCACCACCCCTTAGGTTGAAGAATACTATACCCATTAGTTTGCCGTGCCTCTGTCCAGCAGTGATACAGAGATGATCCCCGGGGTAAACCTACGATCTCCCATCCACTGGTCAAGATTCCTCTTGAACAGAGCCAGCGAGGTGCTCTGTCTCACATGGACCGGGATTCTGTTCCACAACATAGGGAGTCTCTGGGTGATGAATCTGTCCCTCCAGCACGTCCTATTTATATCTGTGTTGAGGTTTAAGTCTCTTGCTCTTGTGGCTCTGGTGGATTTGGATTTTTTGAGGTGGAGCATGTCCATTAATTCCGGGTTGGACATGGCCTTGTATGTCAGGCACAGGTCACCTCTGAGCAGACGGTATGCGATTGAATAGAGCTGGAGTTTCTTCAGTCGGGCAGCATATGGCATATTTTTGAGCCCCTTTATCCTTTTGGTGAGGAACTTTTGGGGTCTTTCCAATTGCTGCAGGTGTCGGGTAAGATACATTCCGAATGGGGCATTGTACTCAATCATTGGTCTGATAAGTGAAGAGTACAGGGGAACAATGACCTCCCTTGATCTGGATGTGAATCCCTTCATAATCAGGTGGGCAATGTAGAAGGTCCTCCTAACCACTTTGGCAATGTGAGTGTCAAAAGAAAGGTTACTGTCAACTTGGGTCCCCAGGTCCCTGATAACCTCTTCTGTGCTTAATGGATTGCCACCTATGTGGTAACTTGGGGTTACCTTGTTTTACCAAAGGGTATGACTATACATTTTTTGGCGTTTAGCTTAAGGCCATGGCTCTGGCACCAGTTATCCATTTCTATGAGACCTCTCTGAAGGATATCTGTGTCTGATGGATTTTCAACTATGGCGCCCAGTTTGCAGTCATCTGCAAACTTTGTCAGCCACAATCCTCCTATGTTTGCCTGCACTTCTGAAAAGTAGATGCCCAACAAGAGAGGGCCCAGGACTGAGCCCTGTGGGACACCGCTTGTGACCGGCTTGGAGTCTGACATGGCACCAGCAACTCTAACCCTGTGGGTTCTGTCCTTGAGCCAGTTTGCAACCCATCTTGTGACATATGGGTTTACATTTAAGCTAGTGAGCTTTTCTATGATACCCGAGTGGGGTATTGTGTCGAAAGCTTTTGCAAGGTCAAGGTAGGCTGTATGAACTGCCTTACCCTCATCAATGGCCTTGGTGACTGTTTCAAAAAAGTTGACCAAGTTCAAGAGGCATGATCTGCCCTTGACAAAGCCTAATTGGGTAGTATCCAATGTCTGTAGGTCCCCTATGTCTTTATTTATGAGTTCCATTATGATCCTCTTCATAGCTTTGCAGACCAGGCTTGTTAAGCTTATGGGGCGGTAATTACCAGGGTCCGTAGAAGCACCGCCTTTGTGGAGTGGGACCACAGTTGCCGTACATCACTCTTTGGGTACGTATCCTGTGGTAAGGCTAAGATTAAACAGCAGCCTTATGTGTTGGTTTAGTTCCTCAATGAGTTTGTGTAGCACATAGCCGGGGACACCATCCGGTCCCATTGATGCTGTGTTTTTAGCTTTAGAGAGAGCAGCTCTCACTTGGGCATTTGAGATGATTGGGAGGCTACACTCTGCTGGGATAGATATTTCTCCTTTTGGGGGGGGGGGGAAATTTTCACTGAACCTGTCTGCCAGTATGTTTGCAATGTCTGTGGGTTCAGTGATTTTTGTATCATTTTTGACTAATTCTGAGCATATCTGGGAGTTTCCACCCAAATTTCTAACATAGCTAAAGAAGGCCTTATGATTGTCTTTTGAGTCCTTGGCGATTTTTCTCTCAAAGTTGGCCTTGGATGATTTTATGAGTGATCGTAGTTTTTTACTAGTATTGATCAGAGATTTCTTCCCTTTTAGGGATTTTGCTCTATCTTGTAGTAGCTTTCTCCTCTTGTTGTAAAGTTTGTTTATGGCTGGGGTCCACCAGATCGGGCGCTTGCCTTTGGTGGAAAGGGTCTTGATTTTATTTGGGATTGCTTGATCCATGCAATCCTGGAGGTGCACGTAGAAAGCATTTTTAAGGGATTCAGCAGCGTGGGTTGTGGTTTCCAATGGCTCAGGGGCCTTGAAGGATACTACACCAGTCTTAAGAAGTGTGAAGTTGGCTTTTGAGAAGTTCTTCACGGTGGTCTTTTTTGTTGGGGGTGGGGGCGGGATGTGGATCTCCAGTGAGATTAGTTTATGGTCTGATCTTACCAATGAGGGATATACTTCCGGTGTGGAGCATTTTGTCCCCATGTTTGTGATGATCAGGTGTAGTATATTTTCGCCTCTTGTGGGAATGGTGACAAGTTGTTCCATAGCATTTGAGTTTATGAACTCCAGGAACCTTTGGGCTAGGGAATTGGAGCTTGAGTAATGTTCCCAGTCTATGTTTGGGTAGTTGAAGTCACCCAATATGATGGTGTTTGGAGAGACATTTATACTCTCCAGTGTCTTCAGGAAGGCTGTGTGGGGTTCCTGAGTTTGAGAGGGTGGCCTGTAACATGCTACAAACTGTTGAGCAGTTTTGCCTATGGTTAATTGCACCTGAATGGTCTCTGATGCTTCGTGAGTTGCCACCAGCCTGGAGGTGTGGGTATCCTTGATGAATATGGATACACCCCCTCCTTTTGTGGTACTGTCTGGGTTTTGGGGCCGGAACGCATGATATGAGGTAAAACCTGATAGTGCCGGGGTGCTTTCAGGAGCCTTGAACCAGGTTTCAGTCACAGCACAGACATCGATGTTCTCCATACTGAGGAGGGCTTCGAGGGCGTGCATCTTGAGATTTAGACTTCTGGCATTGAGCAGCATTACCCTTAGTTTTTTTCCATTATTGTTTTCTAGGGCGGTGGGTTTAGAATTTGAGCCTTGTCTAAAAAGGCACTATGGGAAGAAGATGATTCAATCCGTTCCAGATTTAAGTATTTTTGGCTTTTTTATCTGCATTGTCCTCTCTGGCTTTCATTTAACTAGCTATAACTGTTTTTGTGTCTATCTGCTGATTTCTGAAGTATCTGCACTTAAAAGTAGCATTTTGGTCGACTCTGGTCGATTAATACTGTTTTTGTTAATTTAATTGCCGAGGCTGCCCACTAAAGTGTGCTAGCCTGTGTAAATCAATTTTACTGTTTGCTTAATTGCATTTCTGTGTGCTTTCCTGAAAAACAAAAACAAAAAAAATACTCCTTGTTTTCCGCCTTTGCTCGACTAGTTTGGACCAGTATACAGGCTTTGCTGTATTCTGGGCTGTGTGTAGTTCCTGTGTTGGCCATTGCCTTACTTGGATAGAAGGAAGTTTCTGAGCTCACCAGTGGGAGTGGGGAGCCTTGAGCAGCCTATCTGTCCCTGGGGGAAGTGACCTCAGCACTTGAGCTGTAAATTATTGGTTGCTTTGGACCATTTCTAGCTCTTTTCAAGTTCCCTGTATAAAAATCCGCCTCAGGGCGTTTTTTTCTGGCTATATACCCAAGCAGAGCTCCACGTGGTCCTGCAGAGGGGTCCTGGCAACAGAGAACTGAAAGAAGCGACCACTTTCCAGATTTAAGTATTTTTTGGCTTTTTTTATCTGCATTGTCCTCTCTGGCTTTCATTTAACTAGCTATAACTGTTTTTGTGTCTATCTGCTGATTTCTGAAGTATCTGCACTTAAAAGTAGCATTTTGGTCGACTCTGGTCGATTAATACTGTTTTTTTGTTAATTTAACTGCTGAGGCTGCCCACTAAAGTGTGCTAGCCTGTGTAAATCGATTTTACTGTTTGCTTAATTGCATTTCTGTGTGCTTTCCTGAAAAAACAAAAAACAAAAAAAATACTCCTTGTTTTCCCGCCTTTGCTCGACTAGTTTGGACCAGTGTACAGGCTTTGCTGTATTCTGGGCTGTGTGTAATTCCTGTGTTGGCCATTGCCTTACTTGGATAGAAGGAAGTTTCTGAGCTCACCAGTGGGAGTGGGGAGCCTTGAGCAGCCTATCTGTCCCTGGGGGAAGTGACCTCAGCACTTGAGCTATAAATTATTGGTTGCTTTGGACCATTTCTAGCTCTTTTCAAGTTCCCTGTAAAAATCCGCCTCAGGGCGCTTTTTATGGTTAGGCATAGCAGCAGCGGTTATACAGGTTTAAACTATTTCTGGCTCCGCCAAGTCTGCTCTTCAATTTTCACTTAGAAAGCTCTACTCAGTCTATTTAGCTGTATATATTAGCACTGTTTTCGGACTTCTAGTCTTAGCAAGCACTCTTATAATAAAGTAAACACTCTTATACTAAAGTAAGCACTACAGCCATCCACTACCCCCTGTGAATACCCACTTCCCTTAAAGGCACAGCACTCCTTATAATATTCTAGTATGTCGAGTGGTAGACCACTAGCATCCTCTCTTGTTCAGCTGGTTAACCTGGGAATCTTAAGACAATGTTACAATTGTCTCATGTACACAGACAACCCTCTCCTCCTTCCTACTAACACAAATACTTGTGAGAGATGCAACTATATAGCCAGACTGGAGGCTGAACTCTCTCAACTCAGGACTGGCAAGACCAGACAGGAGGAGAAGGTACCCACACCAAGCAAAACCGTCACACATAAAACCACCACCACTACAAACCAAACACATAAGAACACAAAGACATACTCGGAGGCTTTTATAAAAAACTTACCAAAACAACAGAGGCCTCCAAAGCAGACACCCAGAAATACACCCCCACAAAACGTAACACCTACAACACATACCTCAAACAACAGGTGTGTCACACAATCACAGCCTCTAAGGCAAAACACTATGCCAGAGACATTAGTAATAGGTGACTCTATAGTCAGACACACCGACGTTCCACTTACCAGGCTGAATAAGGAGAGGGTAATGGTGAGCTGCCTATCGGGAGCTAGGATCCGCCACATTACACACGCACTCAGGTCACTCCAAAGCAAGTACAAGTATGATGCAGTCATTGTCCATGCTGGTGTGAATGACCTGAGACGTACCTCCCTGGACTGCATGAAAAGAGACATTGAGGAGCTCTCCCATTATGTAGCCCAGACTGGTATGACCCTGAC
Source organism: Protopterus annectens (assembly GCF_019279795.1). NCBI lineage: Eukaryota > Metazoa > Chordata > Ceratodontiformes > Protopteridae > Protopterus > Protopterus annectens. The sequence goes on along the minus strand of NC_056739.1, from coordinate 371,423,901 downwards.
CCTGAGCAGCATCCTGCCTTCACCAAGAATGATGCCTCAGTACAAAGACAAAATGATCAATTTTAACAATTGGCTTAATCACTGGTGTCATTCTAGGGGGATCCAATGTCTGTCAGCCTGGGATGACATGCTGGACAAGCCGCATTGCTTCGCAAGGGATGGCTTGCACCTGTCACCACTGGGCTTCCGGATACTGGCCAAGGCTCTTGCCACCCCCATAGTGCCTTTTTTAGGCAATGCTCAAAAGACAAATCAACCTCCGTAAAAAACAAAAATGGAAAAAAATTAAGGGTAATGCTGCTCAACGCCAGAAGTCTAAATCTCAAGATGCAGGCACTTTAAGCACTTCTCAGTATGGAGAACATCAATGTCTGTGCAGTAACTGAAACCTGGTTCAAGGCTCCTGAGAGCACTCCAGCGCCACCAGGCTATACCTCATATCATGCTTTTCGGCCTCAAGTTCCAGGCCGAACCACAAAGGGAGGGGGAGTGTCCATTTTCATAAAGGACACCTACACCTCTCGATTGGTGGCTACCCATGAAGCATCAGAAACCATACAAGTTTTACTCACCATAGGCAAAACTGCCATACAACTGGTCGCATGTTATAGAACACCCTCCCAATCCCAGGAATCCCATCAAGCATTCCTGAAAACACTGGAGGATATGAATGTCACACCAAACACCATCATATTGGGTGACTTCAACTACCCCAACATAGACTGGGCCCACTATTCTAGCCCTAACACCCTAGCCCAAAGATTCCTGGAATTCATTAACTCAAATGCTATGGAGCAACTGGTCACTTCTCCTACGAGGAGAGATAATATACTTGACCTGATTATCACAAACATGGGGTCCAAATGTCCGCACGGATATAAACCCCTCACTAGTAATATCTGACCATAAACTGCTCACGTTGGATGTACATATCCCACCCCCACCCCAGAACAAAAGACTACAGTGAAAATTTTTCAAAAGCTGACTTTACACTCCTTAAGTCAGAAATGATATCCTTTAAGCCTACTGGGTTAATGGAAACCACATCCCAAAATGCTGAATCCTACACAACAGCCTTCTACGGACATCTCCAAGAATGCATGGATCAAGCAATCCCAACTAAAACCAAGACCCTCTCCACCAAGGGAAAACGCCCGGTTTGGTGGACCCCGCCTATAAACAAACTGTACAACAAAAGAAGGAAGCTACTGCAGGACAAAGCCAAATCCCACAAGGGAAAGGCTTCCCCTGATCAGCACAAGTAAAAAACTACGTTCTCTCATAAAAACATCTAAAGCCAACTTTGAGAGAAAGATTGCCAAGGATACCAAAGACAATCACAAGGCCTTCTTCAATTATGTCAGAACCTTGGGAGGAAATTCTCAGATATGCTCTGAGTTGGTACACAACGACAAAAAATTCACTGACCCTACCGACATTGCCAATATTCTGGCAGATAGGTTCAGTGCAAATTTCTCCCCTCCCTCACCCCCTAAAGATGTAGTAATTATCCCTGCTGAATGTAACCTACCTGTCATCTCAGACATACAGGTGAAATCAGCACTCAACAAAGCAAAAACACAGCATCTATGGGACCCGATGGTATCCCGGTTGCGTGTTACGTGAACTTCAAGATGAACTAAACCCGCACCTAAAAACGCTATTCAATCTTAGCCTCACTACAGGATATGTACCTGAACACTGGCGCACAGCAACAGTGGTCCCACTCCACAAAGGGGGAAATTCTACTGACCCTGGTAACTACCGCCCCATAAGTCTGACAAGCCTGGTCTGCAAGGCTATGGAAAGAATCATCATGGAACTCATAAATGGCGATATTGGAGATCTGCAGACCCTTGATCCCACCCAGTTCGGTTTTGTAAAAGGTAGATCCTGCCTCTTAAACCTGGTTGACTTCTTCGAGACAGTCACTAGTGCCATCGACGAGGGCAAGGCTGTCCACACTGCCTACTTGGACATGGCTAAAGCCTTTGACACGATACCACACTCTGGCATCATAGACAAACTCAGCAGCCTAAATGTAAATCCATATGTCACAAGATGGGTAGCAAACTGGCTAAAAAACAGAACCCATAAGGTCAAAATTGCTGGAGCCATGTCAGACTCAAAACCAGTCACGAGTGGTGTCCCACAGGGCTCAGTCTTGGGACCACTCTTATTCGGCATTTACTTCGGATGTGAAAGCAAATATGGGAGGATTATGGCTGACAAAGTTTGCAGATGACTGCAAACTGGGTGCCATAGTTGATTCACCTGCTGACACACACATCCTACAGAAAGGTCTCACTGAAACGGACAACTGGTGCCGGAATCATGGCCTCAAACTTAACACCAAAAAATGTATAGTCATCCCCTTTGGGAAAAACAAAGTACCCACAAATTATCACATAGACAATAACCCACTGAGTACGGAAGAAGTAATCAGAGACCTGGGGACTCAAGTCGATAGTTACCTCTCCTTTGACAACCATGTTGCCAAAGTGGTCAGAAAGACATTCTACCTTGCCCATCTCATCATGAAGGGATTCTCATCCAGATCAAAGGAGGTCATTGTACCTCTATATTCCTCACTTGTCAGGCCCATGATTGAATATAATGCTCCATTTGGGATGTATCTCACCCGCACATGCAACAACTGGAAAGACCCCAGAAGTACCTCACCAAGAGGATCATGGGTCTCAAACATGTGCCTTATCCAGCTAGATTAAAGAAACTCCAGCTCTATTCAGTAGCATACCGCCTGCTCAGAGGTGATTTGTGCCTAACATATAGGGCCATGTCCAACCAAGAACTGATGGACATGCTCCATCTCAAAAAATCCAGATCCACCAGAACCACGCGAGCTAAAGATTTCAACCTCTGCACAAATATGAATAAAACATGCTGGAGGGATAGATTCATAACACAGAGGTTACCCGTACTCTGGAACAAAATCCCAGTTCATGTGAGACAGAGCCCTTCATTGGCACTGTTCAAGAAAAATCTCGATGCATGGATGGGAGATCGTAAGTTTACCCCGGGAGTCACCTCGGTGTCACTACTAGACGGAGGTATAGTTTACTAAATAATGGGGTCCCACATGTGTCACTACTAGAGAGGCGCAACTATATAATACGGGGTGGCGTAAGCCACATCATTGTTGGCTAGTCTTGTAAATGCCCCAGGGCAGATAGCCTAGTACACTACTATGAAACTATGAAACTAAGTCCATCAATACCAACAGTTTCTAAGATATCTAACATCTACAATGGACTTTTTGAAGTTTGAATCCAAATACTCCCAGGAAAGTATTGACTTCCTGGATATAAGTATTATCTTTAATAAGGGAACTGTAGAGACGGCCCTAGATAGGAAAGCTACATGGAAGAACCACATGCTGCATAGAACTAGCATGCACCCCACACATATTTTTAACAACATATTTGAAAATCAAGTCATACGCATTTCTAGAATATGTACCAAGGAGGATACATTTCAACAAGAGTTCAACCATTTGGTGGATAACTTAGTAACTAGAGGGTACAGGAAGAATCAGATGGACTTTGAACAAGTGATGGAATTACGAGGAGGCAAAGGAAAACCATATTATCATTACAAACACGTAAAAGGACAGAGGAATAATGAAACCCAAGAGTCCTTAAGATGTATATTAACTTATGCACCAGACAATAAACAAATAAACAAAGTTATTCAAACATATTGGCCAGTTTTAACAGTGGATCCTAACATTAAAAGTATAGTAGGAGAAAAACCCAAATTCACATATAAAAACAAGAAGAACTTGAAAAGTCTGCTGTGTAACAATAGAACAGAAACAACACAGGGAACAGTAGTAAAGAAAAAAGGGACTTTCAAATGTGGGAAGTGTAAGGAATGCAAATATATTAATACGACTAATGTGTTCCAACATCCTATCACACATAAAGGATATTCCTACAAAGGGAATGGAGACTGCAATACAGAGAATGTGATATATAGCCAGCTGTGAAGGATGTATGTCATTTTATGTGGGCAAAACTAACAGAAAGTTCAAAGAACATATTTTACGGCATCTAAGAGACATCAACAACAAGATAGAAGTTAATGCTTTGTATCAGCATATAAAGCATAATCCAGAGCATAGCTTTAAATTTATGATATTAACTCATGTTTCAGTTACAGCACGAGGTGGAGATTTATTCAACAGAACTGAAAAAATAGAAATGGAATGGATTATGAATTTGCATGCCAGTCAAAGTCCTGGCCTTAATGCAGTAGTCCCCTTAAAACCAGTACTACAAGAAAGGAGGCTTAGGGGGCGATAATAAACTTCTATCATAAAACCATTAAGAAATAGGACTGAATAACATGACAGTAAAGCTATACAACCAGCTACTAAAGAACATATGAGAATGGACTCCTCCCAAGAGGACAGAATAACCAGTGACATACTTGCAAGAACTCAGGATGTTAAACTGATTTGGCAGTGTATATAAAAAGACAGATTGGATACAAGTAGCAAGTGTAACCAATGAATAATGAAGCCAGAAAGTCTCATTTGAATATAATACTTCATTGGTTAATACCTAGAATACACACAGTATAAAAGGAAGAGCAAAGCAGATAAACATAGGATCTGAAGAAGGTTTACAACTGAAAGCGCTTATCTGTTCCTGAGTCCGTTTTTGAACACAAGCAGCATGCTTATTTGAAGTTGGCTTCAGAACTAGGACTATTTTGGAACCTGCTCCAGAGACTTTGAAACAGGCAGTTTGCTGATTCCAATTGGCTTCAGAGGAAGGAAGAATTATTTAAACTGGAATTTGTTTAAGTGCACAGGCAGCACACCAATTTGAAGTTGGTCTTAGACTTTGGAAATTCATTCCGGTGACCTTGAACACGGGATGCCTATTGGAACCAATTGGCTTTAGAAGAAGGAAGAGCTTTGGGACTTGCCCCCCACCCCCACTTCACACACAGGCTGTATGCAGGTTACAGGTTGGCTTCCAAGTAAGGAACTTTTTACAACTTGCTCCAGTGATTTGCATACAGGCAAATTATTGACTTAGAACTTTGGAAGTACCTACTGAGGAAGCGGAGCATATAGTTGTCAGTGAATGGAGGTTTGCATTCAATGAAGAAAGGTAGCTGGAAGTGACTTCTAATGAATGAGTAATTTCTTATCATACCGAGTGAAGGTAATATAACAAGAAATTTGCTCCGAGGAAAGTGTTATTAGTGTTTGAACAATACTTTGAAGTAGGCAATTTTTTGTTTTTAACTGAACAGAATTAAAAAACTGTTTTTATTTAAGGAAGGACCTGGGATACATATGTAGTGCTTGCATACCAGCAACTACAAGAAAGGGGATATATAATACCCACCAAACGGACCATCTTGGAGCTAGCTACCACGTGGAGGGAGTAGCCTTATTGGGGTTTTTCATATTTCAATTTAGGTAATAGTATGTTCTTGGCAATTGAAATGCATGCCATTGGAAAGGGAATGTGAGTGATCCTGCAACAAAGTGAGGACTTGTTGACACTACTTTTTTTTGTGGTTTGTAAAGGAAAGAGCTAGGTCTAAAGTCAGGCCTAGATATCTTTGTTCAGTGACGTTAGGTGTACTGTTACTAGAGTAGAAGGAATATTAGGTCATTTATTGGGTGTAGTGAAAGCTGTAACATTTGTCTTTTTATGATTAATAGGCAGTCTATCACAGTCGGACCATTTGCATAACTGAATCAAGTCCTTTCGTAGGACTGTTTTCAGTTATGTATATAAGAAATCACATTACTGACATCTTGAAAATATGCTTTTATACTAGTGATGTAAAAAAAACAGTGCATGATTTCTTGAAACCTCATGATTTGAGTACTCATTCTAGTCCTAATCATAGCTCTAAACTGTCCAGATTTTTGCAGAATGTCCAGACTTTTGCCTCATAGTTCTGGCCCGTTTTTCATAAAATTGTGGTTTTCTGTCAAATTATTGGTATAATGGATGTACAAACAAAGTTAAATAACAAAATGTACACAAATCTACTTAAATAAATCACCAAGCAAAATTACCTTTATTATTAATCCCTATACCTTGTTTTTACTTTCAGATGAGAGACAGTTAAGTCATTAAAGAGTGAAGACAGAAAATAATGGCAGACATTTGAGTTTCAGACTTCATATCCTTCAGAAATTTCATGCTAAAGCAAAACCTGTTATTGTATCAACTTTTTAAGTTTATAAAAGCAGTATTTTAAAATTGTCCCCTCATTATTTATGGCTTTGTCCAGATTTCTTGTTCTAAGAGGTTAAGATATATGATGCTAATGCCAGGCTCTGTGCTAATACTCTATGATGTTTGCACTCTTGCTGGAGTATTTACCAATCCCAAAGTGGCACTGTTAAAAATATGGATTTTAGTGTCACTCACTTGCAGTAAATTATTTATTTATATTCTGTTGGCTTTGAGCGCAGCCTGTGCCAATGGGAAAGAATGATAAAGCTCCTGCTATGGCCCAAGCAATCTGGTTTGAATAGCAGATTAGGTGCTTGGTGACTAAGCCCGTGAGGAAGGATGTGCCCATCCAGGAAGGTGTGTACTCTCAAAATCACCCTTGCAGCTGATCCTGGTTGCTGCTGGAGACAAATGATGTCATACCTCTCTCAGCACAAGAACTCTGGACAAAGGAAACAAATAATGGAGGAGCAAAGACCTGAGATCAAAGGCAGATTTTAAATATTGCTCTTACAAACTTAGAAAATGTATAGAATCACACCTTTTGTTTCAACATGTATTTTCTGAAGGATATGAACTCTGAAACTGAAATGTCTGGAACTATTTAGTGACTTCAGTCCTCAATGAGTTGCTATAAAACCACACATTTGATGATGAACAGATCAGCAATATGAAGCAAAAATCTGAACATTATGTGAAAATCTGAACACTGGAGAGGTATGATGGTGGTTGCTGTGATCTGGGGCAGGGCTGTGACTGAATTGCTGATGAAGGTGTGGATGATGCACCAGAATATCTCACTGCATGCCTTCCCATAGGATGGAATGGGAGCAGGCAGGGAGTGTGACCATAAGAGTAAAACACTCTTAGGAAGCCTGGGATGTCTAAGTTGAGTATGGCAAACCCTGTGGACAAGTAGAAGCTCTACTGAGCAGCTGACGGAGAGAGAGAAAATAAAATACTACATTGTTTTCATCTTTAACAGAAAATGTCTTTATAATTGTGTGTGTGTGTGTGTGTGTGTGTGTGTATGTGTGTGTGTATGTGTGTGTGTATATATATATATATATATATATATATATATATATATATATATATATATATATGTGTGTGTGTGTGTGTGTGTGTGTGTGTGCTACAGAATCCTGAAGACCAAAATCCTGAAAGTTCAAAATACTGAATACTCAAAATACTGAATACTCAAAATCCTGAAAGCACACAGGATACCAACACTCATTATATTCCAGCACAGGTACATACAGAAACAAATAAAACACAAACTATATTACTGTTCTGTGAGTATAAGCAGGGGTCAAGCCTCCCTGCACCCCCCACACCCTCTGCTACTTAAATATATCAACTCCAAGATTGCAACTTAAGTGTAGTGAAGTGCAATCTCGGAGTTAATATATTTAAGTAGCAAGGGGTGTGGGGGGCACAGACCCCACATGGGGGGGTGCAGGGGGGCTGGCCCACCTGCATATAGTTGAAGGGTAATATGTTTCTGTATGTACTTGTGCTGGAATATAGTGAATGTTGGCATCCTGTGTGTTTTCAGTATTTTGAACTTCCAGGCTTTTGGTCTTCAGGATTTTGGGCTTTCAAGATTCTGTAGCACTCCTATATATATATATATATATATAAATATATATATATATATATGTGTATGTCTAATACACACACACACACACACACACACACACACGTTTGGGAATAAAAAGTGATGCATTACAGAGGAAAATAGGGGTATCGGTTAAACATACTCAAGATAAGAAATATCTCGTGTTTTGCAGATTTATGCTAAGAATGAACTTGTGATGACATTTTGTACTCTAGAGTGCCAAATAACACTCAGTGTAAACAAAGTTGGAATCTATAGCTGCCCAGCAGATGTCAATAAACTGAACATCTTGGTGACAATAAGAAAGGCTCAAATATATGCAACACTTAATATCTTATTTTCTCCTATGGTACTGCAGTCTTTTGTCTGAATTGCTATAGCACTAGCACTGGATGGTACATTTGGAGAAAAAGGTTGCTTGAAAAAGTTGAGAAATGTAAAAAAAAAAAAAAAACAGTTCCAACATTTTTCTTCTGCATAAATTTCAACATTTAAAAGTTTTTGGTTTCCATAAGATGCAAAACATGTATTTTTTTATAAAAATAATTAACTTTTGTAATAATCATATTCAATGCATAATGTTTTAACATTATTACTATACTTTTCTATTAATTTGCATACAACTTAATTTTGCAAGTTATCAAGCTGTGTTCATCATGAAATGTTTTCTTTTCTTCTAGTTCATGTCGAGCCTGGCACATGTGAAGTAATCGCGGCACACAGGTGCTGTAATAAGAACAAGATTGAAGAAAGATCACAGACAGTGAAATGTTCCTGCTTCCCTGGGCAAGTGGCGGGAACAACACGGGCTGCTCCTTCTTGTGTTGATGGTAAGAGTGTGAGGTTTTACTGTATGCCGCTTAATAGGAACACCTTAGAAAAATATAACAGTCTTTATTTTTGGCTTACATGCATTGTTTTAAAAAGAATGTTTAACTGAATTCTGAAAATAGATGTGTTTTAAGAAATCTTTGTTCTAATGAGTATATTTTACGATTTAGTGTCCTGTGAATGAGAATGTAATAGCACAAGCATTAGTAACAAATGTCTTTTGTTCAGAACTTGTGAAATCCATGCCAAAGTTAACTTCTCCTGTTTCACAACATTATTTCCTACCCACTTTGTCAAGTCAGCTTTTGGATATTTCCTATCCTAAAATTAGATTTCCCATATACTTTGTTTATTCAGCTCCTAGGGCATATAGACATGTTTGAGTAATATCATTAAAACATTGCTGCTCAGCTGCTGCAGTACATGTGATGGAAATGGACAGAATTAGGATGGTACATTTACTTTACAAAATGCAGTATAACCTTGGCAGCTTTAATATTTCCATTCAAAACTTGTTATAGAACCTTCTCTTCTGTTCTTTCATTAACAGATGGGCAGTCACTTTTTCTGTTACTAAATAATAAAAAAAAATCTCTTTGCACCACAAATAGAGGCCTTGCCCATGTATAGCAAAATGATACCTCTTTCATGGCATGAAAAATATAACTGCTTGTGCCAGGTGCATGAATGGTTGCTGCTCCCACAGGAGGCCATGAATGCATTCCATGATGGTAGAATGTGCCGCATTTCTACTGGATGACCAAAACAGTATGTCAGACCAGACACTCAAGACCATAATGAGTGTTGTCCTTGAATGGAGTCTTTATGCACATAATTAGTATACAGATATCAGTTTATTGAACATTTGGGATGGTGTACAATGCTACAGAACGTACAGATCATTTGGCTTTGGTGCATAATTCTGTGAGCCAGTCATTAACACACAGCCTGTGTTGTACAGTTGAACAGTCCATTGACATGCATTTGGGGGTGAATAATGGGGTGTTTCCTGTTATATTATTAGTGAGAGCTGCAGGGTTTGATTTGTTTGTGAAAACTAAACACTTATGATAGAAGCATGCCATGAAGGACTCACCAGTGACTGCTTGATTGGATGAGAAAATTAGGGCGTGCGCTGCTCACTTTTATGTTCGGTATGGTAGAGAGGAAGGAGCTAGCATTACTGTCATCCTTACTGATCGATAAAGACACGGATCCAGTTACTGCAATGATGCATGGAATTGGATCTGGCAGACAAACTACAGTATGGCTGTGAATTCCTGCCATCACTGGAATGAATGAGGCTATTGAGAATGCTTGCTATGATTACTGCGATGAACCCCCACAAGACTTATCAAACACCACCAGAGTGAATGAGGTCATTGAATGCTGACAGGCTGGTTGGAGTGTGAATAATGAAATTGACTCTGACAACTCATTTTTTTTTGTTACTTAATATACTTTTTTCTCATCTGTTGAAGATCTTGCTTATTGCACACCACATCTGCCCACAGCTCCCAGTCTCATCCTCATGACCCCATTTACTGCCCCAAGCATTATTCCTCTCTAATGATCCATTGAACAACCCTCCTTGACGGTAGTCTTCACCATAGGAGAAATTGCCTCACTGTCCAAAATATGTGCACTCTGACTGGCTCAAGGAATCATGGTGGCTCTTGGTGAGGAAGGGGACAGAAATAGTACAGTGCCAAAAGGTTGTCAATGGACTAGGTGTAGCATTCACAGAAGGAGGTTTATGTCATACTCTTTATATTTATAACCTTCTCCCAACAGAGAGTGTGCACATTATGTCATCCCCAAATCTGTCTTCCTACTCACCAGTGTTAGCACTTCTTGGACTTATATTCAAATTAATGTTAGAAGTCATTAGCAGGATTAATGAATCCCCATCTCACCACCAGGAAGAGTTACTGCAGAAACTCAATAATGCCTCTCCAGCAGCACTCATGATAACAGGGTTCATTCCTGCATCAAAATGAAAACAAAATCCAAATAGTAGAAATGTTTGCTTTATTGCATACAGAGCAAAGCTTTCAGGAGAAAAACACCCTTCATCAGTATTCACCATACAACTAAAAAACAGGCATTATATGCCCTAGTAAAGTAAAACACATGACACAGCCCACCAATAGAAACAAACAACTTATTAATACAAAAGTTCTCAAAATTTAAACAATAAAAACAACAGATACTATATAGTTAATACCATACATATTTACTCTTATTTCAGACTATACATTGTATGCTAAACTATAAATACTATAAATGCTTATAGCAGATGATGTTTATTTATACTGATTTTGTTTATCAACCAAAATGGGCTTTATTGTTATCATATTATTTAGCCCTGGTTGCTTATCAGTCTCAAGTATGCTTATCCATTTATATTCAGCTATGTCCAATTTATTGTTAACATCCCCTCCTCTCAGATTCTTATGCATGACTTCTAATACTTTAAATTTAAACTCATGCATCTGACCGCTCTCCATAATATGTTTTGCCAAAGCATTTGTCATTAAATTCCTTCGTATCTCAGACTTGTGTTCAATTATACTGTCTTTCATTCCTGCAGCCTCACTGGCAGTGCAGACACAAATATAACATCTGTGCCAAAAGGCTAACTGATAGTTTGTAAACTTGTCTGAAGCAAGGATTAATTTGCTGACAAGAAGAAAAAGAAGTCCTGTTTCCACCAAATGGGTAGTGGTTAGGGGTGCCTGTTAAAAGTGGCAGGACCATAATTGCAACCAGAATTAAAATGCAAACAATATAATTTTATACTAATTCAGATACTGTACCATGTCTGAATTTTCTCCCTTTTTTGATGTACAACTATCTCAGAGTTAGTATATATAAATAGCAGAGGTGTGGGAAGCACATTTTCCAGTTTCAGGGAGTACAGTAGGGTGAAGGTTCTTGTAAAACTACTTTAAAAGTATTACAGTGAGGTTTAGAACTCAAATTATTTTAAATGCGCATAGTTTATTTCATAATGTGACAGGACGTAGTGTTTTGTTTCAAACTTTTGATATGGAGCCATATTTAAGGCAATGCAGCCGATATCAGGCATGATGGAAGAAGCAAACAGTGTTTAAAAGAGTAGCTGACTGATGCAAAGGAGGGCAGGGTGTTGTTGATGACAGCTTCCAGTGAATAAGAGTTGGGTATTTTTTTTTCTTTTACGCTTTTAATTTCTCCGTCTGACAATGATCATCACCCACCAGTAAGTCACAACCAATTCACACACTATCAGCTACACTTGGACACTGAGTTGGATGAGACCATATTGGACAGAGAACCATCAGTTAAACAACCATGAGATCTTTTTGTGCCAAAGCCATCTGTGGGCCATCTGTCTTGCTGTAGCCAACCCCTGACCCAGAAAATTTGAACTAGCAGGCCATGGGACTACCAGGAGAGAACAGCTATATCAAGTGAGCCTTCTTCTGACACTGACCCACCTTTTGCCAGTTCTCTCAGTCTTCCCAGAGTCAGAGAAGAAAATCCTCATTTACAGAGATAGCTGGAGTATTTCCTGTTAAGCCCAAACCCCAAACCCATGTGTCCAATATGAACGCCCACATGGTTGTGGGGGTATGCTCTGCCTTCTCTATATGCATGTGTGTTTCTACTGATGGATTAATGAAGGCTACCATCTCCAGCTTTGCAATGACGATTTCATATCTCCAGACCTGGCTGCTTTCTGATGTTGTTCAGGCTTCTTCTTGCATGATGGTTTGGGCATTCGTCCCACTTTTATTTACGGCTTTGTCCACATTTCTTGCTATAAGAAGTTGAGCAGTATGATGATGGTGAATAACCAAATGGAACCAATATCCCCTTCCCCATGATGAGTGAGTGAGCAATGGCTGCATTTAAGAAACTAGATGCCCAGTATTTCCTATCCAAGGAGACATCCTCATTCATAGGCCTAACCGACGAGACAAGGCAAGGATGGAGGCATCATTTTGATGCCCAGATGCACTGGAACCTTGACAAGCTCCATGCATGGGAAGTGAAGGTTAGGCATGAATGCCTTGAATGTTGTTATAATTGGAGGCAAATTGTGCCTCAGTATTTGCCATTCTAGTTCTTACTTCCTGGGAAAGCAAAATTGTATTTGGTTTAGACTTTTATTAATATTGTAAAATCTACATCAGGATTTTGGATGATATATTTACAATATGGAATGGCCCACAAAAGGAATTGGATACATTTATTAATTGTATAAATACATCAGTGAACTTTTTAAAATGTACACACCACTTTGATTTTACTTACATCAATTATTTGGGTGTTACTTTTAGCAAATGGGAAGGATGTTTTGTGTCAAGCTTATATTGCAAACCAACTTTTAGTGACACCTACTTGCATTTTGATAGTCAGTATCATTACAAACAAATAAAACATTTAATGAAAGGACAATTAATTAGGCTATTAAGAATGATATCGACAGATGGACTTTTTGTAGTGGAAAAGGAAAAATTGGTACATATGTTCATTTTCTGGGGTTATTCAAAAGGAATGTTCATAGGATCATAGGGAGTTACTAGGCTAATGGCCCTAGGACCCTTACAAGCCTAGCCAAGTTCTTACCCTTATTTCATGATTAGTGCCTATTTCCTCTGTACAACAGGGACACAGGTGGAACCCTCGAGGTGAATTTACGGTCACCCATCCAATCGTTCAGACTGTGTTTGAAGAGGGGCAATGAGGTGCTCTGTTTGACATGAAGTGGAAGTCTGTTCCAAAGGCATGGTAACCTCTGGGAGACAAATTTGCCCCTCCAGCAGGTTTTATTAATGTCGCATACCAGGTTAAGATCCTTAAAGCAAGTAACCCGTGTACCATTTGACTTTCAGATATGAAGCATTTAGAATAACGCAGGGTCAGAGATTGCCTTATATACAAGGCAGAGATCACCTCTGAGTAGTCTGTATGAAAGAGAATAAAGTTACAGCAAGTTCAGATGATCCCCATAGGACAGGTGGTGAAGACCTTGAATTTTTGTTTTGTGAGGAACCTTTGTGGTTTCTCCAATTGCTGCAGGTGCTTAGAAAGATGCACACCAAAAGGGGCATTGTACTCAATTATTGGCCTGATGAGGAGGAGCACAGGGAGGTAATAACTTATTTTTCTCTGTAGGTAATGCCTGAGTGATAAAGAATGCCCTCCTTATCACTGTGGAGATGTGGTGGTCAAAGGTAAGGTTGCTGTCAACCTGTGTGACCAGGTATCTCACCACTGATTGTGTACTTAAGGTGTTGCTATTGATGTTGTAGTTAGCAGGAACATTGTTTTTCCTGAATGGAATAATAATACATTTTTTGCATTAAGTTTAAAGCCATGAATTTGGCACAAATCAATTGTTTGTGTAAGGCCGTCTTGTAGGATGTTGACATTATTTGGAAATTCTATGACCACTCTGAGTTTGCAGTCATCTGCAAACTTTTTCAGCCATAGACCTTTAGTTTTTTCTTGTACTTCAAAGAAATATATTCAGAACTGTAGAGGTCCCAGGACTGATCCCTGTGGAATACCACTGGTTACAGGTCTGCTTTTGGAGATGGATTCCCCTGTTTTGACTGTATGAGTTATATCAGTGATCCAGTTAGCAACCCATCTAACGATTTAAGGGTTAATTCCTAGTTGGGTGAGTTTGTCAATGATGCCTGAGTGGGTGATAGTGTCAAATGCCTTGGCTAAGTCCAGGTAGGCTGTATGCATAGATTTCCCCTCATCCAGAGTCTTGGTGACTGCCTCAAAGAAGTCCACCAGATGTAACAGATATTATCTCCCTTTGACAATTTCCAAACTGGGTAGGGTCAAGTGTATGGAGATTATGTATATCTTTGTTGATAAGGTCCATGATGATTCACTCCATGGCCTTGCAGATAAGGCTAGTCAGGCTAATAGGTCTATAGTTCCTTGGGTCAGTGAAAGCACCACCTTTGTGCAAGGAAATAACAGTGGCTGTTTTCCATTCAGCTGGTATGAAAGTCGGAGCTTAGACTCTGACTGAAAAGAGTACCCAATGGTGTTGCTAATTCATGTTGGAGCCCATGCAGGATGCAACCTGGGATGTTATCAGGTCCCATAGATGCTGTGTTTTTTGCCTTAGAGAGGGTATTTACTACCTGCTCTTTAGAGATACAAGGTAGGGAACAGGTGGAAAGGATGTCATGAGGTACATGTGGCAGAGACAGAGGAGTGATGTTTTCATAGAACCCGTCAGCCATCAGGTTAGCTATGTCCACAGGCTCAGTATATGTGGTATCATTAACTACCAGTTCAGCACAAATATGGGCCTTTCCTTTTAGATTACGGATGTAACTATAGAATGCCTTGTGGTTGTTCTTTGTTGAGGAAGCTAGTTTAGAATCATAGTTTGCTTTGGAGGACTTCACAAAAGACTTATTTCCTTGTTTAAGTTGAAGAGGGAGAGTTTCCAGTTTAGCAGGGCTCACTCCCTCTTACTCTTAGACCTCAATTTTATCATCTTTTTGTAAAACATGTTAATGGCAGTTGTCTATCAAGCAGGTTTTTTCTTCCTTCAGGAGCTAGTTTTGCCCCTATCAGATACAGGTGAGTCAATGTAGATATACAGGTATATATATATATATATATATATATATATATATATATATATATATATAAAGCTTTGGTGTAGAGCTCAGCATAGTTGCCAGTTCCATCTGAGGGAGGAAGCAGAGAAGCTATTTATACAATCTGCTTTGGAGAAGTTTTATAGTTTAGTTGCTGCTGGGGTGGGGTTAGGTATGATAGTTACTTTGAATGTGACCAATTTGTGGTCAGATCTCACGAGGGAGGCTCTCACAGTGGAGGTGGTACAGTGGGCCCGCATATTGGTGAGCACCAGATTCAGGATGTTGGCACCCCTTGTGGGGGTGTCAACCAGCTGGTCCAGGACATTGGAGTTAACAGAGTCAAGGAATCTTTGGGAAAATGAGGTTGAGCACAAATAATTAACCCAGTCAATGGATGGGTGGTTAAATGGTTAAAGTCGCCCAAAACCATGATGTTTTGATGTATTGTGATAGATTGAAGTACATCCAAATAGGCAGAGTGGATGTCCTGATTCATAGAGGGGGTCCTGTAACTAGTAATTACTTGAAATAGTGTACTACCAATAGTTAATTGCACCTCGTGTCTCCAGGGAGTCATAGTGTTTAAGCAATCTGTAGGTGGATTTATCTTTAATGATTATTGATACACCATCTCCTTTAGTTTTCACACCATTAGTTTGAGGTCTGAACGTGTGGAAGGACGTGTAACCTAGTATGGCTGGGGTGCTCTCCACAGCCTTGAACTGGGTCTCTTTGACAGCACAGATGTCTGTGTCATACAAGGTGATGACAGCTTCCAGTGAGTGCAGTTTTGTGTTGAGACTGCTAGTGTTTAGCAGCATAAGCTTGAGGTTGTTTTTAGATGGAGTTTTTACATTGGGAATGTTGATCTTGAGACACTGCCTAAGAAAGGCACTATGGGAGTGGCAAGAGCCTTAGTCAGTAACCGAAATCTCATGGGTGACAGATGAAGATCATCTCTGGCAAAGCACCAAGGTCTGCTGATCATGTCATCCCAGAATGACAGATAGTGGATACACCCTCGGAATGACACCAGAAACTTAGCCAATTATTGAAGTCAGTCATTTTCTGTTTGTACTGAGGCATCATCCTAGATGAAGGTAAAATGCTGCTTAAGGCTAGGGAACTACCTGCCTGAGATACATATTCTAAGAGCTCAGTCATGTATCTCTTCCTATACTCCAAAGAGGTACATCTCAAGTAATTCAACCCAACATGGACTATGACAGAGTCATAACAGTACCTGTTTTTGAGAAACTTGAATGCATGTGTGATACGGCATATCCTGACACCTGACAGACAGCTGACCATGACCTTTTCCTTATCCAGCCTGGTGACAGGGACATCAGAGTGTCTCATGATGGAATCACCTATGACAAGTATGTTTAATTTTGTGTTTTGCCTTAAGGGTTTGACAGGTGAGACACTGGTGCATGACTTATTATGTGTAATGTGTTCTGCAGGAGAAGTATTATGTGCAGTGTGCTTGTGTTTGTGTTTGGGAGGTCTCTGGTGTTTAGGTATGTTTCTGGTGAGGACATCTGCATATGTAGGTATGTGTGATGTGGGTTTGGGTGGAGTAGGAGGTGAGGTGTACATGCTGACAACCCGCTCGTTGCCTTATGTACTGACTAATGTGTGAGAGCTGGATTCAAGGTCTTAATATAGTTGCATCTCTCAAACATTGTGTTTGTGTGCACTAGGAGTAGAGGGTTGTTGGTGAACATGAGACAGTTGCTACACTGCCTCAGGATGCCCATGTCAATCAAGCTGGCTGGAGAAACTGTGGAACATTGTCCGCCATAGTGATAGGTAAATCTATATGATCCAGAAAAGGTGTCACACTTAGGAGTGGGTAATGAATAAGAGGTGTGTTGATACCTCTGAGGCTAGACTTAGTGTTTCACCTGACAGTAGAGCAGGGCCACAAGAAACCTCTGGAGGATGACAAGCAAAGTGCTAAGGGAAAATTTAACGGACAAAATGTTTGCAATTGTAACTACCACTACGTGGCACTGCACGATGGAGTACTACATGCAAACAAGTGCAAATGCACAACTTAGATAAGACAAGAAAATACCCTTTTTAGCTCAAACTAGCCAATAAGAACACTCTCTCTGAGCTCTAGTCCAATCACCCTTGATTAGATGGAACTCAGTCAGCACCCTCCTCACACAAGAATGCATAAGGGCTTTCACCAACAAAGGTGCCTTGAAATTGATGCTCATACATTACAAAACAGATCCAGAAACAGCAAACTTGGAACCGAGCTGCACTACAGCTGAACTAGTACAGTGTACAGTAAAATGTGACCAAAAATAGTTTAGATAATGCAAACAGACAATGGAATGCAAATACAAATTAGAAGTGCAGTATTACAGCAAAAATAGGCATTTATAGTTGGTTTGGAAGCAACAAATGCCTCTGGTCTTAGTGAAGACCTGGTTTTAGTGCTCAAAGGATACCAAACAGTCTAGATTCAGAGAGTCTGAATCTAGCCTCTGCTATAAAATGCAGAAGTACTAGAAATTAAAATTGCATAAAATCACAGTCACAACAGCAGAAGGCAGTTTAAATAATGCAGCAATTCACCACCAATTCCCAGCATAGAAGGGTATAGGTCATACTCTCCCACCACAAGAGTCTAGACCACAAACTTTCCTGATGTAAAACAACTGTTTTTCACACATGCTTAAGCCAGAACTAAGACACTTCAGAATAACCAAGACACTTCAGACTAACAGACACAATAGGCCTACAACCAGCAATTTTTAGCCAAAAGGGTGTAAGCTACACTCTCCCACCACAGACTTTGGACCATAAATCCTCCTATGTAAAGTAAGTGGTTTGAAACCTAAGCGCTTAAACCAGAATCAATACACTTAGAATAACAGGCACAATAAGCCTTCACCAGAAATTCACAGCTTAGAAGGGTGTAGGCCACACTCTCCCATCACAAGAGTCCAGACCACAATCCTCCCAATGCAAAGTAACTGGTTTGGTGCCCAGGTGCTTAAACCAGAACTAAGACACTTTTAGAATAACATAAAAAAGAGCCTTCAACCAGCAATTCCCAGCTTAGAATGGTGTAGGCTATACTTTCCTGCCACAAGAGCCCAGACCACAACCCTTCCAATGTAAAGTAACTGGTTTAAAGCCCAAGTGCTAAAACCAGAACTAAGACACTTACAGAATAACAGACACGAGTGTTCAACCAGCAATTCCCAGCTCAGAAGAGTGTATGCTATAGTCCCCCTTTCAAAGAGTCTAGGCCACAAATCCTCCCAATGTAAAATAACTGGTTTGGAACCCAACTGCTTAAAACAGAACAAAGACACTTAGAACAACAAGCACAATAGGCCGTCACCCAGCAATTCCCAGCTCAGAAGAACAGAGGCCACCCTCTCCTCCCACAAGAGTGCAGACCACAAACCTTCTTAATGTAAAATAGCTGACCTGAAGCCCAAGTCCTTTAACCAAAACTAAGAGGCTTAGAGTAGCAACTGCAATTTAATCAGGCTACTAACAAGCAGTAATAAATGCAGCAGAATAAATGCAATTGAACACTATTAAGAAACAAGCAGTAAAAGTAAAATAAAGTAATGTAGGAAGAGGCACAAAAACAGTAAAAGCAGCTAAATAAAGTGTTTTTTATTTTCATTTTTTTAATTGAGTAAGAAGGGAGGAACAGAAGATAATTCAAAGTTGAGAAACTAAGAGGGTGGGCCTTCTCAAATGATCTCACTGTATACAATGGAATGAGCTGATGTGATAGGACTGGGAGGAATATCCAATATCAAATTTATAGTAGAGGCTGGAAACTCAAAAGTCACCAAGTTTAAAAAAACACAACAGTTGGGTGGGAGAGTGGTAGAAAAATGGAGAATGAAACACAACACAAGTAAAGAAACCTTTGAACTTAAGCCAGAAATATGTTCACAAAACATAAAAAACACAGCTATTGAAGAATTATGTTAACAACTACAACCTAGGAGCACAGGATTGTTAAATATCACTGAAATAGTTACAGCAAAAATTAAGTACTTATATCAGTGTTGTCTTTCCAAATGCTTATAGAAGCAGTAATGATTGGAGTCAGCCAGAGGTGAAGGCACAATAGAGTAGAAACTTGCAGAAGTAATTCCTTTATACCACCAAGATGAAAGGCTTTTCTTAAGTTATACCCTCAGGATAGTCAGACAAACATAGAGCTACTGACCAATATTTCACACTTAGATAATAATGGAGACTGAAACAGAACTAAAGTAAAGAAACCTTTGAACTTAAGCCAGAAATATGTTCACAAAACACAAAAAAAGCACAGCTATTGAAAAATGATGTTAACAACTGCAGTCTAAGAGCACAGAATTGTTAAATATCACTGAAACAGAGTAAACAAAATATATACCTAAATCAGTTTGTATGCTTATACCAGCACTGTATTTCCAAATGCTTATAGAAGCAGTAATGCTTGTAGCCAGCCAGAGGTGAAGGCACAATAGAGTAGAAACTTACAGAATTAATTCCTTAATACCACCAAGATGAAGAGCTTTTCTTAAGTTAAACCCTCAGGGTAGGCAGATAGAAAAACAAAGAGCTACTGTCCAATATTTCACACTTAGATAATAATAGAGACTGAAACAGAACAAAAGTAAAGACACCTTTGAACTTAAGCCAGAAATATGTTCACAAAACACAAAAAACACAGCTATTGAAGAATTCTGTTAACGACTACAACCTGAGAGCACAGGATTGTTAAATATCACTGAAACAGAGCAAAAAATATATATATACTTATATCTGCATTGTATTTCCAAATGCTTATAGAAACAGTAATGCTTGTAGCCAGCCAGTGGTGAAGGCACAATAGAGTAGAAACTTACAGAATGAATTACTTTATACCATCAAGATGAAAGTGTTATGGAATTGAGAGGTACTAAATATGCCCCCCTTATAAGGAACAAACTAGAGAAGTGTACGGTTGGTAAACAAGAGGTTAAACAATTTGAAAGGGAATTGGTAATTCCTTATAATAAGAATTCTGGGAATATTTTAAATATTAAGAGGAATTAGAATATGATAAAATGCGACAAAACGTTGCTTAATCCTTTGGGTAAGGAGCATAACATCAAAATGATGCTAGAAACAAATAAGGTATTAAATAGACATGAAAGTCAGAAACTACATGGCACAATAAAGTCTGGAGCATGCAGGCAGTGCCAATATATAGAAACTGACAAGTTTATTTTAGGTAATATACAAACATCAGTTTTATATTTAACACCAGGAATTTACAAAACTATAGTAGTGGTCTATATAGCCATGTGCTGTGTAGGTTCATAGGTGTGTACTAGGATAATGGCACTGGAACCTTTACAAGCCTAGCCCATAGGATTACCCTGGCATCATGCCACCTGACCTTAGTTCCCAGTGCCTCTGTCAAGCAGAGCCACTGGAGTGATCCCAGGAGTGAATTTTCTATTTCCCATCCACTCATCAAGATTTCTCTTGAAGAGGGCCAGTGAGGTGCTCTGTTTGAAATGTATGGGAACTCTATTCCATAGCATGGGCAGTTTCAGGGTTATGAACCTGTCCCTCCAGCACATTCTGTTGATTGTGGTAATGAGGTTGAGGTCTCTGGAGCATGTGGTGCAGAGGGATTGGGATTTCTTTAGATGTAGCATTTCTGACAAAGCTGGGTCAGACATAGTTTTGTAAGTCAAGCAGAGATCGCCTCTAAGTAGGCAATATGAGACAGAGAGTAGTTGGAGTTTTTTGAGTCTGTCCATATAGGATAAGTGCTTAAGGCCTAGGATCCTCTTTGTGAGGTACTTTTGCGGCCTCACCAGTTGTTGCAGGTGTCTAGTGAGGTACATGCCAAATGGGGCATTGTACTCAATGATTGATCTAATGAGGGAAGAGTAGAGAGAGACATTGACCTCTTTCTTCCTGGATGCAAAACCCTTAGTAATGAGATGTGCCACATAGAAGGACTTTCTGACTACAGTGGCAATGTGGTGGTCAAAAGAAAGGTTGCTGTCAACCTGTGTTCCCAGATATTTTATAATGCCTTCTGTTTTTAGTGGACTATCGTTGATGTGGTAATTCATGGGAACTGGGTTTTTCCCAAAGGGGATAACGACACATTTTTTGGCATTGAGCTTAAGGCCATGGTTCTGACACCAGTCGTTAGTTTCAGTGAGGCCTTTCTGTAGGATGTCAACATCACTCAGGGAGTTAATAATCGTTCCCAACTTGCAATCATCTGCGAACTTTGTCAGCCAGAGTCCCTTCATGCTGGCCTGGACTTCAGAGAAGTAGATACCAAACAGGAGAGGAGCCAGGACTGAACCTTGTGGGAGTTCAGTCTGACTTGGAGTCAGCTACTTTCACACTGTAGGTTCTATCTGTGAGCCACTTTACAACCCACATAGTGATATAGGGGTTGATGCTTAGCTTAGTGAGTTTTTGTATGATTCCTGAGTGGGGAATGGTATAAAAGGCCTTGGCTAGATCAAGGTAGGCTGTATGAACCACCTTGCCTTCATCCACAGCTCTGGTGACTGACTCAAAGAAGTCGACCAAGTTGAGCAGGCATGATCTACCCTTCACAAAACCAAACTGTGTGGGATCCAGAGTTTGGAGATTCCCTATATCCTTGTTTATTAGGTCAATGATGATGCATTCCATAGCTTGCATATCAGACTTGTCAGGCTGATGGAGCGATCGTTCCCAGGGTCTGTATTCGCTCCTCCTTTGTGGACATGGATGACTGTAGCAGTGTGCCATTCTGTAAGGGCAAAGCCTGAGGTGAGGCTGTGATTGAACAGGGCACACAGGTGAGGTGCCAGTTCACTCTGTAGTTCATGTAGAACACAGCCAGGGATATTGTCAGGTCCCATGGAAGCTGTATTCTTGGCCTTGGACAGTGCTGTTTTAACCTGCACAACAGTAATACTGGGTGCCTGGCAATCTACTGGTATTGTGTTTGGTCCATTGGGGGGAGAGGGGTAAAACTGGTACTGAATCTGTTGGCCAGTATATTGGCAATATCTGTTAGCTTGGTATAGGAGGTACCATTGTGCAGTAGCTCAGAGCAAATCTGGGTATTGCCATGGAGATTCTTAATATAACTATAGATGGCCTTGTGGTTGTCTTTACTATCAGCTGCAATTCTGTTTTCATAGTTAGCTTTAGAGGATTTGATGAGGGATCTCAACTTTTTGTTGAAGCTGATAAGGGAGTTTTTCCAGTTTTGGGACTTCACCTTATTCCACATCAATTTCCACCTTCTGTTGTAGAGTTTGTTTATGGCGGGGGACCACCAGATCGGCTTCCTTTTTTTGGAGGAGAGCGTCTTGGTTCTATTGGGTATGGCGAGAATATTTGTGCATGTGCTCGTACAGTGCATTGGTGTATGGTTTGGTGGTCATGCAACTATTCTCCATTTGCATGGGTGCTGTGAAGTTAGCCACCTCTGATTTTAGGAGCCCAAACCTAGCTTTGAAGACGTTTTTCATGGTGGCTATCTTTGTGGAGGGTGGTTGGAGGGTTGTGGATTTCCAAGGTGATTAGTTTATGGTCAAATCTAACCAGGGGGAAGGAGTAGACTTTTGGTGTAGAGCAACGGTCACCCATGTTAGTAATGACCAGGTCAAGGATGTTGCTACCTCTAGTGGGGGTAAGAAAGAGCTGGTCCAAGGCATTGGAATTAATGAATTTCAGGAAATGTTGGGTAAGTGTATTGGTACATGAGTCATTTTCCCAGTTAATGGAGGGGTAGTTGAAGTCACCCAGTATGAGAGCGTTAGGTTGGACCCTAATATTCTCCAGGGTGCTTAGGAATGTGGAGTGTGAGTGTTGGGACATGGTTGAGGACCTATAGCAGGCTACGACCTGAGTTGCTGTCTTACCCAATGTTAGCTGCACCTGAAGTATCCCTGATGTTTTATGTTGGGCTATCAGTCTGGAGGTATGTGTATCCTTTATGAATATGGAAACATCACCGCCTTTGGAGCTTTGGTCCAAATTTTGGGGGCGAAAGGTGTGGAATGAGTTATAGCCTGGTAGTGCAGGAGTGCTTTCTGCTGACTTGAACCAGGTCTCTGTTACAGCACAAATGTCGATGTTCTCCATTTTAAGAAGTGCTTCAAGCAAGAGCATTTTGAGATTTAGACTTCTAGTGTTGAACAGCATGACCCTCAGATTGCATTTGTTTGTAGCTGTTACAGTGGTAATTTGGTCTTTGGAGCACCGCCTAAAATTGCACTATAGGGGTGGCAAGAGCCTTGGCCAGTAAACAGAAGCCCAGGGGTGACAGATGCAGGCCATCTCTGGCAATGCATTGAGGTCTGTCAGTCATGTCATCCCAGGCAGACAGATACTGGATCCCCTTAGAATGACACCAGAAACTTAGCCAGTTGTTGAAATCAATCATTTTCTGCTTGTACTGTGATATCATTCTGGGTGATGGTAGGATGCTGCTCAGGGCTAGGGTCATACCTGCCTGGGCTACATAATCCAAGAGGTCTTCCATGTCTTTTTTCATGTAGTCCAGGGAGGTACATCTCAGGTCATTCACACCCACATGTATAATGACAGAGTCTTATTTGTACCTGTTGTTGAGGGACCTGAGTGTGTGCGTTACGTGGTGGATCCTGGCACCTGACAGGCAGCTGACTGTTACTTTCTCCTTATTCAACCTAGTAAGTGGGACATCAGTGTGCCTCACTACTGAGTCACCTATGACTAGTGTGTTGGGCATGCTGTTTTGCCTTAGGGGCTTTGGTTGAGTGGCACACTGTTTAGGAGAGTTATGTGTCTCATGATTAGTGTTGTGATTAGTGTTGTGATTAGTGTTGTGATTAGTGTTGTGCTGTGGTGGCTGAGTGCATTTCTGCTGTGTATGCCTTGATTTTTATGTTGGAAATAACAGAAAGAGTTCTAAGAGTTAGAATATATGAGAACTGTTATGTTATTAATAGGAGGAATGAGAACAATATACTATACAAGCACACACTATATTGTAAAGACTTTCAGAGATTTTCTTTTGCCGTATTGAAACAGGTACGGAACTACCATAGGGGTGGCATGTGGGAGGTTTTATTAGAGTACAAGGAATTCATATGGAAATTAAGATTAAGTGCCGACTTGGCCATTGGTCTCAATGAAAATGTTTCTGTTAATTCAGTATTGCAATTGAATGTGACCAAATTGTGATTTATTTGCATGAATATTTATAAGTATATTATAAGTATTAGAAGTTGTATAATGGACAGGATAATTGTGATTGATTTTGACATTCATACATTATTTTAATATTGGTCTTAATAACAAAATAAATATTTACATTCTAAATGTGTATGCACCTTTAAGACACGACTAAATTGGTAATGTGCTTCATGGATTTTAGTTCTGATTAAGTCCCTGAGATTGAGGGGATGAAAACACCCGACTATTGTATTTTTTTATAACTATTAAAAAGGTTTTTATGGTTCTTTACAGCTGTGTGGTCCTTCCTTGGAAGTGAATCTACCAAGGAACTTAATTTTGTGGTGTTTTAACTGTTTTCTTGGATGCTCTCTTGTGATTTTTCTTGGTTATAGTTTCTTTTCTTGTTTTATATTTTTATATATTTTCTTTTATGTGTTGTAAACTTTTGTCTCTTATTGTTCCTGACAGATAGTTGTCAGTTCACCCTAGCTGTCTGGCAGTACATGGCTCTTCAGTGTTAGGTGGAATTATGGTGGTGGCACTGCATGTGATATACCCACTATACTTTGTGGGAGTTTCTGTGAGGTCCTGTTCTGGACTGAGGTCATGCAGCACCATGTCTCACTGACGTCACACTACCTGCAGTCTCCCCATTATTATACTTCTGTTATATTCAGGCTTCCATATGTTATAGAATATGCAGGGCATGAACACTTGCCTGCTACCAGTCATACAGTGTGTAAGTAGAATGTAGAGAATGTACCTAATTTTACAGCATCACACTTTAGCTTTAACAGCACTGTGATGTGCCCTTTCTCCTTTATCTGATAGTTAAGTTATTCAGTCCAGTACAGAACAGTTTGAATTATGACTTATTTCTATTTTTTTGTCTGCTTACCTTAAGTGAGTACAACTGATTTGCTGTGTGGTTCTCTCCACCATTTCCCATTCATGTTGACATTGTGGCAGAGGTCCATTACAGTGATGAAGCTAAAGTGCCTTGCAAAAAGGGGTTTCAAGTTCAACACTGGCAGGAAGCCTTGATGCATTTCGTGAGAAGCACCAGTCACAACTGAAGTCTGCTTGGGAGAGAGCAATATGTACATACATCACCTAGAAAAATGACATCCTGCAGAAAATAAGATTTGACTATCCAGATCCAGCCATCAGGCCACCGTGATAGGGTGTGGCTCATGCAAGGTGCCTTTCTGATCCACCACACGGGAATGAATTCCTTTTTGGCAGGATGTTTGCTGCTCACACCTCACTGTAGCCCCCAGAGATATTAGCTCCCTATCTCTTTTGTCACATGTCACGTTCTGTGCATTGTTCAACCTTCCCCAGCACCATCTGTCCACCCTTTGCTTGTCCTTCTAGTGTCTCCCCATGCCACTGTGTGCACATTACTCTTATTTATTCATGCTGTTCTGCATTTGCTTTCTACACCCCACAAAAAAGTGGTTTCTATTCCCCACAATATATTTGTTATGCCGGGTGTTACACTTGATCTTCTGCATTTCAGTTTCATGCTGTACCCACAACCACAGAAAAATAAAAAAAAAACTTCTGTTAAAGCTTAAAACCACAGCAATATCTGTAGAGAACCTCCTAGCTGAACATATAAAAATAGCAGTCAAGTTAAGTTTTTCACTTATCCAGTCTCCCTACTAATCAATAGGTCTATCAGTGAACCACATGTCGCTACAATCTTGAAACAGTTATATCATCCCACTACACAATGAAGGCTTATTAATAAAACTGAACAACTATAGACTAATTGCTATTCCACCCCATAAAATCATAGAATGATACATACAAAAACAAGTTCTAAATTATCATCTAGGCAGTCAACTGTGCAAGTACAGCTCTTATTTCCTTCCTAAGTACTATTAGTACTCATCACATTACTAGATACTATTAGTACTCATCACATTACTAAATACTATTAGGACTCATCTTAGGACTCATCACATTACTAGATACTATTAGTACTCATCACATTACTAAATACTATTAGGACTCATCACATTACTAGATACAATTAGTACTCATCACATTACTAGATACTATTAGTACTCATCACATTACTAAATACTATTAGGACTCATCACATTACTAGATACTATTAGTACTCATCACATTACTAAATACTATTAGTACTCATCACATTAGTAGTCAACTAGTCTGCTCAACCTTCCTTGATCAATCAAAAAACTTTGACACCATCTCCCACCTTAAACTACTAGACTCATTAGGAGACCTGAACTTCTTCCAACAAACTCTCCTATGGTTCCAACGTTCCCTAAGTATCAGAACCCAAGCGGTCAAATGGAAATCCATCTATAAATCATTTTTCCTTGTAGATATACGAGTCCCATACGAATCAGTACTAGGACTACTTCTCTTCAACATATTCTTTGACAAGATATACACAGCCTCAGTTCCATCTGAAATAATTCAATATGCCAGTGGTGCTACTCTGGTATGCACAGTCCCCTGCATTCATGAGCAAAGACTTATACAAGATGCATGCAATTCAGATGAAAACTCACCCCAAGCCTGCAATCTAATAGTAAACCCCCCAAAATGTAAAATTATGATCTTCTAGTCCAAGAACATACAGTGGATATAAAAAGTTTACACACCCCTGTTAAAATGCCAGGTTTTTGTGATATATAAAAAAAATGAGACCACCATAAATCATTTCAAAACTTTTCCCACCTTTAGTGTGACCTATAACCTGTACAATTCAATTGAAAAACAAACAAATCTGTTAGGGGAAAAAATATAAAAAATAAAAAACGTACAATACGTTGGTTTCATAAGTGTGCACACCCTTAAACTAATACTTTGTTGAAACACCTTTTGATTTAATTACAGCATTCAGTCTTCTTGAGTATACACCTGACATCAATTAAAGCAACTCTGATCAACCCCAAATACAGTTCAGCTGTCCTAGTAGGATTTTTCTGACATTTACTCAGTTGCCTGCTACAGCAAAAGCCATGGTTTGCAGAGATCTTACAAAGCATCGATGGGATCTCATTTTTGAAAGATATCATTCAGGAAAATGGTACAAAAACATTTCCACAGCTTTGGATATACCATGGAACACAGTGAAGACAGTTATCAAAAAGTGGAGAAAATATGGGACAACAGTGGCGTTGCAAAGAACTGGATGTCCCTCCAAAATTGATAAAAAGACAAAATGAAAACTGGTTAGGGATGCTGCCAAGAGACCTATAGCTACACGGAAGGAGCTGCAGGAAGTTCTGGCAAGTACTGGTTGTGTACTACATGTGACAACAATCTCCCGTATTCTCCATATGTCTGGACTATGGGGTAGGGTTCCAAGATGGAAGCCTTTTCTTACACAGAAAAACATCCAGGCTCAGCTAAAATTTGGAAAACTATACATTAAGTCTCCCAAAAGCACATGGGAAAATGTTATGGTCTGATGAGACCAAGGTTGAACTTTTTGGCCACAATTCCAAAAGGTACATTTGGCGCAAAAACAACACTTCACTTCACTAAAAGATAACCATCCCCATGGTGAAGCATGGTAGTGGCAGTATCATGATTTGGGGTTGCTTTTCTTCAGCTGGAACTGGGGCTTTAGTCAAGGTGGAGGGAATTATGAACAGTTCCAAATACCAGTCACTTTTAGCCCAAAACCTTCAGGCATCTGGTAGAAAGATGAATATGAAGAGGAATGTCACCTTTCAGCATGACAATGACCCCAGGCATACATCCAAATCAACAAAAGAATGGCTTCATGAGAAGAAAATTAAAGTTTTGAAATCCAGACCTAAATCCAATAGAAAATCTGTGGGGTGACCTGAAGAGAACTGTGAACAAGAGATGCCCTTGCAATCTGACAGATTTGGAGTGCTTTTGCAAGGAAGAGTGGGCAAATATTGCCAAGTCAAGATGTGCCATGCTGATAGACACAAGATGCAAGAAGACTGAGTGCTGTAATTAAATCAAAAGGTGCTTCAACAAAGTATTAGTTTGAGGGTGTGCACACTTATGCAACCAGCGTATTGTACATTTTTTAATTTTTATATTTTCCCCCTAATAGAGTTGTTTTTCCATTGAATTTTACAGGTTATAGGTCACATTAAAGGTAGAAAATGTTTTGAAATGATTTATTGTGGTCTTTTTATTTCTATCACAAAAACCTGGTATTTTAACAGGGGTGTGTAAACATTTTATATCCACTGTAACTGTTCTTGCACTCAGTATAATCCCATTGAAAAATATTAAAATAGATACCATCCCATTCCCAAAACTGATAAGGATCACACAGTAAATAGACTCATCAGAAACTTGATCAGTTGCATAGGGTCAAAAACTTTCTAATAGACTAGCCATAAAGCCACTTTCACTGCTTATCACCTACCTTTTCTAACATATGCCACCACCTCCATATTTACTAATCTCCAAACACTTAAATTAAGAAGCTCCTCCAATACTATAACAAAATAACCAAATTTGCCACTGCTCTACCTACTCTACCTATCTCTCCATCAGGTCCTATTTATATCACAGTAAAGGTTTAAGTCTTTAGAATTAATAATTCTGGTGCTGTTTGTTTTGTGTATGTGCAGGAGATCCATCAAAGTGGGGTCTGACAATGCCCTGTATGCCAGGCATAGATCTTCCCTCAACAGCCTGTAGAAAACAGAATACAGGGATAGGGCCTCAAGGCAGTCTGCACAGGACATTTTACTTACACCTTGTATTCTTTTAGTGAGGAATGTCTGTTGACGCTCCAATTGTTGGCTATGCCTGGTTAGGTACATACCAAAGGTGGCATTGTACTGATTGATAGGTCTAATGAATGTTGAATACAGTGAAACAATGACTTTCTTGCACCTAGATTCCATACCTTTGTTTATAAATAGCACAGCATAGAATGATTTCCTCATTACTGTAGACACATGATGGTCAAAAGCTCGAGTACTGTCTATGTGTGTCCCCAAGTCCCTGACTACTGGGTCAACTTTTAAGGGTGTGTTGTCAATATGATAGTTACCAGGGTGGATGATTTCCTGAAGGATACTATTATGCATTTCTTTGCATTTAGATTTAGTCAGTGCTGTGGCACCAGTTGTTTGTCTGTGTCAGCCCTTCCTGGAGAACATTTGTGTCAGTGGGTGATTTAGTGACAACACCTAATTTGCAAGGCTGTGATTTAAAATAAGAACAGAATAAAACTTGAATGCAATATAAGAAGTACTCAGTACCATTTAAGTAACAAAACATCAACTGAATGCACTTGTAGAAATTGAAAAACAGAGTTGTTTAGGCAGGGGTATGCATTAGGCCTGCTGAATCACAAATTACACAAGGCACACTTAAAGGAGATGCAAAGAACATCACTGGTTTAGCCATTCATAACTTTAGCAAAGCCTAGTAATCCATATGAAATATTCATCAAAAACAAGGAAAATGATTAAAAAAGCTAGTGGTAAGCAAAACTAGCACATTAACCAGTTATAATCACTCAGAATATTACAGTTAAAAAAACTCCAGTATGGATTCTGCTTCCTTGTGTTTTAAGTTTTCATTCCATTATATTTAAAATAAATAAATAAATAACTAAATAAATAAATGTGCAAGTTGTGTGCAGCATGAAATAAAATTCATGAAATTATGTTCCATCCAACACACTTAATGAAAATATACTCCTCTCAAAAAGTGCTGAGCACTACTTTTTGAATGTTATTTTTTTCTGGGTATCACATTATCTCCTGTGTGGAGGGCCACACCAACTATACTCCCACTAACTTGTATAAGAAATGCTAAGTTTCAACACTACATATAAAGCAAATTGCCTGCTTTTTGAGTGAAACCAAATTACTTTCCTTTCTGATATATGGTAAGTCATCATAAGACAAATATCAAATTTTAGTTCTATTTTTTTCAGTAGAATACAAACTGCTAAAGTCTATTTTATCAAATTGTACTAATAAAAAAGCAAACGACTCTATAAACAACATTGTTGCTTTATATTTTGGGCAAACTGGGCATAAAAGTATTAGCATGCAGTAACTCTGCCTAACTGGCACAATAATCACCCTACAGATATTTTAGGATGGTAAGAACTAGTTTTATTATGTACAGGGAAAAGTCTGAGCAGAGATGTATGCGAGTACATTTTATATCTATCTGTTTAACAGCCATAGCAGTAGGACAAGAAAAAGTTATACAGATTTTATAAGTTTTAAGATAAAAAACAATTTGTATCCATTGAAGTTCATCACATTGAGTAGCCTTGGTTGAATGGATTATATCCTGCCAAGTAATGTTCCGACTAGATTCCAGAGCTTCAGGGTACCTTCCACATACCCAAACCATCATACAGTTTGAGCTGAGCTGACTAAAAAGGCAGATTTGGGTGGCAAGTCCTTCAGAGCTTTCTGCCATCGAAGAGTATGCTCCTCTGTGGGCTTTTGGGGATTGGAGGATTGACAGTTGGCTTGTGCATTACTGGAAACATCTTCCACATAATCTTTGATGGCGGTGAGTTCTGATTCATCAGACCAGACTCACTTATTTCTGCATGTACTTCAACACATGCTGTCCTAAGAAGTGATACTTCTGGTTCCTCCTTCTCATGTTGGGAAAGGTTTTTATTGACTGATTGATTGATTTTAGTGCCAAAGTAAGAACATATTTGGAGACCAGTTATGTATTTTTCTTTCCAAGACCGGATCCATCTGTGGGGAATTCCTCAAGCAGACCTATTTGCCTCTTCTATGAACAATCAGCTGATAAGACTCTGCTCCAGGACTCCATGCAAAAAGGTCAGAAAGACAGGTGCCTTTTCCTTTAGACAGGAATATTTCTATATGCTTTTCCACCCTTTCCACTGATAACCAGGGTGCTTCTGAGGATTCAGGAAGAAATCTCCCCAAATCATTGTGTTAACTCTCCTCTGGCCAGGCAACAGTGGTTCTCCTTTCTTTTGGTAATAGCCAGAGGCAATTACCACAAGCTTCCTCACAAAATAGATTTACTCACACAAGATCAGGGATGTTTGATACACCCCAACCCCAATCAACTTCAACTGACTGCCTGGATTACAGGGTTTTAATTCCCTTTTGGTACCTGTTGACTGAAGGTATGCAGCAGGTATTAATGGAGACAAGAAAGCTTGCTATTAGAAAATCATATAGTATCAAAAGAAAAACATTTTCTAGTTGGTACCAACAACATAGCCAACACTCGTTTGGGGATAGTTGTTCTCTGGTGTTGCAACATGTGTGAGTTATTATCCTATGGCTTTTCTTTTTCCTCCATCAAGGTTTATTTATTGGACATTTCAGCATGTCTGCCCATGGATCCTCCTCTTTCAATGCCTTCTCGTGTCAAAATGTTTTTGAAAGAGGTTTTGCAAAAGGAGACTTCAAGGAAATCATTGGCCCATCCTTGGGATGTTAGTTTTGTGTTAGAGAAGCCGACACTTGCTACATTTGAACCAGCAAGTATGGCTGACTTGAGATTCTTAACATGAAAAACTGTTTAAATGATTGCTCTGACCTCTGCAAGAAGTATATCCAAGTTGCAGGCTCTTATGGTGAGTCAATCTTATCTCAATTTCCACAGAAGCAGGGTTTCTTTGAGAACTAATCCTTGTTTTATACCTAAAGTGGTGTCTAAGTTTACATTAAGCCAAACTATCCATCTCCCCATTTTCTTTCCTGAACCTGAAAATGTGGGAAAAAGGATACTCCTTACCTTGGATATCACAGACTACTTGGATGCTATCTTGACAGAACTAAATATTTTATAACTTTAGGAAAATAGTTCATTTTTTGTGAGGGTAAGAAGGGACACCCTGAGTCAAAACAGACTATTTCCAAATAGTTGTCTCAGGCTATTACCTTTTGTTATATTCACCACAACAAAACTATTCTATTCAGGATCAAGGCCCACTGTAACAGAGCATTGGCTTCATGTATGGCTTTTTGGAAAGGGAAGAATTTTAGAAGTATTCCAGAAGCAGCAATTTGGTCCTCTATTCATACATTACAAAGCATTACAAGCTTGATTCCTTCTCTAGGTCCAGATTGGGCTTTGTTAGGACCATTCTCCTGGGGCTCCAAGACCCTCTCCTTCCACCTTCCAAATGTAGTATGCTGGAGTAACCTACCCATATAGCTAAGGCTACTGCAACTCTAATCAGTAGGATGCACACAGTACAGTTGTATAACTAAACTGACAATAATAATAGGTGTCCAAATATCAGTGCTGCAGTTGCTGCTCCCTCACTCTATCCCCCTTATTCTTTGGCATGTGATTTGTGCCAGGGTGTGGACACATTTTTATTTTTGGCATTCTCCTCTCAGGCTGCAACCTCCCTTTCTTTGTTGGAATGAAAGCTCTAAAGGGCATGGCCCACAAACCTGTCTTTTTAATCAGCTCATCTTGAACTAATTAACCACTTGGGTAAATGGAAGGTGCCGGCCAGCTTTTACATCCTTTGCAGGAAATAACCCATACAACTAAGGATACTGCAACAGTGATCATTTGGACATCCATTATTATGATAGGTTTACTTGCTCAATAGTAATTTCTTGTATACTGTTAAATAGGCCAGTATTATTGACTCTTTATGGAGTGCCACTACAGAAGTACAATAAGGTTTCATATTACATGCTTTGTATTTTTATGCTCAGTGTTACTAGTGTAAAGCACTTATTCCCTAAATTACTAGAGCAACATCACATAGGAGTCACACAAAAGGTGGCACGCCTGCACAGAGACACACTCACATACATTTTTCCATGGCTGCACAAACACTATGTGCCAATGAGACTATGTGTTTAAAATATCAGAAGACATATTAATAGCTAGATCTAAATATTATTTATGTAGATGGACAAAGTGTATCTAAAGACTTGTTAAAAAATTCTAATTTGGTGAACATTTTTGAAATAGTTATAAAGAGTCTGGACACAAAGTTTATTAACAAAGGGCTAGCCATGCTCTAGTAAGAAACCAGTTATTACTAAAGTATCTTCTTAATCCTTCATTTGATACCTCATATTTCAGGTGACATTTTAAGCCATTATTGTAGTAATTTGAAGAAGAGTATCTGTTAAATGTGACAGTCCTTACAGAGCATAATTCCATTTTTTTAATAAACAGAATTAAAAAGGTTTAAGAAAATAGATAGCACTGTTTGTCAAGGACAGGTTTCACATTACGTAGCCTAGAACAGATACTTATGCTTTGAGATAAAACATACTTATGGATTTCTTGTCATATAATAGTGGTATTTATGCTTGCTCAACTGAAGTGATTGTTCTTTGTTCAATAAGAAAATGAAACTTTTAATTTAAAGGTTTCATTTTATATCCTTTCAGTCTTATGTTACTTAGAGATTAATTTAATATTCTCCCTGCTAAACGTGGTATGTTATTTAGCCTCACTTATAAAAGTACATACTTGTTTATGAGAATTTGCCAGAAGATTTGTTGTATGTATAAGATTATGCAAGAAAAAACTTTGCAAAAGCATTGTGCTTGTAAATCTGAAACATTATTTTCCTAATTATTTCTTCTTTTTCTAAGTAATCCATCTTGGAACTAGTCATTATGTTGCTTTATTGTTCTATTTAAATTCGTAGCCGTGGTGGTGTAGCGGTAGCATTGTCGCCTCACAACAAGAGGTTCTCCTGTTCGATTCTCAGTTGAAGTGCCTTCTGTGTGAAGTCTGCATGTCCTCCCCATGGTCGAGTGGCATTTGAAAGACATGTGTAAATGGGCATGCCTTTGTTGAAGGTTGAGTGTCGAGTTGGCACTGTAAAATCTATTGCTAATCATTAGCGGACCAGAGTTCTGCTGTGGTGATGCCTAACCAGTAAAAGCCGAAAGAAGAAGATTGTTCTGTTTAGATGAACATATAAAGCAAAATGGTACACTGAATATAATTTGTTTCAGTGCAATTGCTTATACTCTTTCATGACATCAGTGAAAACCTAATTATAAAGTCTTCACTGGTAGTTTTAGTGAGTCATTCTGAGAGATCACATATTTTGTTTATACCTTTCGACTTTGTTAGCCATAACTGAGCAAAGCAAGGTAACTATTTGTCTATGGCTAGGTGGCTACATCATAATTGCATTAGGTATAATTGTGGAGCAAATTCTGGCTCAGTAGTTTCATAGAAAGCAGTGAAATGGTGTTAATAAGGCTTTCAAAGATGATATAATTTTGAGAGAACTTAACTTCTAAGAAACACACATTGATCTTTTTGTGGTCTGAATTAGTTTACTTTACCATTGACTGTATCTTCTATGATAACCCTCCTTATCTAATATGCTGTATATTGGTTTGCCAAGGTGACTACCTGCAAGGATGGCAGAAGAAAAACTACATTGTTAGTTGAATCTCATTGACTAAATGCGCTGTGATGACATAGGTATTACATTTCTACTAATCTCCAGTGTTAATAGTTGTGACATGTAACAGAGTGGGACCTGGACTTTAGAGAAGACTTTATAATGGAGGTAGACTGAAACAGCAAATGATGCCAATCTATTAGTCCTTGTGTGCATTATCACTAGCTGCAGGTATTGTTCTTTTTTAGCTCTTGATATAGCAGCCTCAGCCAGGATTGTGTTACCTTCACGGAAAAAAAATATTTTTTTGAAGTCAAGCACCTGTTTTTGTATTATGCTAAGGAGGTCATATATTTCCTGAAATCAGGAGAGTAACCACCAAAAACAACGGTGGTATAAATTGTGGTTATTTATTTCTATTTCTGTTTATTTATTTATTCATATGTGTTTGCTGTGGTAGTGCATTGATCAATATTGACCAATTCCAGGCTGAGACTGGGTGTTTTAAAGGTTATCATCCTAGCCATGACATATAAAAAAGTGTTGGCATACCTGACATACATACATACATACATACATACATACATACAAGCACTATTTTCAGAAGTGTCTTTTTTTCTTTTCCTGATGCATACAGATCCCAGAGTACAAGAGCAGGCACATTTAGAAGAACAAACAATTAACAATTGACAATGGCTTGCATTGAAACATTACTTCAGATCTTGTAAAATAATAACATCTTTACTGCCGTCAACTCCAATGTATTTTTTTTTTTGCAGTTTTTTAAAATATATAATGGACTGTTGATAAATATCAAACTATGTAGCGAGAGAGGTCTGTGCTATAGCTGCCATTTGCCATGCTCATATATCATGTGTCTGAACACAAAAATTCGAAGCAGTAGCATCTTTAACAATGATGCCAGCAACTAATAAATGCTCACTGAGATATTACCCTTATAATCATTCTTAAGTACAATTGCTCTTGAGTGGTCCACCCCTTGTGTAAATTTCATTTCAGTAGCCCATTCCAGACTGTTACCTCTTTGACTCATACTTCTGAGTACTGAAAGGTCATATTGTAAAGGCTCTCCCCGTAAACTGACTCAGCTTCTGTTATCATGCTTTTCATATTTTTCTCCCACTAATTTAATTACTAATTGTACATATCTATGGCGATAGCCTTGACCACATACCTCTCAACTGTACAGATTTTCATAGAATGTCCAGCTTTTTGTCTGATATTTTAGGTCCACTTTTCATAAAATGGTGGTTTTCTTGCAAATCATTCAAGATTTAAGTCAGAAAATAAAGACCGATGTTTGGGTTTCAGTCTTCATACCCTTGAGAAAATTCAAGCTAAAGCAAAACCTGTTATTCTATCTACTTTCTAAGTCTGTAAGAGCAATATTTAAAAATTGTCACTATTTTTGAGCCTTTGACCCCCAGTATTTCTGGCTTTGTCAACATTTCTTGCTCTAACAGGTTGAGAGGTATGCTTGACCATCCTTACTAGCCCACAATTGAGATATTTAATTAGTAGCCGTAATGTGTACTGCCCTACAAAGAAGATATAATCTGACAAAGCAACACGCATTCAGTTTGCTAAAAAAATCTTTTTTTTACAAACTTTGTTTCCCTAGTATCTCTTTAACAATAAAAAGTAGATTTAGACTAAAAGTACGCTTTTAAATAACTACCAAGAAAAAAGGAAGTCTTATAAAGCAGTACACTTTTGTTTAACTTACATTTTTATTCTGAAAAGACTTTACATTATGTATGGAGTCACATCGAAGACCATATGGCCGAGACCATATGGTAGAAGTTTTGAAACTCCGAACAGTTTCTATTAAGATCGCTGTATAGCGCGGAACTCGGGATTTGCCATTTTCCTCACTGTAGTGCGATCTTGGAGTTGGTATATTTAAGTAGCAGGGGGTGTGAGGGATGCAGGGGGGTGCCCCCTGCAAAACAGTACAGGTAAGTTGTTTTATTTTAATTATTTACTTTATATTTTTGTTTTGAAGTTTCAAAACTTCGGATATATGGTCTTGGCCATATGGTCTTCAGAGTTTTGGAACTTCAAGCTTGTGATAAGGATCTATATATATATATATATATATATATATATATATATATATATATATATATAGAAACACTTTATAACCTCGAATTACTGAAATGTCGAATTTCAGTATCTCAAGACTATAAAGCCGAATGTTAAAAATAGCGAAAGGTCATAATTGCGAACTCGAATATATGTCGAATTCACGGTTATGACCTTACGCTGCGTAATGTCCAGGATTGTGTTTTGATGGTGCGTGGTGCCATGTGTGGATGTAGGTGTTATGTCAGGTAAGTGTTTTCTAAGGGTTTTGAGTGGGAGTTAGAGTGTGTGTGAGTGTGCTGATGTGTTTGATGTGTTTGTGAGGGGTCGGATAATGTGCGTGTGTGAGTTGGCTTTTGTTTTGTGTTTGTGCGATCTCGGAGTTAGTATATATAAATAGGTGAGGTGTGGGGGGTGCAAGCCCCCCACATGGGGGGGTGCAGGGGGGCTTGCCCCCTGCTTATGTGTGTATGAGTTGTGTATGTGTGTATTTTTGTTTGTTTATGTTGTGATGTGGGTGTTGTGGTGTATGTGTGGTATAGTGTGTGTGATTTTTTTGGTGTTGTGAATTTTGCATTTTTTTTGTGTCGGTGTTTTGTGAATTCGGTTTGGTAGTCTCGAGATACTGAAATTCAATATTTCAGTATTTTGAGGTTATAAAGTGAATCCATATATGGAAACACTTTATAACCTCGAATTACTGAAATGTCAAATTTCAGTATCTCGAGACTATAAAGCCGAATGTTAAAAATAGCGAAAGGTCATCATCGCGAACTTGAATATATGTCGAATTCGCGGTTATGGCCTTACGCTGCGTAATGTCCGGGATTGTGTTTTGATGGTGCACGGTGCCGTGTGCATGTAGGTGTTATGTCAGGTAAGTGTTTTCTAAGGGTTTTGAGTGGGAGTTAGAGTGTGTATGAGTGTGCTGATGTGTTTGATGTGTTTGTGAGGAGTTGGAGAATGTGCGTGTGTGAGTTGGCTTTTGTTTTGTGTTTGTGCGATCTCGGAGTTAGTATATATAAGTAGGGGGTGCAGGGGGGCTTGCCCCCTGCATATGTGTGTATGAGTTGTGTATGTGTGTAGTTTTGTTTATGTTGTGATGTGGGTGTTGTGGTGTATGTGTGGTATAGTGTGTGCGTTTTTTTTCGGTGTTGTGAATTTCGCGTTTTTTTTGTGTTGGTGTTTTGTGGATTCGGTTTTATAGTCTCGAGATACTGAAATTCAATATTCCAGTATTTCGAGGTTATAAAGTGAATCCATATATATATATATATATATATATATATATATATATATATATATATATATATATATATATATATATATATATATCCTGTTTCCCTTGTTCCACATCTTGCTTATCTCCCTTACTCATGTTCACTCATACAACTATGCTTCTTTAATCCTACTATGCTTACATTATCAGTAAATTAACAATAAAGGGA
This sequence comes from Protopterus annectens, assembly GCF_019279795.1. Classification (NCBI taxonomy): domain Eukaryota; kingdom Metazoa; phylum Chordata; order Ceratodontiformes; family Protopteridae; genus Protopterus; species Protopterus annectens. Next base: position 371,385,466 of record NC_056739.1, on the reverse strand, counting down.
GTATTCCAACTCTTAACTGTCACGCTTATTTCACATTCTCTTATTTTTGTTCACTAACGTTTTGTTCCATAAATTCTCCATATTTCAAGTTCCAGTCCCTTAAAATGTTGTGCTACACATTGAAGGCTGCTTGTATTAAGCTATGGTAATTACTACATCTTGTATGCAGCTGTATAATTCCTGTGTTGAGACTATTTTTTTCAACTCATATAAAGTATAGTTTATTTTTAAGGCACTAGCATTTATTTAACAATAATCCCATAAAACAATAAGTGCAGTCCCCATGCGTGGTACACAACAGTTCTGTCATCGGCCAGGTGCTATTACATATATCACTTCCTGGTCCAAAATTGACAGTTACAAAAGAAAGCGAGAGAGAGACAGAGACAGACAAAAACTCCCTATTAAACAATATAGCTAGGCTCTGGATTTACATAGAATACCATTTGATATATCCCATTTGATTCTCTTATCATTCTTCCCTTAGCTCCTTTGCACCTCTGACTATCCACCATTTTCTTTTCTTCTTTTAATTTGTGTAAATACCTATACTAAGACTATAACACCTAAAATAACTATATGCAATTGGTCAGTCAAGCTACTCCACAGTGCTTTTACCCCTTCTTTACTGTGGTGTGGATGTGCAATATTAGTTATAAGGCTAAAGTTAGATAGTACCTTAAAAGGCTCTGCAGGTCACAATGTGGGACAGGAAGAGTTTAGACTGAGGTCACATCTGAATATACCAGACAGTGACCCTGGCAATGGGTGAACTTAGGCAATCGGGCCTACCTGTCAGCATCATGATTATGGTTCCCCTGCTGTCTTGGAGGAATTATTGATACTTTTGTTTGTTTTTTATTCAGTAGGTGGACCAAAGGGGTCTTTCCTGGTCTCCCACCTTAGTTATAGAGACTGGAGGTTGTAGAGCTGTGCTGGAAGCTAGATGCCCAAATTAACAATAAAGGGCTATCCCTAATAGAACCAAGATGCTATCCTTCCAAAAAAAGAAGCCAATCTGGTGGTCCCCTGCCATAAACAAACTCTACAACAGAAGAAAGAAACTGTTGCAAAAAAGAGTAAAATCCCATGATTGGAGGAACTCTTTGGTCAACCTCACTAAGAGGCTGAGATCCCTCATAAAATCCTCCAAAGCTAGTTACGAAAACAAAATCACCACTGATTCTAAAGACAACCACAAAGCATTCTATAGCTATGTCAAGAATCTCAATGGCAGCACTCAGAACTGCTATGAGTTACAGCACAATGGCACTAAATATACAGAACCAACCAATATTGCCAACATCCTGGCAGCTAGGTTCAGTGTTAACTTTACCCCCCTCTCACCCCCTAAAGGGCCCATCTCTATATCAGAAAAATGCAAAGTTCCTGTAATCACGGCTGCACAGGTAAAATCCACACTCTCCAAAGCCAAGAACACAGCATCCATGGGACCTGACAACATCCCAGGCTGCATTCTACAAGAACTACAGAATGAACTGGCAACCCACCTAAGCACCATGTTCAGTCATAGCCTCACCTCAGGCTTTGTGCCCACTGAATGGCGCACAGCGATGGTTATCCCACTCCAAAAAAGGGAAGCCACCACTGACCCCAGGAACTACTGCCCCCTTAGCCTAACGAGCCTGGTCTGCAAGGTCATGCAACGTATCATCATGGAACTTATAAAACAAAGACATTGGTAATCTCCAAACTCTGGACCCCACCCAGTTCAGCTTTGTAAAATGCAGATCATGTCTCCTAAACCTGATAGACATCTTTGAAGCAGTCGCCAAAGCCGTAGAGGAGGGTAAGGTGGTTCACACAGCCTATCTAGATCTCGCCAAGGCTTTTGACAAGTGGAGTACCACAGAGTTCAGTTCTGGGTCCTCTCCTGTTTAGTATCTACTTTTCTGAAGTACAGGCTAACACAGAAAGTCTTTGGCTAATGAAGTTCACAGATGATTGCAAACTAGGAGCCGTAATTGAAATGCCTAATGATGTGGACATCCTACAAAAGGGCTTCACTGAGACAGATGGCTGGTGTCAAAGCCATGGCCTCAAGCTCAATGCCAAAAAGTGCATTGTCATCCCCTTTGGTAAAAACTCTGTACCCATGAGCTACCACATAGGTCTTAGTCTACTTAACACCGAAAGTGTGATAAGAGACGTTGGGACACAGGTGGACAGTAGTCTCTCCTTTGATAAGCACAGGTGGACAGTAGTCTCTCCTTTGATAAGCACATCACCACAGTAGTCAAGAAATTCTTGTATATGGCACCTCTCATCACAAAAGGGTTCTCATCCAGGAAAAAAGAGGTCATTGCTCCCCTCTACTCATCACTCATTAGACCCATTATAGAGTACAACACCCTTTTTTGTATGTACCTCACAAGACATCTACAACAACTGGAAAGGCCGCAGAAATACCTCACAAAGAGGATTACCAGACTCAAACAGATGCCCTATGCAGACCGTCTCAAAAAACTCCAGCTTTACTCCGTCGCATATTGCCTAGTCAGAGGCGACCTCTGCCTAACATACAAAGCTACGTCAAACCCAGAGCTGTTGGACATGCTCCACTTAAAGAAATCCCAATCCCTCCGAGCTACATGCTCTAGGGACCGAAACCTTGTCACCACAATAAACAGAACATGATGGAGGGATAGATTCCTGTCCCAGAGACTTCCCATACTCTGGAACAAACTACCTATCTATATCCAAACAAAGCTCCTCATTGGCACTCTTCAAGAAAAATCTTGATGATTGGATGGGAAATAGGAAATTCACCCCATGGATCACCTCTTTGGCTCTGCTCAACAGGGGCACAGGAAAATAATTTTCTTGGGTGGCAAAATTCAGGGTACCTTTTTGGCTAGGCTTATATAGGCCCTAGGGCCAATAGCCTAGCACCTACCAATGAACCAATATATGACACAGCTTCTGGAGTAGCCACTAAAATTATAATATAATGTCATTGCTCATCAATCTATTCCCCATGGAGTAAAAGGACAGGTGCTTCAATTTATCCTTATATGACAAGTGCATTCCAGGTGCAATTTGTCTCATAAAGCATCTCTGCCTATGACTGCTAGGCATGCAAACTATATATGTTGGAAACATTAGCACGGACAAGCTACAAGAGGTGTGGGTTTGTGGATGCAATGTTGAAGCATAGCTACAGTATGTAAATGGGGTGGTAGGCTGTGCCTAGTGCTAACTGTAACCTATAACCAACTATATGAAGGAGAAGGAGGCTGTGACCATGCTTGTGGTACATAGAGAGGATGCTGTGATCACATCAGGCTCAACAAACAATACACTACATCAAGTTGGACATGGACATGCACAGTTCTGTACTCCTACAAATTCCCTTTCATTGACCTCATAAAGCACTCCATTGTAACTTGACCCCACTAATGGCAGATATGTTCTGTGATTCCTCACATTTCCCTGGGGTATGTGGCCATACTGTTTTCCTCCCATAACTATCCCATTTCATAACATTGTAGCTGCCTGTTGCTGTGTTATCTCCACATCTCTTCAGGTGCTAATGATTGTGCCCTGACTACACTGTAGCCTGTGTGACTATGATTTCTGATGCTCTGTATAGCCTGGGTGTGGTAATTCATGCATCATTTTATTCTGTGTTATATGTGTAATGGTGCATAGTTTTGTGTCAGATGGTATCTCTTTGCTGGTGTTGCAGTTTACCGCACCCTCTTCTGTCTGAACTCTGGTACTGCAGCTCTTACAAGTTTCTTCCCTGAATCTCCAGTCTGCCTTCTGCTTCTGGTAGAAGTAGTGTCAAAGGCCCTGCCAAGATCTTTTCCTCCTGCTCCATCTGAGTTCTCAGTGCCATGTTGTATAGCTTGGTATACACAACAAAATCTTACTGCAGATGTCTGTACTGTCTTACCGTGCAACTCCTAAGGTGTCTAGATAATGGAAGTATCTCTGCAATATTCCAAACACATGCTACACTAGACTTTCCATTTCTCAATGTACAAGTGATGTAGGCCAAATTCTGCTTAATCTTGAGTGTGTTTGTGGGGGGAAGGGGTGGTGCAGACATTGGTCATCAAATGGGGGACTAGGACATGTCTTGTAATATTTGCAGCACCCAATAAATAACATATTATATGGGGCCTGTTCTAGGCTTTCTTGGTATTTGTGTATATTGACCTGCCTATTTAGCATATGTGTGTACGTAGCAACCAGGTAATCCCATGAGAAAATTCCCCTTGTATGTTGACCTTTGGTATAGGCCAGGCATTCGCCAAATATTTGAATCATGGAAGCTGCAAGGGTAAAGTAGTAAAGTACAGAAACGTTCTATATAATGTCCAAGGGATGAGCATTACAAACCATTTGGAAGTTGAGGGAGTGGAAGCCATTCCAGTTAATGCATCACAGTCTGTCAGGACTAGGAGTGGGCCTGCAATGTATGTGCAATCTGTGCCTGTGAGAATATCAAGGAAACACAACTCAGATGGTGTAGTGGTATGTTGCTGTGGTTGTTGAGGACAGCTTCCTGGGTTTGAGACTTGGCAGCGCTGACTATTTGGATAGGTTCCTGAGCCAGAGACTCCCCAGACTCTGGAATAGACTGCCCATACATGTCAAGCAGAACGCCTCTTTGGCCTTCTTCAAAAAGAACCTTGATGATTGGATGGGAGATGGGAAATTCACCCCGGGATCATGTCTGTCACCCTGCTTGACAGGGGTCCAGGAAAGTAAATACTGTGGGAAGAAATAGTCAGGGAATTGTTATGGTTAGGCTTGTACAGGCCCTAGGGCCGATAGCCTAGTATGAACCTATGGACAATGTCATTAATTGTTATGTATGGTGGTAGTTATTTTTTTTGAAGTCCTTGGAAACCAGACACGTTCCTCTGCATACTGTAGTATAATACTGAAAAACTGGTCTAGTACTTGTGAAACTAGTACTTTGCTGATGCTCCCTGTAACTAAAATGGTTAAAGCGATACATCTGTTAGTATCCAGAAGAATGGCTATTCCATACATCTGCTTTAATTCTGCTTGAGGGGAGAACAGTTTGACAAGGCCCCTTAAAGTCTCCTTCTCTACAGTGAAACATGATCTGGTGGTGTATTATATGCTATGTACCTCCTCCACTGGTGCAACAATGCCTGAACTGCCTATAATGGTGTTTGGTAACACATTGTGCTAAGTTTGCTACTTGTATTCCTGACATCATTCCCATCATGTATACCATGAAATTCAGTGTCTAAAATGGGTGCATGCCATGGCACAGTATGTCCATTTTATGCATCTGTGAATCAGTCCTCCTTTTGGGTGAACAAGTATGAATGCTATCTTGAATATCAAAGACTTGGATTACAAACAGAAATTCTTCTGAGGCATGTACATTTTTTTCTTGCTGTTATTTTCTATGTGTTATACATGGGCCATGTTGTGATTTGTATTTTTCGGCTAATAACCACACTGGTTCATGATATCCACAAGTCTTTAATACAATATATGGCACTTTTTCCACCTAAATTTAAGTGTAATCTCTCCACAATGTTTATAATGACATCAAAATAACATTTAAGTAACCCCATTAAACATCACATATGGTTATTGATCATTTTTTTCATTTTTTTTATGATGGTGGAAAATGAGTTTCAAGTAAGGTTCTTTGGTGGTGTGCCAAATTTGCACCAAGTAAAATATTAGCATACGCATCAGGAATTCCTCATTTCCTCAGGCATTTAAAAGTTTTGTATTCAGAGGAAGACTATGTTAACTACTTCATGTTATATATTTAGTTGTTAATATATTTATTGAATTTTCTTTAAACTGGGTTTGTCTGACTGAGCAGAGCCTATCTTCTGCAAACATTCAGACAAAAAAAGTCCAGTAACACTCTATAAACAGGCAATAATATAATTGCAATATTAATAGCAACAACTGTTGCAGTATAGAGTGGCCATTTGAATTATCTAGTAAGATGATGCATATATAAATACTACATAATATTAGAACATTGCAAGGAACCTTTCTTACATAGCTAACACCCAGCTAATTTGATTCGATATGTGCAGGATTAGTTGAGAAGTATACTTTTGAAGAATATGGTTAAAGGCGGAGCACGGGAATTTCTAGAAGCACAAATAATCTGCCTAACCGATCCAACTATCTGCAGCAAATCTGCTCATTCATTTATCAATGGAAAGGACCACAGCCCCCAGAAAGAGCCCAACAGACAAGTAGGCAGACCAAAGGGCTAATCATCTTTACCTCTTCTGAAGCAAGAGCTTGTTGTGTGGGAGAGCTTAACCATGCTCATTAGGTGGGCTTTTGTAACTACTCTCCTCACAGGCAGCTGTAAGCTACATCATCATGTTTCTTAGGAGGTGCATGCGTCTTACCATGCCTGCCTCATGACAACGTGCTACATCACTTACACTATGGCTTTGCTATGCTCATTGCTGCATGTTGATGCTGTTGCAATGAGGCAAACTGTCCTATTCCAAGAATGGCTGAGCTAGAATTTGCCATTCGCTTATATCATCCCATGCCCAGCCACTCAGGTGCCTGTGTTACCTGCTGAAGAGGAGTCAGCTAAGTCACAGTCAGGACTTTATTGCTCCATGCCACAAGGCTGGATGAGTTGTGCAAAACTGTTTTAAAATTTTGATATATAGAGAGTAAATGCCAGTTCTGACATTGTGGTTAGTGCTTGGGAATGCTTAGAGTTTCTTAGGTTTCAGATGGGTTTGCACCAGTTCATGATGGAATTCAAAGAATGACATTTCTCTGGGATTTGAATAAATTATTTCTTAGAGGTAGGTTGACAAAATGTGCACACTGACTTTTTTTTGTGACTGTGGTGTCACTCACAGCTGTGTTGCTATGTGTATTGCTCTGTTATCGACTTTTTGTAATTTAATTACTAGTACAGATTTCAGTGGGGTTTCAGCAGCAGAAGATATATCGAAGGGTAGTAATTGCAGCAATTTAGCAGTTTAACACAATAAGGCTGTTCTAATTTTGTGCTAGCTTTTATGACCACTATACATATGGAGAGCACATTAACATTTTGTTTATAGTAAATCCTCATTCTTTATTATGCATAACTTTAGTAAGGAGCTATCTCTTACATAGATTTCAAATGGTCTGTAATATTATTCCTAAGGCTAAAGTGTTTTTCTTTTGTTTTCATATGCATGCTACAATTTCTTACCAATTTTTGACTATTGTGAAGATGATTTGATATTGCTGAGTGACTTGTTTAATATCTGTGACCAGGGAGCATATGGTAGAGTAATCTGTATTTTATTTTAAGCTATAAGGCTCATAGTAGAAGAAACTCTCATTAATGGACACAATGAAAAGGACTAGGCCATATAAAAATGTCTATGTTAATTTGGTTTGGGAGGAAAGTATATGACTTCATTTGAGAGGTTGGAAATTATTCAAAAGCAAACTGCTGAACCAGGAGATCGACTAATGACTCACTTTTTAGCTTGCTAAAGCATTGCAGTAGTAGTTAATAGTTGACTGTATCTAAGGCTTTTCCAAAATTAAGCAAATGGAATCTACAGTTTCAGTTTTATTTAGTTTCATTCTGTGTTGATCAGAGAATACACAAACAGTGTAAACTCTCCTACAGGTTTATATTGTTGAGTGTAAAGCTTCTGATGTATTGACCTTCATAAAATCCAATTGCTGTAACCTTTTATTGAAATTTTCTATTACTAATGTATGCATCAAAATAATTTTTTAAGGGATTTGAGGATGGATGTCACCTGATAATAAGGCAAAGCCTATTTCATAATCTTGGAAGTTGTGCAGTTTATCTGTCATTTTTTGTATTACTGATATTTATTCTAGTATTAGGTTCCGCATTTGATGTTAGGACCCCAGCAGTATGTTTCACATGTCAATGTAAAAACTGAACTGGATCAGGCATAGCCTTACTCACCAGGCAGGCCTATGTCTAAGTAATTTATAAGAAAAAGAATATAAAGATAGCTCTCAAGGAACTCTCTGTTATAAGTGCAGGACCTACAATTCTGAGTCCTGTAATTATGAAACAATAAACTGAAAAACTACAGGAGAAAAGTGAACATTGACAATTGCTCTTCTCCTTTAAATTTGCTTTTTTGAAGGGTGGCAATCCCCCTGCCCCCTCAATGTGGAGATGTTGTACACTCACACCTCCACTACTTATATACCAACTATGAGATTAAAATACCTCAACAGAAAGGATTACTCTGAGATCACAGTGTCATGGACTTAATGTATGTAAGTCTACATTTCTAGAAATTCAGTTTCCCTTCTCATAATTAGAAGTGTTGGAAATTAAAACAGTTACCTTCATGAAGCTTTCTTGCAGTAGTTCAAGGTTTCTCTCTTTTTAAAGCAAGGAATAATTATACCATTATAAGTTGTTGCTTAATTGTTTCAGGCATCATTAAAAAGTGCAATATTCAATAATAGTCAGATAAGTAAGATTAAAGTGTTGCAATGATCTCATTTTTTTTTTCTGACTTTGGTAGATAATAGATACCCATTGGTCAAAGTTTATATTGTTAACTGCTATCATTCCTATATATTTATGCTGTTGATAATGATGACATTTATATGTTCCCAACATTTAGTTTGTAATCATAACTTGTGCCCTTTTATGGATGATGGATTGGACTGAAATCATGGATATGGGAACTATTTAGGTTCATAGGTTCATAGGTTCATACTAGGCTATCTGCCTTAGGGCATTTATAAGCCTAGCCAGAGTGTGTTTGGCTTTCGCCACCCCTTGGAATGAGTATACTGTGCCCATTTTAAGGTTTTGGCTAACTGCTTAAGTCTAGCTAATTATCCCATGTCAGAATCAAACTCTGTACCTTGTGTCTGTAAGGTAAACACCTTAACCATTATGCCAACTTCCCAATGTGTAAGTTGAAGATTAATGCATTTTCATTTATGCTTTCATAGTTTGGAGAAGGGAAACCAGTGGAACTGAATGTGTCATAGGAGCTCGCCAAAACTCTTTTATGATTTAATATTTTAGTTTTCCCCTAGATATCTCAGCTGTATGATGCAGAAAAAGAACAATAAATTAGTAGCATATTTGTTAGACAATGTATTGGGATCTAGTCTATGCTATTCAGAGAGAAGGTTGTTAGAAGAATGCAAAGAAAGTTTAAGTTCTTTAATACTTTTCAAATGTCAGTAGTTGGGACTGAAGGCTGCGTTTTTGTGCTGTTAGGATTTGTGAGGACCAGGTAATGTCAATAAATGTGGCTATAGTTTGTTGCAGTGTCTGTTTATGGTTCTACAGGGGAATGATATGGCTATTTAGTTCAAATGGTTTGAGTAATGTGTTAATAGATTCTAAAAACTGTTTGGGATTATTCTTAAATGTGAGTGATTACTGGCTGAAACAGATGTTTTTTCTCTGAAAAGTCTTTTGTTTTGATTTTATATTGAGTCTCTTGGCATTGCTTCAGATTTGTGTCAAATATGAAAAACTTCCATAAGTATTTAGATCTTATATGTAGGCTTTTACAGTTTCATTTTTATTACCAGTTACTCAAAACACAAAACTTGTATATATATTATATATATATATATATATATATATATATTATATATATAAGCTTTTTTAATTCAGTAATTTTAAAGTTAAACAAATAGCATATACTGACTGTCTTCTGTACCAAATTGTTTTATGGGCTAATAATTTGTAGCTTTCAGTATTTGCAGTTGTTCATAGCAGGTTTATATTTCACAAAACGTAATTGCTCTAGATATATTTGTATTGCAATTTCATTAATTTAACAAACTGATATGTTAAAATTTCAGCATGTTTTACTAATTTAAATGAGATTTTTAACACTGCATTTATTTCATCATTATCTGGGCTGATTATTCACACACACACACACACACACACACACACACACACACACACACACACACACATATATATATATATATATATATATATATATATATATAATTTCAGTGAGAAGCATGCTTTCATTCTTTGAAATAAGAACATTTATTTTATGACACAGTAAACCCTGCAATTCAATAAGTTCCATGTAGGCTTTACGCGAAGCCTGCATAGAGTTTACATGTTAGTGCAGTGAGCAGCAGTGCTTAATGAATATTCATGCCATGGCTTGCCTTCAAATGTAAACAAGCAGGGTTTGTGGTGCCCAGGAAACCATGTAAAGCAACGTGGATAGCAAACTTAGTTACAGCATAGCAAACGTATCTAGCAGGATTGCGTGATATGCCACACAGGCCACCAGAGTTTTTCATTTATTAAAGTATTATGTTATGGGAAAAGGACAGAAAAGTGTATGTGTATACTCCAGCATACTGGGATAGCAGGATTGTGTAGAATGATACATGGACCACCAGGGATTTTCATATATTAATGTAAGTGTTGTAGGCACAATACATGATAGTGTATATAGTGCTGAATATTGTGAAATCCCATTCCAGGCAGTCTGTACAATTGGTGCCAATGATCTGTAAGGGTACATAGACTGCCATTTATTAGAAACAGTCATTGGAAGTGTGTTTATTGAATAGGGGTACACAGATGAAGTTCAGGGATGAACACTGGGAAGGAGGAGAGGTGATACGTAATGTACCTCGCACGAGGAAATGTAAAAGCAAGACAGTTGCAGCAAGAACACTAATCACATCTCCACATGCCACAGTATGGACTACACAGTGACAAATGTATATAATGTGACTGTCACACAAGGTGACATAACAGTGGAGGATGTCTGTGTGATATAAGCATCCAGACATGAACAATGGAGAGGGGTATTAATTATATTTGGGGTTGGGTGCATATTGTAGAAACTGATTTGCCAGAGTATGCTTGTATTGTCAGCAGATACTTCCAACAAGTAGGACATAAAGGCTTATGGTCAACAGTGAAACCATCATACATAATCATGGACAATATCAGAATAATACCACCAGTAATACCCATGTCTCTGACACAACATATGTGTTTCCCAGTGAGCATAAATAGTCCTGCACTAATACACTTGTACAACTATTAGGACATGTCAGTAATATATGACTGTAATCAAGCACACTCTCCTGACATTGACATATGCGGCTGGTATGAGGAGACACACTTGACATTCTGATCACTACAGACTAGTTGACTGGTGTGCATGGCAGAGATATATATGTCACAATCTGCACTGTCACAAATATAAACCATTCCATCAATTTCGTTAAACAGCTATGTATGTCATGAGTGCATCAACTAAACAGATATCACATATGCATGTGGTATTACACCTTTAGGGGGGGTTAAGTGGCATCAGACAGTAATGCATTTGCAAAAAAAATTAATACCTAGATATGTTCAAATAGATGTGTGACAGCTCACGATGACAGAGATGGTACACGTCAGTTCCACATTATTGGAAGATGCGTATGGAGGAACATGAGGAAGGGTGCATTGTATTCAGGCATTGGTGAGGTGAAAGCTGTAATGTCAAGAAACAGCAGAGACACAAAAACACACACACACACACACACACACACACACACACACACACACACACACACACACACACAATACCACAGTTGACTGCAGTGAGAACAGAACCTGTACCTAAGTACACAGACTGCAGAACTCCGTGCTTTAAGCAAGCACCATGGCACAAGTCTGACTTTTACATGGCTGCAGGTCAACCTATAATGTGACTGCAGGTCAACCTATAATGTGACATCAGCAGTGCATGTTGGAGAAAAGAAGTTGTTAGGCTTGCACAAAAAAATTGATCTATAGGCATGTGCAAGTATCAAAATACTTTCAGTTCATGAGGTAACTGCAGGATAAACACTCTTCTGTTATTCTGGCTACACACACACACACACACACACACACACACACACACACAGTTGATTGCAGTGAAAACAGAATCCCTACCTAAGTACACAGACCACAGAACTCAGTACTTTACTCAAGTGCCACAGCACCAGTTTGACTTTTTCATGCCTGCAGATCAGTGTATAGTGGATGACATCAGCAGTGCATGTTGGAGAGAACAAGTTGAGAGGCTTGCATGAAATGGATGTGTAGGCATGTGCAAGCATCAAAATACTGTCAATCCATGGGATTGGAGAGGTAACTGTAGGATAAGCACCTCTGCTTTTTTGGCTTCACACACACACACACACACACACACACACACACACACACACACACACACACACACACACACACACACACACACACACACACTCATGCCCAGCTAACTGCAATGAGAAAAGAGCCCCCACTTATCTTCGTACAGAGACTACAGAACACAATACATTACGCAAGCACCATGGCACAAGTCTGACTTTTACAAGAATGCAGCTGAACCTAAAGTAGATGACATTAACAAACCACATGGGTGACAAAATGTTGGGAGACCTGTATAGGCTCATAGCTTCATATGTACTAGCTTAATGGCCCTATGGTGTTTAGCTGTTTAAAAACACAAATACCCTTATTGAGCAGCGTTGGAAATTCAATATTAGCAGAGTGATTTTATGAGCAGCACCAACTGGCCCTGTCCATGAGAGACATAGGTGCAACCCCACAGGTAACTTTACAATCACACAAGCAGTAGTCAAGGTTGCAGTTGAACAGAGTCATTGAGGAGTACTGATTCACATACAGTGGGAGTATGTTACAGTGGAGAGTGAGTCACTGGGGGATATAGCTGTCTCCCCTGCATGTTCTATTTATGTCAAAGGCTAAGTTGAGAACCCTGGGCCAAGTTATTCTTGTCCCTTTTGATTTGCAGATGTTCAGCATTTCCAGTATGGCAGGGTCTGAGACTGTTCTGTAGGGTAGGCATAGGTCACCTCTCAGCAGCCTGCATGATCCTAAGTACACTGACAAGCCTTTCAGTCTTTCCATGTATGTCATATTTGGAGGCTCTGGAGTCTCCCAAGCACAACCCTGTGTTGTGTCCAATTTCTGCCATTGTTTGGTGAGGTACAGACAGAAGGGAGCATTGCACTCAATTAGTGGTCTGATAAGGGTAGCGTACAGCAGAAGTATGACCACCCTGGTCTTGGACGTGATGTCAATATATATGATGTGTGCAATGCAGAATGTGTTGGTCACCTCTATTAGACACATAGTGATGAAAGTGTAGATTGCTATAAACACATGTTCCCAAGTCTCACAACACTGTGTTTGAGCTTAGGGCAGTGCAATGTATATCATAATTAGCAGGAGTACTTCATTACCAAAGAGGAAAATGAGCCATTGTATGCTTTAAGATTCTGTCTGCGAGTTTGGTATCAATCATTTTTGTGTGGCAGCTTCTTCCATAATATGTTACCATCATGGGGGACTCTATATTAGTGTGTCCAGTTAAGATCCATCTGCAAACTTGGTAAACTATAGGCCATCTATCACTGCCTGTTCTTCAGTGAAGAATTTTGCAAACAGTTGAGTGTCTATCACAGATCCTTGTGGTATTCTAATGGTAATTGGCTGGTGGAGGTGCAGTCCCCAACTTTGAAAGTGTGTGTTATGTCAGTGAGCCATTTACCTTTCCCTGTACTACTGTATGGCTTAATTCCCACATGGGAGATCTTCATTATGACTCATGAATGGAGAATAGTGTCAAAGGCCTTGGATAAGTTAACATAGATGGTATGTCCTGTTATCCCTCATACAGGTCTGTGGGGTCAGTATCCAAGAAGTCCACAAGGTTCAATAAGCAAGATCTACCCTTAACAAAATCAAAATGGGTAGGGTCAAGTGTGTTGAAGGTCACCTATGTCCCTGTGGATATGGTCCATGCTGATTTCTTCCCTATCTTTGCAGATAGGTGTTTTTAGATATATGGGTTATAGTTGTAGTTCTGAATGTTACCAGATTGATGTGCATTGCACAGCACACAGCATTTGATATTACATTTTGTACTGTGTTTGATATATGTGTAGAAAAGTACTGAGAAAAGAGGGTTGCAGTGCTTGCCGTGGCAACAGATGTCTGTATTGTAAATATGTGACAAATTGTTAGACCCTCAGTTTGTTATGTTTACATATGCAATTTCATGTCATACACAGGAAATGAACAGTAAATAGCAAAAATACAGTATAATATAAACATTTCCATAGCAAGGCAAGCAGTGGGTTTGTGCAATGGTTAGCAAAGTGCATACACATGCAAGATACACATGTTTGTGAGTAGCTAAGCAGTGCGCAAAAGCGAGCTGCATTGCTAAAGTCTGACAGTTAGCATTGAGTCAATGCAATACACCTGCTGCTTAACTGACTCTATGGCAGCACATTTTAATGCATTGATAGATTCCTTTTTTGGCTTAGAGGGTACTGGGTTCAAATACAGGTGTATCTAATACTTTAAAATACTTTTCATTACAGAGTGATAATGCAATGACATGAATTGTTTATAAGAGATGTGTTGCTGTATGTTGGCATAGTGCAGCAGAGTTAAGTGACATTGCATGGAGGTAACCACAGCATTTTGCCACTGTTCACTGTTGCTGCACATTGGTGTGCCTTGCAAACATGGAGCCCAAAAAGTGAAATGATTCATTGCTTTTTCTGCTATTGATGTGTATTGTGCGTGATTCTATTTTTTGACCAGATTAAAGGTGTTAAAATGGAGTAGCTAGGAAGGTGATGAAATGTGAGTAAGAAGGGGGAAGAACAAAGTCTGACAGTTAGTATTAAGTCTCTGGAATACACCTGCTACCTGGTACTTAACTGACTCTGTGGCAGCACGTGTTACTGCAGTTAATGCAGTGATACATTCCTTTTTGGGGCCAGATGGTACTGGGCTCCAATACAGCTGTATGTAATACTTGTAATTACTTTCACCGTTTTTTACCGTTGCTGCACATTGATGCATGATGTGCACCATCATTCAATAATGTATTTAAAAGAAATGAAATGGGGTAGATAAGACAGTGGTAAAATGTGGAGCAAATAGGGGGAAGAACAAAGGGAAAGCAGGGCAAGAATGTGCAGGAAAGAGGTAGGAAAGGACAATAGCTATCCATTTCTTTAACTGAGTAAAGTAATCATATCTGCAAAATATTGACTGAATTTGGACTTTCACCAACAGAGAGAAGGCTGAGCAGAACACAATCATGTTGTAAAGCCAACTGGACCAAATGAAGTGTGTCAAAAAGACGTGTGCAAAATGGAGAGCTGTGAAAGTAATGATTTTTTTTTCTTTTTTTTATGGGACAGGTGCTCATTCTTTACTTTCTTTTTTTTTTCTTACTTTTTTTTTTTTAGAAGGAGAAGAATGTTAGGGGAAGGGACGTAGGAATGTCTGAGTGAGGTAATTTGGATAGGTGAGGAAGCAACTGCAGACAGACAAGACAAATAAGAGAAGAGACAGGGATGGTGATGGACACAAAAGGTTGAGGAATACCATTATTGGAATGATGGTGGGAGCATTCTGAACCCATGGTCATCAAGCTGGGTGACAGTGAGGATCAAGTTCTCACCTACTGGACTGTCATGACTACCACCTCACTCTGGCTGGAGTGCCTGATGTTTGCATCTCCTCCTCCAGCTGAAGTAGATGTGTATCAACAGTGAGGCACACAACCCTACTGTCCATCTCTGACAATTCAGCATGGCTGATAAAAACACCACCTCTGCCACTGCTCCCAGAGGGTACCACTGGACCAGCCTCTGAGGCAGGACTTCTTGAGGGGGGCAGGTAGTGCAGGGGCAGCAGAGGTGGTGCTGCCAAGTTGGCTGTCAGAAGTGGTGGGCAACAGTTCTGCAGCTGGTGGAGGGGGTCAGGCCGATCCTGTGGGGTGAGTGTACCCAGCTGTGCCATGGAGCATTTAGTGATGTGGTACAAATTGATGATATGGACACATTTTGATGACATGCAAGAAAAAAATAAATAAATAAATAAAATAAAAAAGAGAAGTTAAGGGCTGGGTTGAGAGAAAAAAATAAGATTAGTACCTTCAATGCACTGATACAATTAACTGACTCTACTATCTTAACTTATACGACTACCAACTCCTAACAGTTAACATTTACTTTTAAGACTACCAGCTCCTAAAAGATTTACACTATACTGCGTACTGCAGCAAGCAGTCCTTGACATGTGCATATATTGCACATATGCATGTTCCAATTATACAGATTACTCTTTACAGAAGGGAACTTGTGCCAATGGTATAGAGATTTTAATCTAAATACAAACTGGAGAAGTAATCGTTTTGTATAGTTGGTAAGTGTGTTATTTGAACACATACCCTCTGCCTTAAGTATAATATTGTACTCTTGGTTTGTGTTACAGACTAATGCATGTATACTTGCTTTTACAGTTGAGATATGCATGCTCAATTTGATAAAACTCTATAAAATACCAGAAAAAATATCTTTAACTGTCAATGCTAGAATAACATTACTATTCTGCTGCATACATACCACATGCCTCTCTTATCCTCACCAATCTAGCCCCGTGGGTTCTGACATTTACCTCATGATCAAGTGCAGGTGTGGAAAAAACAGAAAAGAACAGAATACCATTACAAATACCAGTTTTACATATATTCAGCTTTTAAGTCTTACAAATACTGTCTGTAGTTGATACTTACACAGGTGTGGGATGTCTCCAGTCCTAACTTCCCTTATCCAATGGTCAAAGGTATCCCCCTTCTTCCTCTGGAGGTCATCATTGTAGTGATGCCTACATCGTTCACAAGTGTGGGGATACTGGTGGCACTGGTTACAGCCTAGGATAAACTATCCCAAGCTTCTGACTTATACTGGGAGCCAGAATAGTCCTCCTGCAGAAGCCTGGCAATGTGGTTATTAAGTAGGAGTCCAATAAAAGTCTTGTAATCCTGGACACCCCATCTCTGTGCCCTAAACCTGACACCTTCCACACAAGCACCTGCCATGTCTGCCATGGATCTGAAGCAATGGAGAATGATGCTTTGCCATCAGTTCTAGTCATTGTGTTAACTGGGAGTGCTCACACTGTTTGAAACTGTTGCACTTTGCTTATTATTGCTCAAACACGGTGCTCGGCAGTGCACATCTCTGAGCACTGTGTTTGCAGGAGGTAAGTGGAGCACAGTAGTAGCAAGCAAAACAAATTCAAGATTGTTGGATGTACAGGCAGAAGTGTATGTGTGTTAGACAAATGTGAAGGGAAAAGCAGTCCAGACAGCAGAAATATACTTACAGGAATATAGCACACAATATATTTATAGTCATAGATCTGAGAATAAATGTGATAAAACATAGATAAATGAGTACTTAACTAATATAGTACTAGTGCCTCAACCCTCATACATTTAATTAATGTCAGCTACATCATCTGTACTCCAGCCCTACACTTAATACCTGCTGCCACAGGAGTAGTTACATGACATTCCATATTTGACTAATCATTCTTAAAGTATTGCTGTTGACTGCAGCATAACATCGCTATCGGGTTTACATGATGGCCAAATGTATGAATTGAATGCATTTGGTTTCTGTTTTTCTAGGATCATAGGAAGTTATTATGCTAATGGCCCTAGGGCCCTTACAAGCCTAGCCAAGTTCTACCCTTATTTCCACAATCAGCATCTATTGCCCCTGTCCAAGAATGACACAGGTGGAACCTCTGGGGTGAATTTACAGTTGCCCATCTAATCATCCAGCTTGAGTTTGAAGAAGGCCAATGAAGTTCTCTGTTTGGCATGAAATGGGAGTCTGTTCCAAAGGTGTGGTAACCTCTGGGAGACAAATCTGTCCCTTTAGCAGGTTCTATTAATGTCACATACCAGGCTAAGCTCTTTAGAGTGAATAACTCATGTACCATTTGACCTGCAGATATGCAGCATTTTCAATAAAGTAGGGTCAAAGATTGACTTATATGCAAGGCAGAGATTGCCTCTGAATAGTCTGTATGAAACAGAATAAAGTGACAGTGATTTCAGGTGATTTACATAGGACAGATGCTGAAGACCTTGCATTTTCCTTGTGTGGAATCTCTGTGGTCTCTCCAATTGCTAGGGGTGCTTGCAAAGGTACATACCAAAAGGGGCATTGTACTCAACTATTGGCATGATGAGGGAAGAGTACAGAGAGGTTAAACTTTTTTTTTTCTGGAGGCAGTATCCTTATTTATGAGATGAGCAATATAGAATACCCTTCTTGCCACCGTGGAGAAATGGTGATCAAAGGTAAGGTTGTTGTCAACATGTGTGCCCAGGTCTCTCAGCACTGAGTGCATACTTAGGGTGTTGCTATTGATGTGGTAGTTAGCAGAAACATCTCTCTTTCCAAAAGGGATGATAATAGATTTTTTTGCATTGAGTTTAAGGCCATGACTTTGGCACCAATCATTTTTTTGTGTAAGACACTCTTGCAGGATGCTGACATCATTTGGAGATTCTATGACTACACCATTTTGAAGTCATCGGCAAACTCAGTCAGCCACAGAAATTTAGTTTTTGATTGTACTTTGAAGAAATAGATTCCAAGCAGTAGAAGTACCAGGACTGATCCCTGCGGAACACCACTGGTTACAGGTCTGTTGATGGAGGTGGATTCCCCTATTTTGACTACATGTGTTCTATCAGTGAGCCAGTTAGTGACCCGTCTAAAGACATAAGGGTTGATACCTGGCTGGGTAGGTTTGTCAATGATGCCAGAGTGGGGGATAATGTCAAAAGTCTTGGCTAAGTCTAGGTAGGCTGTATGCACAGATTTCCCCTCATCCAGGGCCTTGGTGACTGTCTCAAAGAAGTCCACCAGTTTTAACAGGTATAATCTCCCTTTGACAAATCCAAACTGAGTAGAATCAAGTGTTTGGAGATTACCTATATCTTTGTTGATAAGGTCCGTGATGATTTGCTCCATGACCTTACAGATAAGACTAGTCAGGCTAATAGGTCTATAGTTCCTGGGGTCAGTGGAAGCAGCACTTTTGTGCAAGGGAATAATGGTGGTCATTTTCCATTCAGTTGGGATGAAGCCAGTGCTTAGACTATGATTGAAAAGAGTATCAACTGGTGTTGCTAATTCTTGTTGGAGCCCATGTAGGATGCAGCCTGGGATGTTATCCGGTCCCATAGATGCTGTGTTTTTGGCCTTAGAGAGCGCATTTATGACTTGCTGTTTAGAAATACAAGGTAGGGGGAGTGGGTAGGAATATCATGGTGTATGTGTGGTGGAGACAGGGGAGTGAAGTTTTCACAGAACATGTCGCCTAACAGGTTAGCTATGTCCACAGGATCAATAAATGTGGTATCATTAACTACCAGTTCAGCACAAATCTGGGCCTTTACTTTTAGGTTATGGATGCAACTAAATAATGCCTTATGGTTGTCCTTAGTTGAGGAAGCTAATTTGGATTCATAGTTTGCACTGGAGGACTTCACAGGAAGTCTTATTTGCTTGTTTAAGCTGAGGAAAGAGTGTTTCCAGTTTAGGGCTCACTTCCTCTTACTCTTAGACAGCAATTTATTCCTCTTATTGTAAAGCCTATAAATGGCAGTTATCCACCAGACAGGTTTGCTCTTCCTTGAGGAGCTTGTTTTGGTCCTATCAGGTATGGCCAAGTCAATGCAGGTATACAGGTGTTTGTATAAAGCATTGGTGTATAACTTGGCATAGTTGCCAGTTCCATCTGAGGAGGGAGGTGCAGAGAAGCTATTTATACCATCCCAGAAGAGGTTATAATCTGCTTTGGAGAGTTTTTTTAGTTTAGTTGCTGCTAGGGTGGGGGGGCAGATGTGATAGTTACTTTGAATTAGACTGATTTGTGATTAGATCTCACCAGTGAAGACCACACAGTGCAGGTGCCACAGTGGTGCCCCTTACTGGTTCATAGGTTCATAGGTTCATACTAGGCTATCTGCCCTGGGGCAATTATAAGCCTAGCCTGTTTCTGTATGGCTTATGCCACCCCTTGATTTGAGTATACTGTGCCCTTTTAAGGTTTAGTTTACTGTGCCTCTGTCTAATAGTGACACAGAGTAATCCCTGGGACAAACCTACGATCCCCCATCCACCTATCGAGATTCTTCTTGAAGAGATTCAGTGAGGTGCTCTGCCTCACATGAACTGGAATTCTATTCCAGAGTGAAGGGAGTCTCTGGGTTATGAACCTGTCCCTCCAGCAAGTTCTATTTATTTCTGTGCTGAGGTTCAAGTCCCTCGAGCATGTGGCTCTAAGGGACTTAGATTTACTGAGGTGGAGCATGTCCATTAATTCTGGATTTGACATAGCTTTGTATGTCAGGCATAGATCGCCTCGAAGTAGGCGGTATGCAACTGAGTAGAGCTGGAGTTTTTTTAACCGAGCAGCATATGGCATCTGTTTGAGACCCTTGATCCTCTTGGTGAGATACTTTTGGGGTCTCTCTAATTGCTGCAGGTGTCGGATAAGGTACATCCCAAAAGGGTCATTGTATTCTATGATGGGCCTGATGAGGGATGAATAAAGGGGCACGATTACCTCTCTTGATCTAGATGTGAAACCCTTCGTGATGAGGTGGGCTATATAGAAGGTCTTTCTAACCACTTTGGCAATGTGGTTTTCAAAGGAGAGATTGCTATCAACTTGGGTCCCCAGGTCCCTAATAACTTTCTCTGTACTTAATGGGTTTCTGCCTATGTGGTAATTTGTGGGCACATTGTTTTTGCCAAAGGGTATGACTATACATTTTTTGGCATTTAGCTTTAAACCATGGTGCTGGCACCAGTTATCTGTCTCTGTGAGACCTTTTTGAAGGATGCTTGTTTCAGCTGGAGAATCGATTATGGCACCCAGTTTGCAGTCGTCTGCAAACTTGGCGAGCCATAGTCCTTCCACGTTTGCCTGTACCTCGGAAAAGTATATACCGAACAAGAGTGGTCCCAGGACAGAACCCTGTGGGATGCCACTTGTGACCAGTTTCAAGTCTGACATGGCTCCAGCAACTCTCACTCTGTGGGTTCTGTCTTTGAGCCAGTTTGTGACCCATCTTGTGACATAGGGGTTTATATTTAAGCTGGATAGCTTATCTATGATGCCCGAGTGGGGTATTGTGTCAAATGCCTTTGCAAGGTCCAGATAGGCTGTGTGGACTACCTTCCCTTCATCTATGGCTTTGGTGACTGTTTTGAAGAAGTCAACCAGGTTCAAAAGGCAGGATCTGCCCTTGACAAAGCCAAACTGGATAGGATCTAGTGTCTGTAGGTCCCCAATTTCTTTGTTTATGAGCTCCATGATGATCCTCTCCATAGCCTTGCAGACTAAGCTAGTCAGGCTTATGGGGAGATAGTTTCCAGGGTCCGTAGAGGCTCCACCTTTGTGGAGTGGGACCACTGTTGCTGTACGCCATTCTGTGGGCACATATCCTGTAGTGAGGCAGAGATTGTATAGCTGTTTTATTTGAGGGATTAGTTCCTCTTGGAACTCATGTAGGACGCAACCTGAGATGCCATCTGGTCCCATGGAAGCAGTGTTTTTTGCTTTGGAGAGGGAAGCCTTCACCTGAGCATCAGATATGTTTGGGAGGCAGCACTCTGCTGGGATAAATACTTGCTCTTTTGGGGGGGAGGGGGTGGAGAAGTTTGCACTGAAAATGTCTGCCAGGATATTGGCAATGTCTGTGGGTTCAGTGTATTTTTTGTCGTTTAGAATCAACTCAGAACAAGTCTGGGAGTTGCATCCCAGGTTCCTAACATAACTGAAAAAAGCCTTATGATTGTCTTTGGTGTCCTGTGCAATTTTTCTCTCGAAGCTGGCCTTGGATGGATTTTATGAGGGATCGTAATTTTTTGCTAGTACTGATCAGAGATGCCTTCCCTATTAGGGATTTTGCTCTATCATGTAGTAGCTTCCTCCTTCTGTTGTACAGTTTATTTATGGCAGGGGTCCACCAGACTGTACGCCTGCCTTTGGATGATTGGGTCTTGGTTTTGTTTGGGATAGCATGATCCATGCATTCCTGGAGATGTCCGTAGAATGCGTTTATATAGGATTCTGCAGTTTGGGCCATAGTTTCCACTGGCCCTGGGGCCTTGAAGGATTCCACTTTGGTTTTGAGAAGTGAGAAGTTCGCTTTTGAGAAGTTTTTCACTGTGGTTTTCTGGGCTGGGGTGGGGTTGGGATGTGGACATCCAGTGAAATTAATTTATGGTCTGATCTTACCAATGAGGGATATACTTCTGGTGTGGAGCATAGAGTCCCCATGTTGGTAATGATCAGGTCTAGTATGTTGTCCCCTCTTGTGGGAGTGGTGACTAGTTGTTCCATAGCATTTGAGTTTATAATTTCCAGGAACCTTTGGGCTAAGGTGCTGGGGCTTGATTAGTGCTCCCAGTCAATGTTTGGGTAGTTGAAGTCACCCAATATAATGGTGTTCGGAGAGATCTTCATGTTCTCCAATGTTTTCAGGAAAGCCGAGTGGAATTCCTGACTTTGAGAGGGTGGTCTGTAGGATGCTATAAACTGAAAAGCAGTCTTGCCCACTGTTAGTTGCACATAGATGGTCTCCGATACTTCGTGCAATGCCACTAACCTGGAGGTGTGGATATCCTTGATAAATATGGAAACTCCCCCCTCCTTTTGTGGTTCGGTCCAGGTGTTGGGGCCGAAAAGCATGATATGAGGTATAGCCTGGTAGTGCTGGAGTGCTCTCTGGTGCCTTGAACCAGGTTTCTGTCACTGCACAGATATCGATGTTCTCCATACTGAGGAGAGCTTTGAGTGCATGCATCTTGAGGTTAAGACTTCTGGCGTTAAAGCAGCATTACCCTTAGTTTCTTGTTCCTTGTGCTGTCTATGGGGGTGGGTTTGACTTTTGAGCCTTGCCTAAAAAAGGCACTATGGGGGTGGCAAGAGCCTTTGCCAATATCCAAAAGCCCAGTGGTGACCGGTGCAAGCCGTCCCTAGCGAAGCAACGTGGCTTGTCGAGCATGTCATCCCAGGCTGACAGACATTGGATCCCCTTTGAATGACACCAAAATTTTAGCCAATTGTTAAAATCGATCATTTTGTCTGTACTGTGGCATCATTCTAGGTGAGGGTAAGATGCTGCTCAAGGTCAGGGTCATACCAGCCTGGGCTACATGATCAGAGAGCTCCTCTATGTCTCTTTTCATGTAGTCCAGGGAGGTACGTCTCAGGTCATTCACACCAGCATGTACAATGACTGAGTCATATTTGTATTTGCTTTGGAGTGACCTGAGTGCTTGCATTATGTGGCGGATCCTAGCACCCGACAGGCAGCTCACCGTGACCTTCTCTTTATTCAGCCTGGTGAGCGGGACGTCAGTGTGTCTGACAATAGAGTCACCTATTACAAGAGTATCAGGTGTGTTATTCAGCCTTAAGGCCTGTGGCTGCTTGGCACACTGACTTTGTGAGCTATGTGTTGTGGTAAGCAACTGATCTTGGATGTTGGCACCCCTTGTGGGGGTGTCAACCAGCTGGTCCAGGGCACTGGACATAACGAAGTCAAGGAAACTTTGAGCAGGTGAGTTTGAGCATGAGTAATTTACCCAGTCATTGGATGGGTAGTTAAAGTTACCCAAAACCATGGTGTTCAGATGTATCTTGATAGATTCAAGTAGATCCAAATATGCAGAGTGGGTTTCTTGATTTATTGAGAGGGTCCTGTAACTGGCAATGACTTGAATACATGTTCTTCCAAAAGTTAATTGCACCTGAATTATCTCCGAGGAATCATACTGTTTAACTAATGTGGAGGTGTATTTATCTTTATTGAATATTGATACACTGCTTCCTTTAGTTTTCATGCCTTCAGTTTGTGGTCTGAATTTGTGGAAGGAGGTTTAACCTGGTATGGCTGGGGTGCTGTCCACAGTCTTGAACCAAGTCTCTGTGACTGCACAAATGTCTGCATCTTCCAAGGTGAGGACTGCTTCCAGAAAGTGCACTTGCTTGTTAAGACTCCTACCATTTAGCAGCATTACTTTAAGGTTATTTTTAGATGGAGTTTTTACATCACAAATTTTATCCTTGAATCCCTGCCTAAAAGGCACTAGGGGGTGGCTAAAGCCTTATACAGAAGCTGAAATCCTAGGGGTGACAGATGAAGACAATCTTTTGCTGTCTGGGTCCTACCGGGCCAGTTGTCCAGTTTGCACAGTGCATGCTTCATGCAAATGAGATAAGCACAGCCAAACCTGACATGTATTTGTCTCCATCTCCCATGCATGTGCTAAGAGGTGCATCACGCAAGCACTGGCCAATAAAAAGAAAGAAAAGGGAAAGCTAGTTGAAATTAGGAAAAGCAACCTATGACATATGCATTAGAAAATGTTAGTACACATGAGATATTACTACGTAGGTCTGGATTTGGTCTGTCACTCCAATGCACCTTCAGAACACAGTATGGGTGCCTTATCCCTCTTTGCCATACAACAACTTTACAGCAAGAAACTTAACGCAATATGCACACATCCAACTGCAACAGCATTGACAGTGATATCAAGTCATACAAGTATTATTTGCACATTTAGTAGTTTTGGATGCAGTGCAGCTAGTGATCACACAACCTGTCATGATTATTGCTTACAAATATAGACCACTCTCTTACGTTTCTGTGTTTGTTGGACATTCTTCATTTATCTGAGCAGTAATCTGATGCATGGAGTGTGTAATCCATTCTATATCATTGGCCTTAAAATGTGCAAGGATTTTAAGTGGAAATAACATGATATGCCATTGTTAAAAAATGAAGGGCAGGTTGGATGTGAAAGAACACAAGTCATGTAGGTTGTAAAAAGTTAAATGGGACCTGAAAACTCTTCTCCTTCTCAGCCTCGGTTTATCATCATCAGCAGCAGCAGCATTGGGCCTGTTAACATGTACAAATGAATTAAAGCAGCCCATAACATTCTGTCCATTTAGACTCCTTTCTGTATCTGTATTCCAAAGTTTTGGAATTGGCAGAAGAAACCAGCACGGAGTATACACAGATGCTTTATATCTTGTTAACTAGCTAAACCATGTTGGACTCGTTAATTAGCATACAGTTCAGCTGCTGATGGTTTAATTAGTATGCCAGAGTGTTTACCTTGTTTGTGTGGTGGTGTGTGCCTCTGCACAGTGCTTACTGAATCTAAAACCTTCCGTGTCCATGTGAACATCACGTCGCAATGAGTACATGGTGAAAAATGACTGTGTAGGCTGTACTGAATCCCCACAAAAGCATTTTAATAGAGACTTTCCTGGCAAACAAATATCAAATGAATGAATAAATATTAACAAACACAGTGCTGTGTCTTTTCTTAACTGAATATCTTGCTAATGATTAGCATATGACTACAGAGTTGCATTTTGGATGTCAGCTACACCAGAGTGAATGTCATGAAGTTAATATATATATATATAGATATATATTTATAAGAATATAAATATAAACCTTTATATACATATATATGAGGGCATAACAAAATATGGAATGAAGATATATCAGAACTATTAATTTAACAGACATATCTGAAGGCATAGTTGTCCCCACTTAAAATTATGATTTTGTAATAATAATATTGATTAGCATTGCCTGCTTGTGGCCCAGGTGTGATGAGTAATTGTGTGGCCACAATGTATTAGAATGTGGTGACTGCCCTTTACTCCAACTTCTGTGCAAACATGGAGTTGGTATATGTAATTAAGGATGGTGGCGGGGTGTGCATGGAGACATTTGTTTTTCAGCGTAGTTACAATTGCTATTTGTATTACTGATATGTTAAACAAGTATTCTGTGTACAACAATACTATAATACTATTTTAATTATTGTTACTTTCAATAATAATTAGGCTATATATATATATATATATATATATATATATATGGTTGCAGTCAGTTGCAGCCTGTAAAAGCAAGTGCTCAGAAGAAGCAAATGCTCTTATAGACTGCTTTTTCACCCTGCTAGCTACTTTGTGTGTCAGATTGTAGTACAATGTGGGTTGGGAATTTGCCCCTACCTTGCTGCTGTGAGATCTTAGAATTGGTACATATAATTAGCATTGAGTTTGAGGGTTGTAGTCACCCACATGGGAATTTTTTTATTTGTTATTCTATAATTTTACTTCTATCTTCGACTACGCGAACTTTTCCCATGGCGGTTAAATGGCTAGCAAACATGGCTCAGTTGCTTGAAGGGTCTTTGTGCAGTCCCATTACCTACAATACCAGAAGCTGGGGATAGCAAACATAACAATATACTCAAGATAATAAAAGAAGGAGGTCGAGAAGCAGTATAGTTTGAGTCAGTTTTTTTTTGTCTTGAACCCAAGGATGAAAAGTTGGCAGACAAAAAAAAAAAATTGCTCCAAATAAAGATACTCTGATAAATATAATGATTAATGTGTGATGTATACAATAAGACTATTTTTTTTTGCAATTTTTCTGCAAACAACATATCAACATTGAAAATTGAAGGAAGATTTGATGTAGAGTATTGTAGAAGCAGTAGTAGAAGAGTAGTACATTTGTGGAGGGTAATTGCCATAAAAAAGAAAGAAATTATAAAGAAGCACAATGTTTGGATGGCTGTGATACAGTGGCACTTTCCTTTCACCTGATACCAGAGTACCAGCATCCACATGATGTGATGATGACTGATTATGAAGAGGCTGAAGAGGCAGGGTGCAAGGTGCAACCTCTTATGCATAAATCAGCGTAATATAACTGACGCTTGATTTTGAAAGATTGATTGCAACGGGTGCGATGGCACAGGCTGACCACTACTATTAAGACATTATTACCTATCCCCCCATCAAAAAGGTAAAAACAAAATACCCTTTGCTATTTTTTTTTTACTGAAAGCGCCTGTGTGATTTATTCGCATAGATACATGCATTTATTTTTTTATTTATGGCGCACTGCTTTTTTTGGAAGTGCTGTAAAAAATGCCCAAACTGCTGTCCTCTGCAGTTACTAGTGTAAAGCGTTCAGTTAATGCATCATCAAAGTTATTTTGCTGCTCTAACTCTACTCTTGATGAACTGATTGTTTGAAAAAGAAAACTTATTGTATTGTATATACTGTTTTATGATTGAGTCTTACCTAGTTAGTGACTGTTTTCCATTTGAAAAACGAAAGAATAGTATATTATAACTACATATGACTTTGAATGTGCTTATTGTATGCTTTTTTTTAACTCAGGGCAACACACCACACTTATACTATACTGAAATTTCTCTGTTTTTTTTATTTTTTTTATCCTGGTAAATAATTTTAAATAATTCCCCGTGATTACGCTGACGTTGCTGAAAGAAGATTGCTCGGTCAAAAATGCTCAGGCTGATCCTACTATTAAGATTACAGTCTACCATCCCCCATCTAAAAAGGTAAAACAAATATACCTTGCTATTTTTTTATTACTGAAAGCCGCCTCACTGGGGAAATAAAACATTACCTTTGTCCTAGCCTAAAGCCTATATATTAAACCTAAAGCCTGGATATTGTTCTACTAACAGGCAGTGTGAAACTAAGTAGTTTAATATGCCCACCATTACAAGCTGTTAAGACATAAGCTTTAAGAATAAAGCTTTAAGAATAAATAATGCTTAATAGCAGAATAGCAGCTTACAAGCAGCTGGCCCTTAAGACCCCTGAAAACTCCTGACCGTCTTTCGCCTCGCCTCGGCCTGGCCCTTGCCTGGCCCCCACCCCCCTGCCCCCTATCCCCCACGCCCAGCTATCTTTTATATTTATCAGATCAACAAACCCATCCCACTCAGCTCTGAACCAATTATAGCCCCTTCATTTTAACATATCCCTCCGATTTGATCTATAAAGATCATTCATTCTATTTGTATGCATTCTTTTGAGCATTCACCCAGTGATGAGATAATCGTATTTTATAAACACACACACACACACACACACACACACACACACACACACACACACACACACACACACACACACACACACACAAAGTCTATATACGAGTGTGTATGTGTGTTTGTGTTTGTGTCTATGTATAGCTATATCTGTCTGTGTGTGTGTGTATATATATATATATATATATATATATATATATATATATATATATATATATATATACATATACATGCACACATAAACGTACACACATATACACACACACACACGTGCGTGCACACACACACACACACACACACACACACACACACACACACACACACACATACAGGTAAAGTTCCATTTTGGTGTACTTTTTGGCAATCTTCCTTTAAGTTTTTCTGCACTTACTTTTCATACAGTGGAGAAATTCTGGTACTCATATGAGCAGTAATTCTGGAACCTTTTCTTTGTGCCCCTTTATGTTTAATAGTGTTATCTGGGTCCTTAACTAATTTTTCATCAATTAAAGTATCTTTCTACATAGAAAAGAACTGACATGTCCTTTGCTGTATCCTTATGTGTGATATAATTCAAGATGTTACGTAAATGCTTCCTGATTATGAAAGAGCTCTTTAATGGGTGTCATTTTCAAAAGTATAGTGTGACTAATAATGTGCATTCACAGCACTTTGTGTATCAGTTCTGACCTCTGAGTAATACTTAACCTGAAGTATGCAAGGTAGGCATTTACATGAGATGGAGTAATAGAACAGCTAACGACATCTTCAGGCTCACATTTATGTATGTGGTACTGAGCTCCAAAGGTTATCCAAGGTCTCCTAAAAACATAATCTAATTCGTAAATTATTTTCATTTACTGCCCAATACTTTCTGAGAATACTATCATTTTGAAAGAGATTTATGAAACTGTCCTCTGCTTGCACTAAAAGAGATGGGAGTCATCAATTCAGAGTTAAACAGCACACAAATCTGGATGACAATATGTGTAGCTGCTACCATTTTAAGAGTAAATACTTTCTTTTACTTGAGTTTAAATCATTTTTATTCCATTCATAACATCATTAACAATATAAATTTCAGTTTAATTATACACATTTATATAATTTGTTGTATGATAATTCCCTTTACCTTATTTTCTTTTAGTTCACAGCCTTCTATACCTATCTGCCACCTTCCTCCTAATTTTCATAATCACATTCAGTTACCTAAACCACAGCTTTCCTGCTGGATAATTGTATCTCTGCATTTGTAGCTTTTCTTATCTTATTTGCTCTCTACCTTTTTTCATTTTCCTTTTCATCCATCTTGCTATGAGCAGCACCTGTTTCCTTTTTATCTCTTCCACACAAGCCCCACATTTTCCAGGCCGAAAAGACACAGAGGTTAGTCATTCACTTCAGCCACTTTCCTATAAAATCGGCTCTAATTGACCCTCTTTGTTGGATGTCCCTCATGTATGATTGGGCATGACCACCACATGTACACATTATCTGCTTCTTTGTCTCCTCATCTCAAACTCTCTGCCATATTCCTCTGGCTCGGCTCTTCTTCCATTACATTTGTTATGCTGTACACCATCTGTGAAGTAATCTCAGACAGAGATCTCTTACTGGCCATAACACACTCAACCACTTACTCTTCCTGCAGGCATCATGGTACACTACATCAGTAGCCCATAACTCACCCTTTCTCTTTGCCCTCCTTCCTTTCCCTTATATTCCTTATTCCACCCTTTCCTTCAGTCTCACATAAGTACCACTGGATTTATTTGCCCCTGTTTGATTCTGTTCCCACTAATCTTACTTATAGCATCATCTTTCATCTTCCATTTTTCTTTAACATTGAACCTCAGTCTTTTCATTACATTATCTTATAACAACCAGTCTCATATCTGAGTCACAAACTTCTCTTGTAATTTTTAAAAAATAACTAATTCCCATCGGAAGTGGCAGGGAGGAATGGGCATTACCATTCTTGGGTAAGTCAGCTGACCTGTGAGCATTTACTGTTTTGATCCTTGGTGACAACTGGGTGAGGCATGTTGGTAGGTGTGTCTGTTGTGAGGTGGGGTGATATGCCTTATGTCTTCATTGCATGCCCCCAGCCCCAGCATACCATTAGTTCTGCAAAGGAGGTGGTGAAATGGATATAATGAGTAGGTTTTAAGTTAACCCCCCTCAGAATGGATGCAGAGATGTTCCAAGACCTGGATGTCTAGATCCACAACTTGCTTCAACAACACTGCATTAAAGTTGAAGGGCAAAGGAGACAGCTGGTAGACCCAGCATGGGCAAGTACAGGGGTGCCACCTGGTACCATAAATGATGGTGTAGGGACCCCAAAAAAGTAACATAATCCTTCACTAGCCCTACTTCCCATAGGTCCAAAATGTACAAATTTTCTATTTTTTTTCCCATTTCCTCAGCTGTGTGTTGAATACCTCACTCTGATGATCATTTAACTCATCTCATCTTGTTGCACACCCTTCTTCATATGCATCTTAATTGTCAGACTACAAAGAATCTGTCCCACTACATACCCCATACCCAATACTCTCTACCTTACCCTCCTATACTCCCATCATAAGCTCTCATTTTCCATACTCCTTAACTGTTGTGATTCATTAAGCGTTTATATGACATTATCGAAAGATGAAAATAGTGAACGCTATTTCATCGAACCTAAAATACATTACATTCTCGTTCAGTTTCTGCGCTACTCACGCTACCTTCAGTTGCATAATAACTTGTATCCATTTCCAGTGAACCCCCAAGTAAATCAGCTAACAATATCAGATTGTGTGACTGCTATGCAAAAACGTTGCTTCAGACTACAACATCAGTTTTTAGTAAAGGTGAAGCATCCATTCGACAAAGGGGAAGTTGTGGAAAGTCCCGCACGTCACGCAAACTCTTTGGTAAGACCCTATAACCTCAGGCTCTTACTCGTGCGGTTCTACTTTCTAGCCAATGAGCTTTCCCAGGGCCGTCTTTCTCCAACTAGTGTAAGCTTATTTGTGGCATTAATGGAATGCTTGCTCAGCCAGACACAACATGACAGTATCACCCCGTTATAAAGTGTTTAACACAAGCACGCATTTGTGTGCTGAGAGAACATTTGGGTTTTTACAAAGCAGTCTGATGCAGATCTTATTTTCAGCACACAATCGACTCTGCTTTTGCTATCCTCATTGATAATGTGCCCTTTTAGAGTACATCTGGACTAATGGTACATTTTTCAGTCAGCCTCGTTACAACAATTCACACACATTCACCTGATGACCCAATATATCCTAATAAACCATCTAATTTTGGAAGATGATGTAATACACACACACACACACACACACACACACACACACACACACACACACACACACACACACACACAAGCATAATACTGTGGACACATTTTGAAAAAAAAAACAGTAAAACTGTGCACAAAACCAAATCACCTAGTAGATTAGTCCTGATTTGGAGGCAAAGAATAAAGTTCACTCAAGGTAGCTCTGTACCCATTGCTATAGCGATTACGAAGGCAATTTTTTCTAACTTAAAAATCTGTGATGCAGACAGTTGGTTAGCAGTGAGAACTTAGCCTTAACAACTTAAAAAAGTGCTAGATATGTTTGAATACAAATTACAGTCATATGAAAACAAGTAACTTTAATACAGAACGTGCAGGTGGAGTCAAAAAATAACTCATTGTTAACCAGGTTTGTATATTTAATAAATAACTAAACACGTAAATAAATTCATAATAATGAAATAATCACTTGATGACTGTTTCAGTGCTGTCAGAATGACCATTGCTGCAAGTGAGCTTGCAGATGTTTCTTCTAGGCTGAGCATTTTTTGTCTGCAAAAATAATAATAAATTGAAAAAAAAAAAAGAAACTGTAAAAATAATGGTCAAATGCAAATCAAGTTTCCTGTGATACACTGTACAATGAAGTGCAAGTGCGATGAGTTTATTTTTTTCCACACCCGCGCTTTTCAAGTTAAAAATAAAGACTAGTGTTTTCTGTTGTGCACATATGTTTAGCAGCTTGGGTGAGGACCTGAAGTTAATGTGTGGCACACTTCCATCCTTAGGACATGCAGTACAAACAGAAGAAAACAAATGAACTAGTTTTGACATCAGCAAGTTAAAGGAGACACTTGCTTAATATGCTGTATCTTCAACCCACAAATCCCCTACCCAGCTACCCTTGACTTACTTCTCCAGAAAGCTGTGTTAACCTTATATGCTTTATGTCACATGCACGTATATGTATGACTGTATAGGCAGAACAGTATGTTTATACATTACTACCATACCTTTCTGCAAACTGAGTGCTCAGTTTCTGTGGTGGACTTCCCATCACTGAGGGTTACAACCAGGAACAGTTACTTTGTACAGGAGCCCCAAGCGTCATCACACCGCAGAAATATACTGCTAAATAAACAGGTTCCGGGTCCGGACAGTCAGGGTTCAGATGCGCTACTGCATCTCAGATTATTACGGCTGGGCTGGCTGTCTTTAGTCTTTTGCTGGTTTTACATTTTTCTCAAGTAAACAGCATTATAAGTGGATAATACAATGTGTCAATTATCACACTGTTATTCATTTCATTGGAACAAGTTAGCAATGCTGCTGATAGGTTGTTGTGCTGGTAAGTAAGAACACCGGCCAGCAGGCCTGGCTCCTCCATGATAGACTCAGTTTTTATTTTGTAAAGGAACATCTTACATGCGTGATGAATGGGCCTGTAGGGCTGTCGGCAAATTGCTGTGGACATTGAGGTCTAAGGATTTGGGCGAGATGGTGTGGGCAGGCATGCACAGTTCTGATATTGATACCACTTGACTTACCACACATTACTTACAGCGATTATGAAAAAACTTAGTAAGTTATAGTAACTTGTGCTAAGCTTTGCCAAAACAGGACATATGGCGTCCTGTGAAGGTCCTTCCCAGGACACAGATGGCCAAATCCAGGACATCCTGGGAAAAACAGGACAGTTGGCAACCCTAGGCCTGACGCCACAGATGGAGGGCCTCTACACCCCTGGAAGGGCATTAGTTACATATTAACACACACCCTGGAGGGCATTATTGCTCTTAGACAAAGGACTGTCTGTAAAATTGTTGTGTTTTACTTGCTTATTTATTTTTTTAACTACTATATTATTTTTTATATATTTTTAATGTAAAATAGTTCCTTCGTCTACTGTTTCAAACTTGCTGTAGTATATGCTAGTGGTGTTGGAGGAAGCATTTTACATCAAATATACATAAAAAATAAAATAGTGCTTAAAAAAAATAATAAGCAAATGAAACGCAATAGTTTTACATACAGCCCTTTCTTTCTCCCATACACACATTCACAGTCTCTTCTGCTTTCACATACATACACACACACACACACACACACACACACAAACACATGCACACACACACGTGCACACACACACACACACACACACACACACACACACACACACACACACACACACACACACACACACATTCTCCTCTGCTTTTATACACACATTCACTCACACAAGATCTGTCTCACATTCTTTCTCAATCTGTCACAGTCTCCAGCTGCTTTCATACACGCATTCAGTCTCACTCTGTCTCGATCTGTCTCTCACAGGCAGTCTTCTCTTCTTACATACATGCATTCACTCACACATCAGTCTCCCTTTCTCTCTCACTCTCTCCATCTCCCTCTCTTTGACACAAACACACACACACACACACACACACACACACACACACACACACACACACACACACACATACACAGTCTCTCTGTTTTCATGCACACATTCACCCACACATGCAGGCAAAAACATACCTCAGGATTCAGCAAGCTCTGCATGGTGTGCAGGAATAGTGCAAGAGTTGCCACGCAATATGGTCAATGAGCGATCCAGGACTGAGCTCCCGGGACGTGCATGAGTGCTCTTACAGTATTCCTGCATGGACACAGCTCCTGTATGCTAATTACCCTATTTGCAGGCAAAAACCATACAAATGAGGTGAATTAGAAATCAAGGAAGCAGGCAGGCATCTGTGCAGGAATAGTGTAACCTGCAGAAATGTATTCGGCTATACTAACCAAATACATTTCTGCAAATTATAAAATGGAGGCATGACAGCTCCAAACAAAACATGTATTCAATATAGTAGGCATGTCAGTGGCCAAATATATGGCCATTGGCATGGTAAATAGTTGCAAAATTATAAAAAATAACTTTTATTTTTTTTTGGCCAATTTCAGCCTTTTAAGCATAGGGCAGCGGTGTGCAAACGGGATCGGCCCGAAAATAAAAAAAAATTGGAATAAGCTTTTAAACCAAAATCAGCATTCTGCCATAATAGTTAATGGCATGCAGAACACAACAATACCATTGAATAGTGGTTGCTAAGGGGGAAGGCTGTCAGTCTTGTAACTATGCATTAGCAGTCAGTTTTATGCAAATGAGGGGACTGATACTGAATCACAGATTTCCCCTCAGTGTTAGCTAGCACCCAACTGTGTAAGTGCAGAAACACCATGGTACAAGCCTAAGAGGTAGATGACCTCATAACTGAGAGTGTCATGCATGCTGTAAGCTTATTGGAGCTCTTTGGCCCATGTTTGCCCTTAGCTAAGCACAGGTAAGGAAGGTGATGTGTCTGAGTCTGCCTAGCATTGTTTACACTGCCTAAACGGGTGTGTGCACTGCGCACTGGGTTTTAAACAACCCCCAGGAAATAGCAGCTTTGTTCACATCTGAGCAATGGGTATGTGCAGCGAGCCTCAGGGCTTAAATGGGAAGGCAATGGGAAGGGAAAACAGCAGTAGGAATGCAATCAAGCAGAACTAGCATAGTTGGCAGGTGAACTGTATCAGAATCATCCAATTACACAGGCAGCAGCCCAGCCCAGCACAGCACACTACTATGAACTATGCAAACGCCTTTCACTCTGTTTTTTCCCACAAACTCCACACCACTGGTGTACACAGACTGGGAAATTTTACCTGACAAAACTAACAAAATGATAGGGGCTGCTGTCGCTCTCATACATCAATATGTGGAAAAGGCTGAGGGTGGTGAGGATGAGAATGCTGATGACCAACCCACAGTGAGGAGAAGGAGAAGAGTGTACAGACCCAGGGTAACCTACCAGGGGCTACATGAACTAGAGGTAGTGGGGCACTATAGGGTGGACAGGGACATCATACAGCAAATTGTTGAGCTGTGCTGGCCACACCTCACACACAGAACCAACAGAGGGAAACCTATCCCAGTGGCTACCAAGGTATGTGTAGGCTAAAGAATACTAGCCACAGGTACCTTCCAAAGGCAAACTGGGGATATCATGGGGATCTCACAGACATCATCATCCAGGGTACTCCACCAGTTCCTGGATGCCATTTCAGCACATGCCAGTGAGCACATATATTTCCTCAACACCCATGAGGCGTTGACCAGCAATGTGCATCTCTTCCACCAAATAGCAGAATACCCTGAGGTAGTGGGTGCTATAGACTGCATGCACATACACATCAAAGCACCACCTGGTGAGTGGGGTAGGATCTACATAAACCGCAAGGGCTTCCCCTCCATCAACTGCCAGGTCGTGTGCAATGCCCAGGGCATTATAATGAATGTGTGTGCTGGCAGCCCTGGAAGCTATCACGACTCCTACATCTGGCATATGACACAGCTGTAGCAGAGATTTGACAGTGGGGACATCCCATATGGCCACCTAGTGGGGGATGCTGGTTATGCACTGGAGCCTTGGCTGATGACACCCATCAGAAATGCACACACACCCGAACAAGAACTCCATAATGAGCCACATGCACAAGCAAGAATCATACTAGAGCATGTGTTTGGGATGCTCAAGTCACATTTCCAGTGCCTGGACATATCTGGTGGAGCCTTGCAGTACTCTCCAGCTACATGTACACAAATTTTTATTGTATGTGCCAGCTACACAACATGATCCTGTGGAAACAGCT
The DNA here is from genome assembly GCF_019279795.1 of Protopterus annectens. Classification (NCBI taxonomy): domain Eukaryota; kingdom Metazoa; phylum Chordata; order Ceratodontiformes; family Protopteridae; genus Protopterus; species Protopterus annectens. The sequence continues at coordinate 371,349,623 of NC_056739.1, read as the reverse complement.
GCAGCAGGAACAGCACGGGGCAGGGCCACATAGCCCCCCACTATTGCCAAGGCCAGCATAGGTACAGAGTGACTCGGAGGAGGAACAACCTGAGCCTGCCCATGTAGGCAGAAAGAGGTGTGCTCAGTATTCCCAGGCTTTGGCAAAGAGGCACGGCATAGCACATGCACTGACACAGAAGAAACCCAGGGAATGACACCTCTCTCCAACTCGTACATACATTAAAAGAGATGCCAAACATGACACTACCTGTGCTTTACCATGTATAGGGAGTGTACTATGTGCATCTGACATAGTCAGCCCTCCAGCACAATCCTCAATACTGGCACAGCCACAAGTAACTCACTTTGTGTATCAATTGCTGAATGGAGTAGTATGTTCTGCTAGTTGTAGCTATGGTATGGATGTGAGCATGCAAGGGAATCGGGTGGATGAATGGGATGGCAGCAGATAGTGGACACCTATATGGGCAGCATGGAATCCATAACAAATACTGGTGCCAACAAAGTAGGCAGTACTAGACAAGGTGACAAATCCCACTGCAGTACATGTGGTGACCCAAATGTGTGTCAGTAGGACACACACATGCATGTCAATGGGGTTCACATACCCAACAACAGCCTCAGCCAGCAGGGCAGGTGTAGATGACCATAAAGAAAGGCTGTGCTAAGGCGCCCAATTAATGGCAATGGATAGCAGCCCCCCCCCACCTCTCCAGACCTACACAGACAGACTACAACAGGTCAGGTAGTTGTATGTTAGTTCTGCAGGGTATGAAGTCTGAAACTGAAATGTAGGTCAATAAAACCTAAGATCTGTACTCTACTGATATGCCTCTAGTCTGCTATAGAATAAAGAATACAAAATGGAATGGAGCCAGCAGAGTACCTGAAATACCAGTACAGTCATAGCAAATGTTTACAGTTGTCAGATGTGCCCCCCCACAATCTTATGTAGAAATGCATTAACATGTATGAGTGGGGTTAATAACAGTGGAGCACAGATTACCTGACTTGGCCCAATTTACAGGATAGATTGTTGCATGTGTACAATATGCTGGGCTCTGTGTATTAGGTTGTTGTGTGTTGTACATTGTGTGGAAGTGGTCAACATGTAGGCATGGAGGGTTATGTCCCAATGGCCTATGGCCAGTACTGTCGATGACAGGGGCAGGTTCTGACAATGGCAGTGCCAACCACAATGCATCCCAGCAAGACCCAATTCAGCAGTCATCCATACTCATTGTTCAGATGTCAGTATCTGTCACCATCTGAAAGATGGACATGCCATGAATGTGGGCCCAAACATACACACAGTACACAGGTGGAAGTACCCTAGACAGAGACTGTATAAAATGTTACTGTCAAATGAACACACCTTTAGAATTGCACATACAGGTTAGCAGCACATTAGTTATCTGTGTAGTATGGAATACTGATGTAGTCTGGCCAATCACTGGCAGACCACAAAAGGCACAGTTATGAAATAATGAGAGACTGCCTATGTCCCCACAGAAGGCAGCATAAGGGGAACATCTCATGTATATCTGTGAGTCAGCTGTAGGAAGTCTCCGTACCATGCATGAACTCAGCTAACCCCACCATCATCCATAGGTTTATCACAGGTCATATCCCTGCTGTTGGGAATGAGTACAGTATGACCCCCAGTTCTGTATGGGAATACCCACAGAATGCAGCATACTAAAGAGGTGTCCTATGCAGGTGTATCCCTAGCTGTAAGCATAACCAGCCAGCATCAAGACCAATGGATTAATATGGACAGGAACTATTGCCATTAACACCTCACACACTTACAGTATCACCCCAGGGGAATCCAGTGGCTCGCAGCCTAGGACTGTAGGAGTGACAGAATACACTGACCTGCTACAGATGGCCTGCATCACTATCAAATGCCCTACAGTCCTCTGTCAAAGGCCTGTGCCTCACCCATACTGCCAATGTATGTTATCTCATGGGGTCCCAACTAACAACATAACACAGTCCACAGAACACAAATTCAAGGCCATGTCAACAAATCCCAGTAGTATGCCCACCATGTCCTACTGCATGAACTGTGGACCAACCCTTAAATAATGCTGGGATGAAGGGACAACTATAGGAATACTTTGCAGATATCACTCGCATAATGTTAGAAAGAGGATAGAATAACAGAGTGGGAGGGTGTAGAAGCATGGAGTGTGTGAAGTCTGAAACTCTGATGTGTGCCCATACTACCTCTGCCTGCAAACCTATTAATGGGTGGCTACAAACCTGCTCATAAACAACAATGTGAAGGGGAACTGACCAGATATATGAGATCTGCCTCTAGGTAATCTGGGTGAATCTGTACAGCGGAGAGGTAAGGCCACAGCAGGATATGGCCATTCTGTTATGTCGATAGATGTACAAGCAGGGAATCCTCAGCCACCACAGTACCAAGGTGCTGGACCATTTACACAGATCCATCAGCAAGTGTCTGCAGCTACCCCTCCAGAATGGCATGAGTGTGCAAGAATATGTAGGCTGCAGACAACAATACTGGACACAGCTTCATTCATCTTGTATTTCCCAGGAAATAACTGTGAGCAAATAAGTATATCTGTTGGTAGTTGATGACATACTACATCACAGTGTAAAACAGTACATGTCTGAATATCTCTGGTAACACCAACCATGTAACACAAGCAGCACATACAGCAATAGTTACAGTATCCCACTATCTTTCGCCCATTGTGACTCCATATTGTCAACCTATCTACTGATATCCTGCAGAAACAGGTTGCTAGTTGTAGGTGTAGCACGCAAAATCCTGCACTGAAGTACAACCTACCTGAAATGGATTCACACACTCAGTACAGAAGGTTATACTGGGCATGTTCCTATGAAGCCTATGTCTGACAACAAAATACAGAATGTCATATTGGGCATGCTCCAACACTTAGAGAAATGAAGCCCAGAAATAAAGCCCATGTCTGACAACAACAGTGGACTATACATATCTGTCAGTCACAGATGTCTGTGCACACACACCACATTGCACACCATTCATGCTTTGCACACACATTGGATAGGAATATTCACACATATCCAAGGCCAACACACTATAATAGGTCAAACATACACACACAGAGATATGGGAAAGAGAGAGGCAGACAGTGACAAAGAGATTGCCATCACGAGGCCTGTCCCACCCACCACACATCCAATTAGCCAATATCACATGATGTGCCAAAGTCAATCACTGTAGACATTTACTTTTGGTAGCCCTCAGCCCTATAGTGTCTGTGGTACTTATGATAACTGTGTAACATGACAGTACAAATCAGTATTCATCTAGCATTTGTATACCCAGTCCTGTCAAATGTAAATTTGTGTGTGACAGAGTGTTGTGTGTGTGTGTTTCCAGTGGAATGGTTTATGGCCCATTCACACACACTGCACTTCCCATAGCTCATGTTAGCACTCATGCCGGAGTCAGTCACCTTGAAATAACCCTCTGGCCAATTATCAGCCCCATAATCTCTGTGGTGCGTGCAATAACTGTATAATGCTATAGTGTAACATACTAGTTAGGTAGGAGTTCTAATTCCCGACATGGTAAGTGTGTGTGTGTGTGTGTGTGTGTGTGTGTGTGTGTGTGTGTGTGTGTGTGTGTGTGTGTATGTAGAGATTAATGATTTTGAGGCCATTCACAGTCACTACACCTCCCATTGCCCTACTTTAGCAAGCCTGCTGATGTCAGTCACCTTGAAATACCCCTTTGGATAAGTGCTAGCCCTATAAGCTCTGTGGTGCATGCACTAAATGCAGAACAAGTTAGTAGCAGTAACTACACAGGTATGGGTTTGAATATCACCTGTGGCAAGTGTTTGTGTGTGAACCTTAAAGACTTTGGCCCCATTTACAGCCAGTACACATCTCAGAGCCTGATCTTAGCAGTCCTGCAGATATCATCCACCTTACAAGTACCTGTTGCCAAACCTAAACCATGTCAGTGGTGCATGTGGTAAATGCATAACCCTAATGGCCCATCACAATTGTTAGATATAAGTTTGAATCTCACCCCTGGCAAATGTAAATGTGTGATTTGGGTAAAATTGTTTTTGGGATCTCTCACCCACTACATCACCCAATGCCAGTATTTACAAAGGCTGATGATGTTCCTCACCTTAGAAGTACCTTGGGATAACATCCATCCAATAAGCTCCGTGGCATGTGCAATAAATCTGGTACACTGTAGTAGCAATACATAGTTAGGTGGGATTTGAATCTCAGTATCGGCAAGTGTGTGTGTGTCGGTCATCAGTATCCTGTGTGGAAGTTGCTGTGATTGTGTAATAACAGGATGAATTGTGTGGTGTTTTGCTAAATTATTATATTGAGGACCTACTATATGTCACAATGTCCACCTTACAAGGGCAACAGATGTCAAACACCACAGAGGCTGGTGTAGACAACCCATAGCCCTACAGGTGACATTATGGATCGGTGAACAATATAGGCAACACTTGTATTACTCAGAGAACACTCTCCACCCATGTCTCATACACAAACACACTTGGCTAGGCAACAACCACTGTATTGATAGTTCCCTGCATAGTGCCTCACAGATAGTAACCATGTTGTGATTGTAGTGGACTACATGCTTGTTGACCACAACAGTGCCACTGACATCAGAAAGTACTGTGATGTGTAACATCTCCTGACTGTGTGTTATCCAGCATGTAAAAGGACATGGCACCCTGTTCCATCTCTACAGTAGGCAAATAAATGCTTATAGTGGCCCTTTTGCTGTGTTCCCTACTGGATGCCTGCAACAACTGTAGAGTCTGCAAATGTAACCCACAAAGGGAATCCCATCCCTTATACACATGCCCTGTATGGACAGATGCCACTAACTCCACTGAATACCTGTATCATGCTGTCAATGTAGGTGCAAGCACAACCTCAGTTACATAGCCAGGTTGCCCTAAATGAGGTCAGGAATGCTATATCAGAAGATAAAAATCTGTACACACAACATGCCCCAGTGACCTCAAGTACACTTCTACATGTCAAAGTACATGCATGTGGGGCATATGCACAACATAGACATTGTTCATGTTATGGAATATAGATCACATACATGGGAAGCAGTGCACATCACTGGCCACACACAATAGTAACCCAGATGAGTGGATGGTGAATACAATACCCACCTGTGGGGACCACTCCAGGGACTACACCCCTGAGCCACACTGGAGACTATTGTTATGTAGCCTGATGCCAAGGTATTCCCTTTGCCTAGCCTTGTACAGCTGTCAGGCCCATTCACATGCTACATACCTGCGAAGCAATGAACCTATGCATCTCAGTACTGGCAAATTGTGTGTGTGTGTGTGTGTGTGTGTGTGTGTGTGTGTGTGTGTGTGTGTGTGTGTGTGTGGAGATTAATGCTTTTAAAGCCATTCACAATCACTACACCTCCCATTGCCTACATTAGCACACCTGCTGATGTAATTCACCTTGAAATAACCCTTTGGTCATGTGTCAGCCAAATAAGCTCATTGGCGCTTGCCATAACTGCGTAATACTATAGTGTAGCAAATTAGTTAAGTAGGGGTTATAATCTTGATCCTGCTAGCTGTGACGATGTGTGTGTTTCCCTGACAGAGTGTGTGTGTTTGTCTCCATTGGCACCTGCTTTTGTGGACATTCACATGTACTACACTTCCCTTATCCCTTCTTTAGCACTGTTGCTGATGTCACTCACCTTCAAAGATTCCTTTGGACAGCTCTCCATCATGTAAGCTCTGTGGCATGTGCAATAATTGCCTAGCACTTTAATAGCAAAACATAACCTGGTAGAAGTTTGAATCCCAGTACTGGTAAGTGGGTGACTGCGTGTGTGTCATAAGTATCCTCTTGGGATGACTGTAGACTGACAGGATCCAATGCATTGTGGGTTTTGCTACATCATTATATTGAGGACCTACATGTCCCATTGTCCACATTACAAGGCCAACAGTTTTCAAACACTGTAGAGGTTGTTGTAGACAATCCTCAGCCATAAATGTGTAAAGCCATGTGCATTTACTATGTCACAGTATGGATTAGTAAACAATATAGGCAACTGTTATAATACCGAGATACCATTCTCCACCCACGGATTATACAAAAACACGCTTGGGTCTTACTCTCTTACACCCTTCCTTTCTTACTTTATTTCTGTATCACTCTCTCTCTCTCTCTCTCTCTCCCTTTGTGGTGGATGTGGAAAAGTACATCTGTTTTACATAGGCAACAGCTTAAGTTTTGTAAGGAATGCTCATGATCAGCTGATGGCCTGTGCACAAATTTCAGTCCCCCACTTGCTAATTGCATGTGGAAGAGCTGTGGTATCATTCCTATAGCCAATTGCATTGAAAAACACTCCTATAACTAAGCACTTCATGTGCATGTCAGCCCTTTTCATTCACTGTGAACAGGACTATATGTGGGTGTTTGACAAACAGCATTGCAGAGGATAGTTTGAAATACCTCTTACATCATTCACTGTGGAGACAGGCCAACAAACAGGAGGAGGATATTCCAGACATGGGGACAGAATGAAAGTATTGCTGTTCTATATTTGAAGTAATGTTGATTTAACATGGTT
>NC_056739.1:371282987-371337987 GCF_019279795.1 Protopterus annectens | reverse complement strand
TATGTTAACAGGTTAAGTAGTTGTCACTCACACTATGTGTGGCTCTACATCACCCCACACCCTGCAAATTCTAGGGCTGTGCCACCCACACCAGCACACCTATGTTTACCAATGCTAGGATTGCACTACATTAGGGAAGGGGACATATACCCTGCCAGTACCATCATGAATGACATTAAAGTAGCGGACTGATTATTTACTGATGTGATGCTTTGCCTATTTTGTCTTGGTGGAATTACATAGGCTACGATGGGTTCACTGCAAAATTAAGTACATCCATGTGTACAGTAGTCTCTGTGTATTGCATCAACACCAAAACATCTTTGTGTGTGTGTGTGTGTGTGTGTGTGTGTGTGTGTGTGTGTGTGTGTGTGTGTGTGTGTGTGCATGTGTGTGTGTTTGTGTTATACATCGTAGAAGGGCTGATGACATCAGACACCATGCACTCACCTGTATACACCCCTCAGACCTATCAGCCATATGGCACATGCAGTAACTGTTATACAGACCTGTTACTTGTGTTCAGCTGTACCCAGGATATGACACAGTCAGTGTGTCACCACAGTGCCATACCCCTTGTAGGAAACAACAGCAGACCAACACCCTGCTGACATATCGACACCTACAACACAAACAGAATACATTATGGAGACCACTATCAGTCAGTGTTAATAACAGCTATAATGCATCGTCGCTGGACATCTAAACATCCTGACATGAAAGCATTAAACTTTCCTGTTGAAAACATGTTACACAGCATTACATTGCTACACCTTAGTACATTCACCCTGTGCATCAGAACCATATTAGCCTGTCCCTGCATCGATGGTATGGATGACAGGGATGTGGCATAGGTATCATCATATGCACAGGGTGTGTTGAGGGTTTGCCAGAGACCTAGGCTGAGCCATTTGGTTGACATCATGTGTGTGTGTTAGGTGGTTTCATTATTAATTGGGCTGTGCAGATGTGGTGTGTGTAGGTATAGAGGTGCCCTAGCTGTATTGGTGATGTGTGTGTGTGTGTGTGTGTGTGTGTGTGTGTGTGTGTGTGTGTGTGTGTATGGGTATGTATGCACACAGTTCAGCCATGTGGCTGCCCTATACAGGGGTTTGTCAGACAGCTGCAGACCATACATGGCAGGGTGTGCAGTTCACCGTCTCCGACCACAGACACAAGAACCGTGCCTGCCAGGGGATCCACGGGCACTATCGGGTGCAAGGCCAGACATGGTACTCTCCCCTGATGATGACAAATGTTCACTGGATATGCATCTCTATTGGAACTTGCCAGAGCCACGTGGACATGGCCTGCTGTGTTGTGGTGTGGACAGCACCCCCCTGCAGTGCTGGTGCTGGTACTGCCACTACAGGAGCACCCTTGACTTGTTGCACATCCATGTAAACCTTCACCTGTTAGTGTTACTGTCCTATGTCCATGTGGCTGTCGCCCTACTCCCACCATATGCTCTAACACAGAAATTGCATGGTCGAGGATTCCCACCATTTCACAAAACCATCTATCCAAAACCTCTGCAAAATAACAGTGGGCACCTGCAAGATCATGGATGTTGTCAAAAACAGCAGAATGAATAGCCCTCTGGAGCCTCAGACCCTGTCTGCTATAAAAGTTCATACATGCCTGTGCCTCCATGATGGCCCAAAACATGCATCTGGTGACACCTGCTGTGGCACTTCTTTTGGGGACATGATGGCCAGCAGCCCTCTTACGAGCATCCCTGTACATCTGTCTGTGTAGTACCTCACCGGTCATCCAGCTATGGGTGCTGTGTACAGACACACATGCCATAGTCACCACACTGTCCTGTCCTATGTCACCACCCACCAACTGTCTCTCATCTATGGCCACTGGTGATGGGGTATGTTTAGGCAATGTGACTGTGTGCGGGGATGGGGTGGATAACATTGGGATGTCAACCGATGGCACAGCTTCAACCCCTGACCACCCCACCTGTGTCTCACCATACCTATCATCATTGTCAAAGTCTGTATGGACACTAACATCACTTTGCCTGTAGGAGGGACCCTGACCCACCTTGCCTCCTGTGAGGGGAAAACAGAAAACGTACTTTAAGACCTGTATGTCATTGCTTACCTCTACACACACACGCATACACACACACACACACACACACACACACACACACACACACACACACACACACACACACACACACACACACACACACACACACACACTTACAGGTGAGGTGGCACAAAGATATTACACAGACCTCTCATTACCCAGCTGTCAACATGCATGACATATGGCACTCAACAGCATGCACTGCAGCTATACTTAATCCCTGTTACCAACATTATGCATCTCTGTGATGCATGAGTTGTGTTAGTAGGTGATGCCCCTTCCCCTGGAACACACTGCACCCATGTACACAGTATTGCTGTGCACCTGTTCAGCACCCTGCCATATACTGTGCACCATACCTCACAAGTGTACGCACCATTGCTGAATATGTGTATGTGTGGCAGTTATGTTTGCTCTGTTGCTCACAAGCCCTATGTGTTTGTCTGACACATACCTGAGTTGATATTAGGACAGATGTCAGTAGTGAATGTCTGACATCTGATTTTCAGATCTCATCATCAGCAGTGCATGTATGAGCAATAAAATCCAATTATACTGACAATCTTCAAAGCTTACTGTGGCTATGAGGAGTGTACAAACCCTTATTGACATGCCACCCTCTTCCCTGATATGCCATGGGGCCACAGTACTGCATATGTTAACATTACACACACGTGATATGTGACATATGACCTATGCAATCAAATGCAGTATCAATCAAATGCATTAGTTGTGCAGATGTTGATTGGGATGCCTACAATATGTGGTTGCATAAGTGTTCACACCCTTAACATGATGGTTTGTTGCAGGACCTGTTAAGTGAACTATAGCAGTCACTATTCCTGGAAAGGGTATACTAGCATGGCCCATCTTCACTCACAATTATTTGGTCACTCCACCCTACAAATGTCCCCCAACTCTGCCAGATTGCAAGGTCAGCTCATGTGCACACCCCTTGGAGGTCACACAGTGCCTTCACTATTGCTGTGGATTCAGGGTTATGTCTTGCACAATACATGACCTTGACTGTGGTCAGATACAGCCATTCTTAGTGAGCTTTTGATGTATGCTTCAGTTCACTGTTGTGTTTCAGGATGGCACCCCTCCCCATCCTCAGGCTTTTTGCAGATGCTTGACAGCTATGGGCCACACATGAGTGTCATTTTGCAGTGTCCCAAATTCAGAACACCATGTCTACCAGCCTAGTTGCTGCTAATGAACAACAAACCTAAAGGTGTACACTGGCACCAGCAAGGTACAGATGGGGATGGTGGGCCTGAGATGGAGTGAGGTGTTGCTTGTGCAGTACCTGTATCTTTATTAATACTGTCTGTAGGTTTCAGCCTTGGTCTCGGTACACCATTACACATTGCAACACGTGCCTTTGGGAGACTTGATGTTATGCATATGCTTCCTGTAGAGAGCCCTGGATGATGTCTTCTGTGGAACAACTCTTCCATCTGATTACCCTAACTCATAGGCCACACTTATGCAGAGTCCAGGTCATTTTCAACACAGGTACTGCACAGGGAGCACTTGCTAGGCATTCCTGCAAGTCCCTCAGTGTTGCTGAATGTTTCTGGGCAGCTTCTGTGATCAGTTTGCAACATGTTGTCATCTGTCTTGGATGGGCATCTGTTTACTTTCTACATTAATGGTGTACCATACTTCATCATCACATACGTGCTTGTCTGCACTGTTTGCCATGGTATATGCAACAGCGAGGTAAGACTATGTCTCCCACTCCTGAGTGCTACCTTTTGGGTATGGGATCCATTCCATGGTTTGTAAGATGTGTGCAAGCCACGGCTGCTTCTGTTGCTGTTGAGTGGGCAAATGTCATGGACATACTTCTTGGACAGCAGACCATTACTTAGTGTGACATTGAGGACCCGTACTTGATGGAAGGTGCGTACTCAAGATGAGTGAATGCTGCAGTACTTCAAGAGCTGCTTCTACAATATGTAACTTGGAGTGTGTGCACACATATGCTTCCAGTGTTTGTTAAGGTATGTATTCCCCCTATTTGTTGTGCTAACATAGGATTCCATATTACACATTCATTGCTCATGTTACGATCACATTACAGGTTTTAAAAGTTGTGGTATGTGGTATTTATGGAACCACGGTGGCCATTACAATGGCATGCAGGTTGCATTGATAGAAACAGGCCACCACTGATAGTATTTGAACATGGAACATTAATAGAAACGCATTTCAATATTTATTGAACAGTAGGACATATGTCCTACCAGTAGGTTTGGTGTAAGCATACCCATTGATTTGTGTGTTTAGATTATTGTTGCAGATATGGTGGAGGGGGAGAGATGTCAATTAACAACTTATATATCCTTGTAGTTCACACAACTTCAATGATCATTGCTCTAATCATTAAGGTAAAGATATTATTACACTACCTTATGGCATTGGTTTGGCCAGTGGTATGTTTGTAAACAAGTGTACACTTTAACTGTCTTATAGCTAAATTCTACATCTCTTACCTGGTATACCTGTGGCAGGAATGTTTGTTAACACTACCTGACTGTTTCTATACATATTCCGAGATTCCGAGTTAATATTATGCACATACCTCTCAATCTCTTATTGTACACACTCTGGTCAAAGCTTGACAACATGGGGGTACAACTAGGGACATATTTTGAATATTGCTCTCATAAACGTTGAGGGCTGATAGAGTGACAGGATTTGTTTTCATATACATTTTCTGAAGGTTTTGAGGTCTGAAAATCAAATGTATGTCATTATTTGCTGACTACAAATCTGAGATCATCCCACTGATTTGTCACGGGGACAGGGGAACAGGCAGACAATATGAGCCAATTATCTGGACATTCTGAAAGGATGTGTACAGCTGAGAGCTATGATTATGCATACAGCTTACTACCACTCACAGGATTCAAACCATGGCTGCATTTGATAAAAATACCACAATTTGTGTCAGCAGAGTGTGCTGTTTGAATATTGCTGTCTATCTCTTCAGTGTTTTCTAAGTCTCTCATGGTTGTACAATCTGACCTTGTAATTACAACAGTCTCATACAGACATTCCTAGACATATTTTTATGTAGCACAGTGTGAGAAACTGTGGTTGACACAACAGTACTATTCTGATACCAGATGTTACTGAATGCTACATGTCAGCCATACAATACCAGAGTAAACACTACCAGTCCAGGATTTCAATCTTAACTGACAGGCACAGTTTTCTTATCTGACAGATCTGTGGAGGGAATGATTAACACTACTTTACTGTTTCCACATATATTCCCAGATTCTAAGTTAATATTATGCACATACCTCTCAATCTGTTAATGCACATACTCTGGTCATAGCTTGAGAACATGGGGGTAGAAATAGGGGCATATTTTGAATATTGCTCTCATAAATTTTTGGAGAGTTGCTAGAGTGACAGATTTGTTTTCATATACATTTTCTGAATGTGTTGAGGTCTGCAAATCAGATGTATGTCATTATTTGCTGACTAAAATTCTGAGATCCTCACACTGATTTGCCACAGGGATAGGGTAACAGGTAGAAAATATGAGCCAATTATTTGGACATTCTGATCAAATATGTACAGTTGAGAGGTATGATTATGCCTACAGCGTACTACCACTTCCAGGATTCGAACCATGGCTGTGTCTGTTAAAAATATAACAATTTAAGTCACAGTAGAGTGTGCTATTTGGATATTGCTGTCTATCTCTTCAGTGTTTTCTAAGTCTCTCTCGGTTGTACAATCTGACCTTGTAATTACAACAGTCTTATATAGACATTCCTAGACATTTTTATTATGTAGCACAGTGTGGGTAACAGTGGTTAATACAACATTACTCTTCAGAGAATGCAACACTAAAAATGCCATACGATACCAGAGTAAACACAACTAGTCCAGGATTTAGAGCTTTATTGCCAGGCAGTTACAGTTTTATTTACATAAGAACTATATGGGACTATTGTTGTCATATTGTCTAGTTTATTCAGTACAACCCATATACAAAACAGTTTTTATACTGGCAGCTGACTTTCTACTACTTTTATATTTATTTGGTATGACTACTACAGGCAGGATTGTTACTCACCAGCCTTGTGATGCAGCCTTTGCAGCCTACTCGCATGGGCTTCCTGATTCACAGCCTGCTCAGCTGCAGCTGTAAGGGAAATAGGGAAATATTTAGCCATACCTATCCGTCACATACACAGGCTGGAGATTATTAAACAGTTAATGGTATGGGTGCTTATACACTGCTGGAACATCACCCCTTTGCCTTGATTCTTGGTCCAGCTCCCTCTTCCTCTGTTTCAAGTTGGCATAGTGGAACCTGACCTCCTTACCAGTCCGAGGGATACCAATGGCACTGATGAGGTCAAGGGTGAGATAGTCCCAGGCTTCAGCTTTATATTGGGAGCCTTGGTACTGGCCCTACAGCAGTCTTACTTCATGTTTTTTTACCAGGAGTCCTACCATGAGCTTGGACACCTGGATGCCCCAGCGCTGTGCACGGAAATGCATGGCCTCTCTGACTGCAGCCATTCTGCCTACAGTGGGAAAGCTGCAACAAGTTATGAGCTGTATTCCTACCTGTGGGGTTTAAATATGGCCAATTTCTTGTCCTTTGCCATGATTGGATGGTTTTGAATATGCTGAGCTAAGCTAAGCTATGGGCAAACCTGCTTAGCTAAGGTTGGCATTGCTTAAAGGGGCAGGTTCACCACTGATGACAAATGGGCAAATCCTCTTAACTGGGCTACTCTTTGCTTAGCAGTCATATTTACACAATGCTTACACCTGGTAAGCAGAGCTATGCAATGCTTAGCATTGCTTATTTTTCATTTTATAGACTATCTGCTGCATGGCATTGATTCATCATTCATTACATATTATAAATTTGTTTACTTTCCCTGGCATCCTCCAATGTGCTTTCCTTACATTTATTGATGTGTGACTATACTCTATGGGGCACTTGTGTTTATATGGGTATTTCACAACTTTATTAAACTGACACCTCACATCTGGACCTAATGCAGTACCTTGGTTAACACATATATGTTATTTAGTAGCTAATAAAAAAAAAATTGTTTATGTATTGCTGTCACATTTAAAATGTGAATTCGTTACATTGGGGATCAAACTGGGAATGGCTGCTTGTAAAGCATATTCTCTAACCACTACACTATTGCAATACTGCTTATGTTGGATGCGTCTTGCTATTTAACTTCTTGTGCTGTTTAAGCTGGATTAAGGGTAGCTAAGCAACAGGCACACTTGCACAGCTACGCTTAAACTTTTTTGTTGTGTTATTTTAGCTATACCCTTCAGAATATCCCTGATAATGCTAAACACTGTACTTTTATCAGCTTTCTGCTTTGTGGTGGTGGTGGGACATTTGTCCCTTTTGCCTTTGACCACTTATTGTTGTTTTCCTGATGGGTTGGGGGTGTTATGAGCATTCTCGCACATTTTAATTGCTGAAAGGCAATTCTGGAGTGCAGGGGCATGTGTATTGTGAGAGCTTTGCTCTCAGACACACCCCCTGCACTTGTACACAGCTCCATGTCCATTTAACAGCACAGGCAGCGCGCCTTCATGAATATGCAAGGCACGCTGCCGTGCTGTACAGGAGCAGTCCTTGCTTTGCAGGAATAACTTATTCCTGGATGGCTGCTTGCTGAATCCCAGGGTATGTTATTACACAATTCTGTTGCAAAGAGTAACTTTAGTGCTCTTATTTCTGAGGTTACCTCTTGACAGAAAACTAATAACAGACAACATTGTTTTACCCTGAAAAAAAAAGACTCCTGTGTCATCCAGGTCATCTCTTTTCTCAACAGTCTCACTTTTAAAATACTTCACAAAAACATATTTCCCTGCTATCAACATTAGAACTTAAAGCTACTCTTTCAGGAAAATGAATTGCACATAGCTAGCCTTGACCACTCATACTCTAGACAGCTGTTCAAGGGCTTTTTCCAAGGTAGTCGGCTAACTGAAACCGTACCCCAGAACAGTAAAAAAAAATTACATAGCTTCAGTTGTTCAAAAAAATACCTTAGGATCCATCTTATAAAAGAAAATAAATTTAAGTGGTTCAAAGATATAACCTAAGTGCCCAAATCATCTTGAAACTCTGACAACTTGCTTAATGTGCAGCTATAATCCTTTTTTTTAAATATGAGTTTAGCACTTGGTAGCACAACTGCCCTTTTTCTCATTTGTATAATTTTGTTGTTACAATACACCTGTAAATAGATAATATTTTTTAAATAATTTGGCATGCTTATGTTACTGTTTTTATTACAGTGATGTTTCAGTTTTGCTGTTTTTTCATCTTGATAAAAGTATATTTTTGTCTTTGCTTACCTGCCCTTGGTGATGGCTGCAAAGGGTCCATAGACCTTTACCAGTTTAACAAATGTATTATATAAATCAAATAAATAAATAAATGAAATAAATCAAGTCAGTCAGCTGAGTAATATTGGATATTTCTCTGGATGGTTTTACTATATATGGCTTTTTGATTCTGTTTAACATATTGTAATGCTACCATATTCTCTTTTTTCTCAAGTGTTTTTATTGAAAGTTTTAACAACAAAACATTGATATATGGTAATAGATATATTATAAAACAAATATGCATATCTAAAAGAGCAATAATAAACAACTAAAATAACTATTTACAATGGTGTCTACTATAAAATAAAGTTTTTAAACAGAAAAAGAAAATGTGATGAGTAGCTGGTAGTTAATTATTAATATCTGTTTATCCTGCGATTCTCTGAATCTCATCCTTATTTTATATGAAGATGTGATTCTAGATCCTCTTGTCTTGATCATAACTTAAAGACGGCAAATGTCAGTTGTCAAGTATACAAATTCCTTTATAGTAGGAGTTGTTCATTCTTTAAGTTTTTAGTGATGACTTTCCTTGCTAATGTTAAGCTACTCCATAAAAGACGGTATTTTATTTTCATGACACAAGTGGAAATAGGTGTATTAAATAAAATAAGAAATTTGGTCAGTGTAAATTATCATTGAAAACAGACTGTAAGAGAAAATTCATATTATCCCAATATGTTTTATGTTTTATACAATCTTAAAACATATGCTACAAGTAAGCTTAAACATTTAGTTTACATCTCCAGCATCCTGTGTCTTTATTATACATAAATTCATCTTTGTGGTGTGATAAAGGTTCTATGCAAGAACTTCCAAGAGAATATTCTCCACCTTAATAATGAAGTAGTTTGTTTTGAAGACTGCTGTATTGCAATATTAGTTTTTATCGTCTTCACTTTGGGGCGTTATTATTAATAAGTCTAAAATAATCCCAGTAGCTTTCTCTGGGACATACTGTTGAATTCTTAAGTACCTTATATATTTTAGATTGAAGTCTCTTTCCAATTATATTCTGGTGTTTTAGAATGAGTAAATCGATGAATGTGGAGAAAGAATTTCTAACCATTGTTTGCATTAGATTAATCTTATGTTCAACTAATTGTCTACAGTTTTGAATTTCTACCCACATATATTTGCTTAACCAAAACTTATTAATGATATGATCAACATTTTGTAACTTCCCATTATCTAGTAATTGATACCAGTATAACAGGTTTTTGCATGTAAATGTAGTAATTGTTGCTAAATTAAATGTATTTATACTATTTTGAGTTTAGGCAATTAGAAATACAAAGAAAACCCATGCTTTATATTCAGGGTTCCTGAAAATGAAAAATTTAAAGGAGGTTATTATTGTATTAATATAATGAGAGTTAACTGGTTTGTTTCTGTTTTCTATAAAATAGTCTCACTAACCAATGAAATTTATTAGTAGCTATTTTAGTATGATGATTTTACTAAATTATTGGATTTACACAAAATATCTGCTTGAATATCTTTCCATTTGGCATTATAATTGTTATTTAACCAAAAAATTATCATCTTAACAATTGAGGATAAGGAATTTAATTCTAAATCTGGAAGACCAAAACTGCACGATGTCTATTCTCTAATGTGATGGTTTAAAGCCAATCTAGGCTTATTAAGAAACGATAAACATCTCAGAAACAAAGAATTATGCTCTTTTATGTTTTTTGGGAGTGAGAGGAAAAAGGATTGTATCATATATAGAACTTTAGGAAGACACCATATTCTTGAGCTTCTATTAACTTAAAAAGAAACTTTTTATCATGTTAGTAGTCTGGTTGTTGATAAGTCATACAATTTCCTTTACTTCACAGTTATCAATACAATTATGATCTTTCAGAGATAGCTTATGTCTTGCTCATTTGAAAAAATTATGTCTGCTGTCCCACTTTTTTCTAAATGGTTGTTGCTGTAAATGGGTGCATGTCTTTGGACTAACCTAACAGCTGTTGAGAGTCTACTCTCCTGAGGACCAAACCCCATAACCATCATGAGTGTTACTACTTACTACACTGAGTCAGCCCTGTGAGTTATACTGTAACTACATTACGTCAGTCCCTGTGAGTGATAGTGCAGTCTACATTAAGTCAGTCCCTATGAATGATACTGCAGTCTGTGTTAACTCAATTCTTGTGAGTGACACTGCAGACTACATTAATTCAGTCCCTTTGTTGTAAGATGGGTTTCCATCTGGCTCGCACACCGGTCACACACTATCAAAGTGGATGACTCCACATCAATCAACAGACCTCTCACCAGTGGACTGCCACAAGCGTCAGTGCTGGGCCCCCTACTGTTTGGTATATACTTCTTAGAACTTCAAGCAAAAACTAAGGGGGTGTGGCTGACCAAGTCTGCGGACTACTGCAAACTGGGTGGAATTATTGAATCTCCAAATGATGACAGTATACTTCAGGAGGGTCTTATGCAGACAAACAACTGGTGTCTTAGTCTCAAACTGAATGCAAAGAAATGCATCATCATTTCCTTCATTAGACACACTGTCCTTTCACACAATCAAATTATCAACAATACTGTATGTACCTACAAAGTGGTAAGAGATCTGGGATTACAAGTAGGCTGTGACCTTAAATTTGACCACCATGTGTCCACTGTAGGAAGGCTTTCTATGTAGCACACTTGATTAGCAAAGGATGTCATAACTCCTCTATACTCTTCACTAATCAGGCCCATAATCAGGCCCATAATTGAGTATAATGCTCTTTTCAGCATGTACCATACAAAGCACCTGCAGCAATTGGAGAGACCTGAGAGGTTTCTAACTAAGAAGATCAAGGGACTCCAGTACATACCTTATACAGACTGACTAAAGTCCCTGTCACTATGCTCAGTATCGCAGAGACTTCTTAGGGGAGACTTATGCCTGGCTTACAGAACAATTTTGGATCCAAACCTAATGAGTTTGCTGTACACCAGGATAATCAAATGGGGCTGGAGCTACCCATTCCAGGGACCTAAATATAGCCTGCGACTTGACTAGGACATGCTGGAGGGACACATTTGTCTCCCAGCAAATGCCACATCTTTGGAATAGGCTGTCAATTCATGTGAAGCAGAGCACCTCTATGACACTGTTCAAAAGGAACCCGGATAAGTGGATGGAGCACCATAAATTCTTAAAGGGGATAGCACCCACAACCCACCTGGACATTTCCAGTCATTACTAAATACAATCCTGGGTATTGACTAGAGTATCTATGGTATTACATTCGTATGAAATGTCTAGGCTTGAAATGACTTCCAGGTCAATAGCCTAGTAACCTCCTATGATCCTATAAGTTAAACAGCAGGCTGCAGTAATTCGGTCCTTGTGCGTGATACTGTGAGTTATATTGCAGACAACATAAAGTGGGTCCCTGTGAGTCATTGTATAGACTGCGTCCACTTTGTCTCTGTGAATGACTTTGCAGGCTATAGTAACTTGGTCTCTGTGAGTTATGCTGTGAACTACACTAAGACAGTCCCTGTAAATGATACTGCAGTCTACATTAGGTCAATCCCTGTGAGTTATACTGTAACTACATAAGTCAGTCCCTGTGAGTGATACTGCAGAGTATATTAACTTGGTCCCTGTGAGGAATACTGCACAGTATATAAAGTTAGTCCCTGTGAGGGACACTGCACAGTATATTAAGTTAGTCCCTGTGAGTTACACTGCAGGCTTCAGTAACGTGGTCCCTGTGAGTGATACTACAGACTCTATTAACTCTGTCCCTGTGAGTGATACTGTGGTCTACATTAAGACAGTCTCTGTGGCACAGCTGTTAGAGTCTGCATTTTTCTTATCCTTATAATGTGCCATATCCTGTTTAATGGCAAACTTTGTCAGCACTAAGGACAGGACATGAGAAAAATCAGGAACAAGCATAGATGAAGGCACGTGGATGCTGTTTCCTTGACTATAAGTTTTCACTCACCAATAATTATTTTTTTCTTGGCTCTCAATGGTCATAGACAACCAATTATTTTTATAGACATTCTGCAGGATATCTGTGAAACTTCTCAAGTATGAGCAACAGTAATAAACCTAATGAGTGGAACTTTCATATAACGTTTCTACTGTTTGATACATGAAGTGGTAAGTAAGGCTCAAAAATATATTTAATTCCCTCATTAATGTCAGCTTTATAGTGTGAAAGAAATGAAAGTATCTAAAGACTATCAACATTTTATAAGCTAGGGTCTCTCTCTGACAATGGTGTCATTGTAGAAAATAATAATCATTTTGGAAGCAGAAAGATGACACACACAGTAAATACATTATTATGATTAACAGAGCAGAAATGATGTTTAATTTGAAACATTTATGTTTGCAGTATACAGTACTACTCCACCTTAACTGCTAGGGCACCATGTTAACAGGTGTGGCCATTATCAAATCCAAACATTTTGCAGCAGCAAATAGTGTGTCCAAAGACAGCAGTACAATAAAAAAAAAAACATTGACCATATATTTGCCGCCTTTATACATAAACTTAATAAAGGGAAATTAGCATCTTAAGTTTTTATTTTGACAATTATGTAATGTTGGAAGTTGACTGCACTGGTACATATGCATATTTTATCAATACATTCTTACAATAATGGCTGTCTGACTACTTCTATAGCTGCTTTTGGACAGGTGAGCAGTATTTGATAATGTGAAATCCTATAGCAACGCAGGAATTTTGGAATACTAAGACAGCTTGAATTATTGAAAGTGGATGCCTTCTGAAATGGCCAGGAAAAATGATTCCTTTTTCCACTAGTGATATAATATTTTATCCTAGAAGTGCTGGCAAAGGATATACTGGTGAACAAAGGGCAACCTGTAACTTGTACAGCAATCTGTGGATTGATATGCACAATGGAGTTCTGGTAAGATAATAAGTTTGTTCCACATTTAGCTGTATGAAATCCTTCCAGTCTCCAATATCTTGTTTGGGTGTAGCCATTTGTTTTCGTTCTTCTCTTGAGGTATGCTAGGTGAATGATTTGATTTCCAATATGTTTGGGTGTATCCTTGGTAGAGGATTGAATTGCAGAACTCTTGGCATAACATCCACCCAGTTACGAAAGAGCTTTATTGCAAAAATTCTAATTTTATCAATGACCCATTGTGTAAATAATCCAAAATGATGGGAATGAGAAGATTTTTAATTGCTGTTTTTATTCTAAGTAAAATTCTCTTTCTATTTAACTCCTTAACACTTTTTTGCTTCAGGCAGCTAGTTATTACTATTATGTATATTCATAATCACTCTCTGGACTTGGTACTCCAAATAGATTTTTTGAAAGAGGACCTCTGGATCTGGTTGTGGCATGGCTAAGGTTATAGAGAACATTATATGTATGTGCAGCTATACTGAAGCCTTGAATCCTTGTCAGACTGGCTGTAAATGAAAGCCCAGCACTGAGATTAACATTGTCCAGGTTGTTGGTGGTCATCTTATGGTGAATGGTCAGTAGCTAAATTTCATCATGGTTCTCCTTGGTCTTTCTGTGGCTTTTAATAAAGTCAATCTTGATGTAAGGACTGAGCGAGTTTTAGCCCACTGTGAATTTAGTGCCACTGTACTTGACTAGTTTAACTCTTCCCCTTATTTCATACTCAGTGGGTGATTTCTGTGGTTAATTCCCTGATCAGCCATCGGCTGGCATGTGTGACATTGAAAGGATCAATTTTGGTGCCCCTTATTTTTCACGATGTTTGTGGTGCCACTTAGGGAAGTCAAGAAAGGAAGACATATTTATTCCAGTACCTTTTCACAGCAATTCTGAAAATATTTACAAATTACTAGAAAGGCGTTTGCACACAAATTGCGATGGGTGGCAAATACTCCTCTGAAGCACGAACCAGATGTCAGACACCATGTGGGTTTATGCCACTATGCCTCTGTCAGATGTCCTTCTCGTTGCCTCTCAGTTTACTGCATAGCCATGCCATGTGTAGAATGTGCCAACTACCATTCTAAAAATGTAGTTTCAACTCATTTCTCCCAGTTGATGAAGGAAGAATTGTTGTTTGTGTGAAACAAACTTTGTATCAAGTCATGAATATTTTCAGAACAGTTGTACATAAGGAAAGATTACACAAAGAATATTATGTACATTAACTGGTTACAGAAACAGGCCTGCAAGACTGATGCATTTGCTTTGTGTGGCTGCTCTTAAAATTCCATTCTCTGTCCCATCTCCCATGCATCTTAGGTTCTCCTGAATAGCTTACATAAGCTATATTCCAACTCTGTATGTGGCAGGTTGTTGCAGGATTCCAAAATTCTCTCTTAAAAAAATGTACTTTCTTTAGTAGACATCTAAATAAAGAGTAAGGCTATATTATGGATTAAATCATCCAAGTTAAATTTACAGCTTCTCCATGTTACATCCTTTCTAACCTCCATCCATTGTTTACTACAATGCAAGCCTTTTTTATTCAGAGTTTCTATTTCCAGCATGTTCAGATTTTCTTTATGTCATCACTTACTTACCCTTTTTCATCTGCACTACATTCTTTTCAATACCTTCATGGCCTCTTTTCTGTGATATCACCAAACTTCATGCAGTACTTGAGGTATAACTGTGCCAGTGCATGTGAAGATAGAAGAGTGACAACAGTTTCATCTGACTTCCCTCCACCACTTTCATAAAACCCAGTTTTCTACTGTCCGTTCAGGCATCCTTTTCACACTGTTTCATTATGCAATTCAGGCTGTAATGCTCAAATATAGATCCTACTTAATCCTGGTCTTCTCTTGAGCCTTTCTGCTTATTCTAAGCCTATTTGTACAGCACTTCAGGATGCAGCTAAGGAATATTAGTCGCATCAAGATTCGTTTTTAATCCCAGACTACTCTTGAGTCTTTCTGCTTAGTCTAAGCCCATTTGTACAGTATTTCATGATGCAGCTAAGGAATAATAATCGCATCCGGATCCATTTTTAAACCCAGAGTTCACTGGAGTCTTTCTGCTTAGTCTAAGCCCATTTGTACAGGGGTTTCTATTACATTATCGGATTGCTGAAACTTCAAAACTGTAAACATCGAACACAGTTAATCGAAGTTTCAGCAATTCAAACTAAAAAAAAAAAAAAGAAAAAGAAAAAAAGGTGAACAGTTAAATAACTGTTGTAAGCAAGGGGGGCAAGCCCCCCCTGCACCCCCAACATGGGGGGCTGTGCCCCTTACACCCCCCACTCTTTAAATATAAAAACTCTGAGATCGCACTACAGTGTAGTAAAGGGAAATATTCCCTTCCCGAACTATAGTGTGATCTTGGAGTTGGTAAATTTAAAGAGTGGGGGGTGCACAACAGTTGATTTATGTTTTTTGTTTTTATTTTATTTTTTTTACATATTTGAAATTATGAAACATCGAACATACATGTTTCATGATTTCGATAATGTAATAGGAACCCTTTGTGCAGTATTTCTTGATGCGGCTAAGGAATAATAATTGCATCCAGATCCATTTTTAAACCCAGAGTTCACGTGAGTCTTTCTGCTTAGTCTAATCCCATTTCTACAGTATTTCATGATGCTGTTAAGGAATAATAATTGCATCCGGACTTCTTTCAAACCCAAACTTCTCTTGATCCTCTCTGCTTAGTCTGAGACTCATTCACTTTGTACTTCATGATTATGTTTACATGTTTTGATGACATCTAGGTCTTGTTTTAATCTAAGCCTTTTCTGGATTCTGTGTATTTAACCTGAGACAATTTATTCTGTATTTCATGGCTGAGTTCAGGGCTAAGAATCAGAACATGATCCTTGTTAATGTTGGTCTTATCTCAATCTTGTCTGCCTAGTCTTTTTTCATTTCTCATCTTACATCAGTGTACATATGATTTTAAATGTTTTAAATATTTACACTAAATCCCACATAATATTTAGTCATCAGAGCTTTGTCAGAGTTTACTGAAAGCTTTATCTTTGGGAAGGCTCATTGTAACATTTGTGTGTGTGTGTGTGTGTGTGTGTGTGTGTGTGTGTGTGTGTGTGTGTGTGTGTGTGTGTGTGTGTGTGTGTGTGTGTGTGTGTGTGTGTGTGTGTTTGCAAGAGTTATCTTTTTAATGCTTGTGTTGTAGGTCTAATTATATAATGTATATGGCAGTCTGTGATTCTGAGTAAATGTATCCTGGTTTCTTATGTAATCTTCTTTTCCTAAAGCTGTTTTCATTTTCTCTCATGTATGACATTTAATGTTGTTCGGTGATGTCACATTAGCAGATATTGAAGATTCTGTACAGTGTCCGCATCAATTCTTCATATAATTTGGGGGTGGTATATTTAATTTATTAAAAAATCATAGCGATTCAAGGAAATATCTTGATAAAAATCATATACCCCTAAGGAAAACGTCAGTATGTTTTCAAGTATCTCAGATAAATGTAAACTCACTCTAAACAAGCTGATTACTCTTTATTCATCCTCAAAACAAAATTACCAGTTGCTTTTGAGGAGTGCATAATATTTTAGATTTTTTTTCATGTATTTATTTTATAGTTGACTAAAGAAGCTGAGATATGGCTACCTTTTCTGTTTCATATCTCCTAGTATGCAATTGTTCATAGGTAACTATTAGTCTGGCTGCCCTTGTGTAGCATTTTTAGCCTAGCCAATTTTCTTCAAAGGTGAAAATAAAACCTTCTATCTTGTGCCTGTGAGGTAAATACCTTAACCGTTATGCCAACTTTCAAATAAATTCAGTTACCTAGTGTAGGAATAGAACCCCACAGCCTTCTGCATGAAAAGCAAGTTTGCTATCTGTTGAGCTACATAAATTATGTCAAAAAACTGACTTGCTAAATTTAAGGGACAGGAAAATATATACAAGGGATGAAAAAAAATCTTGATGCTGTGTGTTTTCCTCTACTTCATTGTGTTGTGTTCTCTTTGTTTTCAGCATCAATAGTTCACCAGAAGTGGTGGTGTCAAATGCAGCCATGCCTAGATGGAGAAGAGTGTAAAGTTTTACCGGACCTGACAGGCTGGAGTTGCAGTACAGGGAACAAAGTCAAAACAACCAAGGTATTTTTACATGACTTGATTCATCAAAAAATAATGTATTGTTAGAACATTGCAGATTGCAGTGGTCTAGCTGATAAATTCTGAATAAAGAGAAAGGCTATATCATGGCTTAAATGTTTGACCATAGTATTTAAATATGATGTGTTACACAGGAAAATTAAAATAGTAATGATATGACAGAAAATTTAAGGGGCACTGCCAGATATGTTTGACTTAAGTCTACCAGGTAACTCAGTAAAACAAGAGTAATATATAAATATTGATGATAATGCATGTTTTCAATAACGGCTTGAAAAACAGGTGTGTTTAAAAGAGGTTTCTTACCATCAGCCCACTGAAATGTATCATAGCTCTTATTGAGGTCATGTTGTGAAGATGTATGCAAATCTTTTTTTACCTGTTATTCTAGACTGTGCTTGAATGAGTTCTGTCTAATTTTGTGCAGCAGATTTTTGTTGAGCATTCGGATTAGATTAAAATGCTATGATATACCACACTGCAGTCTTAGCAAAGCTTGGTGCAAATGGAGTGACATAACTCAACAGCAGAAAAATGCTGAATGAGATTTTTTTTAAAAACATTTCTCTGGATTTTCTTCCCTGCAGGCCTTAATATTTTCTAATGAAATGCTCACGGGATTCTATTTTACAGGATAAAGAGCTATTCTGTTGCACTGAATATTGTTATAAGGGTTATAAAAGACAGCATGTCTCAGAAGAGCCAGATATCATCAGCCGAGTCACAGCAGGATAGTCACCGTATTAATTCTACAAGAGAATTTCGCATTCTGCAGTCTAGTAGTACATATGGCTAAAATGCCTTAAGTGGATGCAACATTGACTTTTAGGAACATCAGAACAGACAAGTGCAATTAAAATTAAAATCTATTTTAGCAGAGCCATTTTCTCATTTTCATCATGTCTGAAGCATGTAATTTCTTTGACTTATCTTTATATTCAGTGGTAAATAATTGCTAGGTATGGATGAATCATGTAACAGATTATTCCAAACCCACTCCTTCTGTCCAGATATATTTAAATTCAACATTTGCAAATTAGATATAGCCAAGTCATACTATAATAACATAGAACAAAGAATACATACACCCACAAGATTTAATACCAGACTTTATGCCCTTATAGTGAACTGTTCCTGTGCACATAAGTCACAAAATTTCATATATTTATTTATGGCAGACTTTTTTTTACCACATATAATATTTATAAACCAGAGAAGGTGCTGCATGTTAAATGATATTGGACAGGGAAAAATCTGATTACGCAGCTACTTAACCAGCAAGTTAAGCTTGAACATAGATATACTATATAACACACTATATAACACACTATATATGTTTGTAGTTTTATTTTTTGGGAAGGGGAGATAAGGAGGTATGACTCTCATAGACACTGCAGACTGTCTATATTTTTTCATATAGAAGAGTCATGGTGCTGTATGCAGTAGCCGAGGTCCTGCACATTTCTGCATTCAGCTGAGCTTTTGGGGACAAATGGTTCCACTGGGGCTTTTGACTTCCTTCCTCATAATCTACATGTTCCATAGGTTTTAGCATTCTTCCTGCTAAAATGGTTCCATTTTAAGAATTCTGTGTCACTTAGTGAGGTAGGCAGTAGGGTTATGTTAATTGCATCTAATGGAGACATTTGGTGAAGTGAGAACATTCAGATGGCTTCATTGTTTCCCAATTTGACAAAAGTCTATGCGTATGAATGCAAAGTTGGTGGGTGTTCATCTCTGTAGATGAGTTCATGATCGGTGAATGTTTGTGTGTATATATGTGAGGCTAGCTGATGCAAGTGGGTGTATCTGAATGGGGGATATTTCATTTTAGTGCATGTATATATGTGTGTGATTAGTGAGTCATTGTCTGCATGCATGTGTGAGATCAGCGAGTCACTGTCTGAGTATGTGTTTGTGTGTGTGCGTGTGTTAGTATGACATTGCCAGACGATGAAGGTAAGGAAAATCTTCCTTTTCTTTGCTGTTGTACAATCCCAGACCTAGTATATGTTGAATTGCAGGGATGTGAGGGTTTAGTAAGGCTTGCCTCACGGCAAAGCACTTTTTTTTTAGCTTTTATCAGATGTGAACAGAATATATCGTGGATGAGTAGAAGTCAAAGATTATAGTTCTGATAACAGTTTCTGTAGTGGAGCTGCCATAAACACAGCATGATGGTTAAGCTGATAGTAAGATGTTACTCTGCAAGTGATGGTTTAGCTGCTTTTAAGAGATCTGGGGAGAATGTGTTTCGAGCATAAAATGTGGAATCCAACCACTCCGGCAATATGGGGATTTCAGTTTTTCATGCTCTGTCTCAGATTTATACACATCTGACATATCTCTCAGCTTCTAAGCACAATAAATCTGGACAAAGCCACAAATAATGGTGGGACAAAAGCCCAAAAATAGAGACAGATTTTAATTATTGCTCTTGTAAGCATAGAACGTTTTTTTAATAAAAGACTTTGCATTAGCATGTACTGTTTGACAGATACATGCCTGGCATTATTTAGTGACTTCAATCCTCAATAATTTGACTAAAAAAAACAAATTTTAATAGGAAAAGACCAAAAATATGAGGCAAAAATCTGGACATTCTGCAAAAATCTGGACAGCTGAGATGTATGACATCTGAGGCAGCTCACCATACTGTTGATATTGATTCAGAAAGACACTGCTCTTGATTACCTTGCACTTTCATGTTTCATAAAGACATTTGGCAAAACAGTCTTGTGGTCTATTTCCTAAGCAGAATGCATACATTTCTTTCCTGTCTTCAGTCTGTATGCCATTCTTCTTCTTTTAGTGTTCTGCGACCTGCAATGTAATGTATATATCCAAGTACAGATATAGCCTGCTTGTTATAATAAACAGTTTATTTTGTTTATTACTGAAATATTAACCTAGATGGGATATTATCTGCCAATATATAGAAGGATGAGCATGTTTAATTTAAGTAACATATTATCTGTTTAAAGTAGAACTGATGTGCTAGAGAATACACGATATTCAGACCAAAAAGGTTCTGTGCAGATCATGACAATAATCATTTGGTAAGCTCTGGTAATGGAATAGAATATTTTATTGTTCTCAACTCAGAGATGATAGATGCTGGTGACTCTTGCCTACATGGAATAAGGACATATTAAAGAGAAAGGTGGATCCAATAAAAGTTTATTTGAGTCCTTCATGATTCACCTATCCTACAACTTTGATCCAGTTTCTTTAATAGCTCAAATCTACTTGTTTGCCTTCTTAAGAAGTGCAGACTTGCATAATGAGTTTACCATGTATATAGAAATACATTAAGAGTGAGCATATGGGCACAATTTAGTGGTGACAGAAAAATATTTCTGTCAGTGAGATTTTAAATGCTGTGAGGGAGAAAGGATATGTGACAGAATATAAGGCCTATATGGCCCACACTATTTTCTTTCCCATGCATATAAAGCATTTGTTGTCATGTAACTAGGAATTTGATTGGTCTTATTACTTACCCATGTTGTAAAATTAAATAAAAGGGTGTGTCCAGATATATTTAAATTCAACATTTGCAAGCCAGATATAACCAAGTCATACACACATACTTGTGCTTTGTGTGTGTATGCATACATCATATGCATACTCGTATATCCATGCATGTGGAAATATTTTACACACTTGCTGACATCTGGATCTGTTCCTGCTGTCAAGATCACTTTGGAGGCCAACAAGTTGTAGGCAGCTAGCATACACACCAAAAATGAGAAATAGTGAGATATTGAATTATTTGGTCAAGGGACAGAAGTTATAATAAAGTGCTTTCCTGATAAAACCAGAGGAAGTTAGTGGCATTGATGTATTGTACAGACACAGGCAGTGCTGTGTTACTTGCTGAACCCTGCTTATCAGTATTAGCTTTCTGAATCTCTCTAGAATCATAAGGATCTCAAGTATGATGCCTCATAGAAATCACTAGGAGAGCAGATAATCTAGAGTGGGCCTTTCTGAACTACAACATTTGATTTCAGATATTGATATGCTTTAGAAGAGATAAAACCCAGAGAATATGAAAATGTTTTCCATCTGTTCAAAGGTATACTTTTGTAAAACAGTATTGTTAAACAGAAAAAAGGTATAGTAAAGAATAATTTAAATGTGCAGTTATTAATGCTTGTTTTCTGGCATTTACTGGGAAAAATAAATGGACTGTTTTATATTTTTCATGAATTTGTAGATACAATGACATAATTCATGGTAGAAAATTTGATGAGTTACTGCATTCACCCTTTGTCTATTCACCATACCTATAAAATCACAAGGAAAGCAACCTGTCTTAGCTGTCCACTCTTTCTTTCTTGATAGAATGACATCAGGACATGTCTTAGCTGACAGCTTCAGCTTGTTTAGCCATGTGGTACCAGCAAATTCTAAGGTTAAAATCCTTCCTGAGGTACCTTCTTCATATTTCTTTAGAAAAAATATGTGGTAAATATAAGAAGGAATTCATACAGAAATTGAAAATCGAAGGACTGTTTTCATGTCTTGTCATTTGCAGTGAAGAAAAATAAAACATAACTGAGGTGAGGATTACAGTGACTGATACTCACATTTAAAGCACCACAAAAGGGGGCAGGCTCTCTACTTTAAGATGTATTATTTTGTCCATTTGCTCAAGATTTGAAAAAAAGAAGAAAATAAAAAAATACCTAGTTACCCAGTTAAACATAACACCCAGCAGCTACCTTATTGTTGTAAAATGTAACATTACTATCTTGAGTTCACTGGGAGCAAAATATGGATAGTAGTCTTTGCCTTATGATATGCTACCTTCCTTACTTCCTAACAAAAGTCACTCACAGCAGATAGGGAGAGAGAATAATTTATTTTTCATGATGATTTATGACATCTTATAAATTGGTGTCAATTCGTGGAAAAAAGGTTGTGTGAACATAGACTGGTCCTTGCTTGAAGTACTAATGGAGTTCTTCCCTTTTTGTATGGAGTGTTGATGCCTCATTAGCAAACTAGCAAGAATGAACAGTCCACCCCAAAGGTGAAGGGGAACTACTGCTTTCAAATATGTCTATTTTGGGTTCAGCTGCAAATTAAAAGAAGTCATTTATTTTATAAGAGGCTGATCCCTGACTTGAAATACACGTGTCTCATGAGTCAGTTACATTTGGAATACTTGTTAGTTCTATATTTTTGTTAAGGTGGCTATTCTGAAGCAATTTCAAAATATTTAATGGGTCATAACATTATGTCAGGAGAGCAAGCAAAAATAATTAGCTAAGTCATTCCACATGCATAGCCTTAATCATAAAATGAAGATATGTGTATATATAAATATAAAATTCAGTTTTCATTATATATGGGCTGATTACTGCTTTATTATGAGCTTCTGTAGTCTTACACACACAGCTTGCAACTTCAGTTTCTATGTTCACATATGAAAGTAATATAGTTATGTAGAATTTATCATTACATTTGTATATGTAGTATTAATCAGTGCAGGAGAAAGCAATAGTGTTCTGTGTTTGGTTTACCTATGTTTCATTGAAACATTGTACTACAAGATGGTTATCACTAGATCACTGTTGTAGTAAAGTTAACTCTTGGGACATATCCTGCCAATGATACAATATGCCTGGATAATCTACAGAAGTGCAGGCACCCATACTTCTGAACTTCCCAGCACAAAAAATCTGGACAAAGTCAGAAAAATGGGAGGCAAAGGCTCAAAACTAGGGACAGATTTTTTTGTATAAACTTAAACATTTGATAGAATGACATATTTGGCATAATTATATATTTTCTGAAGGATTTGAAGTCTGAAACTCAAACTGTCATTATCTAATATTATTTAGTGACTTCAATCCTCAATGATTTGTCAGAAAATGACAAATTTTATGAGGAACAGACCAAAAATAAGGGGCAGAAATCTGGACATTCTGCGAAAATCTGGACAGTTCAGAGGTATGCAGGCACCTTCGTCTCATGTTATATGCCTGATCTAGAGCCTATGCTCAGAACTACATGCTGATACTTAAGGAGTCTACAGATGCTAAAATCCTCAGAACTTTCTTGCCTTCAGTTCCTATAAGAATCGTGGCCTGTCAGCCTTGTGAGCCATTCCATATATT
The DNA here is from genome assembly GCF_019279795.1 of Protopterus annectens. Lineage (NCBI taxonomy): Eukaryota > Metazoa > Chordata > Ceratodontiformes > Protopteridae > Protopterus > Protopterus annectens. The sequence continues at coordinate 371,314,257 of NC_056739.1, read as the reverse complement.
TTCACTCAGGGAAGCCAAGGGCTACCTTGAAGACCCTTCCTCTTTTTCTTATTTGATTTCTGATAATTATTGTCATAGGAAAACCATAAGGCATTTTTCAGTTATTTATGCAACCTTAAGGGGAACACCCAACAGTCTGCTAAACAATCAGTCGATGGAACTCCCTATACCAAACCAAAGGATATACTAAATTTACTGGCCAATAAATTTAGCTTCAGTTTCACCTATCACCCCCCCCACTCAGGAAATACCATCTACTATTTCTCCCCCAACTATAACTAAAGAACAGGTCATTGGTGCACTCTTCAAAGCTAAAATTGCTATATCAGTGGCTCCTGATAATATCCCATGATGTTATATAGCTTGAAACATGACCTGTCAGGCCCGCTAGAATTTCTATTCAGCCACAGCCTCCAGAAAGTTTTTGTCCACAGGGAATGGAGGACTGAAGCATTCATCTCTCTACACAAAGGAGGACCATAAACAGACTCAGGAACTACAGACCCATAAGTTTAGTTAGTCTTATATGCAAGGCCATGGAAAGAATTATCGTGGATCTGATTAACAAAGACATCCAAAATCTTTAAACACTGAACCCATCCTAGTTTGGTTTTATTAAGCAGATCATGAATACTAAACCTGATAGGCTTCTTTAAGAAGATTACTAGAGCCATGGATGGGGGCAGAATGGTGCATATTGCCTAACTCGACCTGGCAAAGACATTGGATACAAAACCTCACTTGGGTGTAATAGACAAACTCACAAATGAAGGCATAAATCCATGTCACCCAATGGATAGCCAAATGGCTCATAGATAGGGCATAAGAAGTAAGGATAGGAGAATCCACCTCCACCAAGTTGCCTGTTATTAGTGTTATCCCACAGGGCTCAGTACTGGCACCTCTTCTGTTTAGAATGTACTTCTCTAAAGTCAAGGCAAATATAGATGTCCTTTGGATCAGGATGTCCAAATTCAATGACAACTGCAATCTGGGTGCAATGACTGAATCCCCAAAAGATGTTGATACTCTCCGGGTGGGTCTGTCCCAGACAAATTAGTTGTGAAAGAGCCATGGCCTAAAACTGAATGCAATAAAATGCTTAATTATAGCCTTTGAGAAGATGATCATCCCTGCAAATTATAACATTGATAACACTTCATTAAGAGTAGAACCAGTGGTAAGAGACTTGGAAACAGGTTGACACCAACATAAAGTTTGATCAGCATGTGCCAGTGATGGTGAGAAAGTCCTTATAAGCGGCACAACTTAAAAATAAGGGAATGGGATCTAGTTCTAAAGGGCTCCTAGCCCCATTATCTTCATCCTTCATTATTCCAATAATTGAGTGCAATTTACCTTTTGGCACCCTTCGACATGTGCCTGATCCTTTGACACCCTTCGGCATTTGGGTCTATATTATGTTATCGAATCCCGGTAACATTGAACACCAGAAGACTGACATGCAAAACGCGAACTATGGTAACAGTGAACGTACAAAACCACAAAATGCGAAATGTCGAAGTGTGATGGTTGTCCCATCTGTGGTATAGCTCCATAAGGTAAGTGTGCGATAGTTATGGATCTTAGGGTTAGGGTGCGGGTTAAGGTAAGTGCATAGATAGGTAATTTATGTAAGGTTTAGTGTAGGGTTAGAAGTAGGGTTTTGTTAACTGTATGTGTGTGGATTATTTGTTTTGTTTGGGTATATGTCTGTAGGGTAAGTGTGCGATAGTTACTGACCTTAGGGTTAGGGTGCGGGTTAAGGTAAGTGCATAGATGGTAATGTATGTAAGGTTTAGTGTAGTGTTAGAAGTAGGGTTTGGTTTGTGTACATATGTGTTTTATTTATTATGTTTGGGTATGTAGTATGTAGCGTGCAGTGGTGTTGGCCAACTATGACGGTTCAAGATTTTAAAATTTGTGGTTTAGGGGGTTTGACGTATTTGCAGTTTGGGCTTTGTGTGTCGATGTTGTGGTGTTTGATGTTACCAGGATTAGATAACGTAATATAGACCCCGGCATGTACCTAACTAGCATTTGCAACTGCTGGAGTTGCTATAGTGGCTCCTCACTGAAAGAATGCAGGGTGTAAGCAACATGTCCTATGCTGACCACCTCAAAGCCCTGTCCTTGTACTCAGTCTCCTACAGATTACTGAGGGGTTGTCTATGCCTAACCTACATGGCATTCTCTGATCCAGCCCTGACAAATCTGCAAAAAAAACAGCACTAGAATTACCCAAACTAAGGATCTAAACCTTGTCTGTAACATAAAATGTGTTGGAGGAACAGGTATATGTCTCAAAGATTACCCGTTCTTTGGAACAGACTCTCCATTCATGTGAAGCAGAGCTTGTCCCTAAGCCTGTTTAAAAGCAGTTTGGACCAATGGATGGGAAATCACAAATTCACCTCTTGCTTGTCATTTGTGTCCCTTATGGACAGGAGCATCTTGTAGATGTCCTGAGGCACAGGCATATACCAAAGCCATTTTAGTCCACAGGCATTGATAAATGGGGAAATTGAGGCATGCATAGCTAGGCTGAAAAAAAGACTCTAGCCTAGTAACCTCCTGTCAGCCTATGGTCCAATTTTGTCATCCAGGAGAGGGAAATGTGACAGATTAGCAAATCCATTTAAAAGGTATGCATATAAAGTATTTTTTTGTCTAGGACTAGAATATAAATTTTCAAAACTCTGCAATTTTTCAGTCGTTTATACCTATGCCCTTAGATAGCCATTTGTCCTCCCTTAAGTTATGTTTCAAAAGCAAACATGTTCAAGCATTAGTGCATGCTAGCATTGAAGTGTCATTGTCTTCCTTGGACATTCTTTCTCAGCCTTAAAAAAAGTTGATTGATCGAATTATTCAATAGCCATGGACTAGATGTTCTTAAATGTATGGTCAAACACTATCAAATAGAACTGGACAGTTTGACCGCTGAAGCAACAACCCTTGAAAGGGAGATTAAGGGTGACCTGGACTTTCACAGATATGAGTTTGAATTTAATCGAACCCTTTCTAGTATTGCCCAGCAGATGTCAAAATTGAAAATAACTAAAATTAAAAAACTTGAGAGGGACTTAAGGGCATATAGGGAAGGCGTGGCGTTCCCGAAACCCCCAGGTTTTCCAACCCGGGTAAGCCAATTGAACCCCACTTCTACTGGACAAAGAAAACAAACAACTGGGTATTACAATGGGCAGAGTAACCATAAATCTAACCAAAACATGGATACCAACGTGGCGAATGAGGAAAATGACGGGGGGGGGCCGTAGGTTTAAATGACCCTGACACCATCTTTGACATCACTGAGGGGGATGACTGGCCGAATCAACGCACTCCAAAAAACTACCGAGGGGGGAGGGGGAGGAACTGGAAACCACAACAACCAATTCCCCCGAAGAGATATTACAACACGCGGAGCAGCAACAAACAGTGGGACTAATGTTATTTGAAACCGTGACTAACAAGGATGCTGATTTCAAAATTTACAACTACACTGAGTGTTACGTTGATAGGGGGTTGGTTGAACTTTTTGCTAAGGGACTTTCTTTTGTGCCCTCACAGGCCTGCAACATTGTGGAGTTACTGATTGACTTTAAAATGTTTATTAGAAAGCTTAATTTAAATATGATATTTGGTGACTCCAACCCGCCTGACGACTCATTGCGAGTTCCTAGTAGTTTCAACCCACCCTTGAATAACTCACTACATTTGTTTGAACAACTTTGCGAAACAGAATTTAGAGACATAGCTTCTAGAACACGTCGTAGTTATCAGTCTAATATAACTAAGGACGAAGAATGTCTATTAACACTGTTTAGGAATCTACCAGTGAGAGTTATGAAACCAGACAAGGGTGGGGGTTTGGCAATTGTACACAATGTTGACTACATAAGAATCATGCACACGCTACTCGCAAGAGACACTTATGAATCAGTAAGCAAAAATCAGCTCAACCAAGCATACCACCAAGTCAAATCATATATTAATGACCTCTTTATTGATGGCCTAATAAATGTTGAGCAAAGTCAGTATCTCACTATGTTAGCTCCTAGAATCCCTAAGGTGTTTGGGATTCCGAAGCTGCACAAAGACTTAAACAACCCCCCTTTTCGCATACTTGTTGATGCACGCCAATCAATAACTTACCCCGCTGCAAAATTAGTAGACCTAATTCTTAAAAAATACGTAGAAAAGGAAACCCAGATACTGAGAGACTCATGGTCTTTCCTCGAAAGTATACAGAAAGAAGGGTTTGACAGCTCCCTCAACTTCTTGACAGTGGACGTGTGTGACCTTTATTCTAGTATCCCGCAGGACTTGGGTATTCAATGGGTTATAGAATTCTTAGGGTCAAAGGGAGCCAATAGTGACCAATGTAACCTTGTTGAACAACTTTTGGACATTATTCTGAAGAACAACTATGTCTCTTTTGAGGACAAGTTGTTTCTACAGAAAATAGGTGTGGCTATGGGGTCCCCAGTGGGCTCAAGCTTTGCTAATTTAGTTATGGCCCACTGGGAGACATCCTTTGTGTTGAACAGTACCTGGAAACAACACATTTATATGTACCAAAGGTACCTGGACGACATTTTTATTTTATTCAAAGGGGATGAGTTACTAGCTGGGGAACTTGTAGAATTTTTTAATTCTACAACAGGGTTTCTCAAGTTTACTATGAATTTTCAAGTAAACAACATCTGTTTTTTGGATATTACCCTTAGTAAACACCAAGGACAATACATATCCAAAATTTACAGGAAAAAGACATTCTCTAACACATACCTACACTTCTCAAGTTCCCACCCTAGGCACCAGAAGAAATCAGTGGTGAAAGGCCAACTGGTCAGGGTGGCTAGGATGACTACACTTGAGGAGGACTTTGTAAACGAATGTGAGAAACTGTACCAGATGTTTCGACATCGGGGATACCCAGATTCTTTTCTGGAGGGTATTTTTAGGGAAGTGACTTTAAAGAGAGAACAAGGGACTTATAAACCAATTTTGGGGCCACAGAATTTAAATACACAATCAGTTGAGACATATGTGGATGAGAATGGCATTCAAAACACTGAGGTCCCTAACAACTTGGGGGTCACGACTGTCATGACCACTAGGAGCAACACGAACTTTAAGGCCACATTTGTTTTCACTTACTGCCCAGAAGCTTTTGAAATCTCGAAGGTTCTTAGTAAATATTGGTTCTGTATATCTATGGATAACGAACCAACACAAGCCTTTGAGTTGGGACCCATTATTACATTTAGGAGGGGTACCAACATGAAACAACTCCTTGAAAGGAAACCAGTGAGTCAGAGGGGTAAGGGGGGTACTAGTAAATGCGGGACTTGTAGACACTGTGCCTACATCAACACTGGTGACTCATTTAAAATAGGCTTGGATACGTTTGTGATCCGGAAGAAGTTCAACTGTAACAGTAGGAGAGTTGTCTATCTAGCACAGTGTAAACAATGTCCCGCATTTTATGTGGGTAAAACGGACAGACGTCTGAAGGACAGGGTGTATGAACATCGCTATGCAATTAGTACAAATAAAGAGGACAATGCCCTGGCAAAGCATTGCAATAGGAATGAAGGTCACTCATTTGACTTCATGGCTATTGATCAGGTACAGGTTGATAATCACAATTTATGTAATGACAACTTATCCAAACTCCAACTGGAAAAGAAGGAACTTAGTTGGCAATTACGTTTGGGGGCACAAAAAACCCCCGGACTTAATGAGGCTTGTTCAATAATGTGTATACTCAAACTGAAAAGCCTATTAAGATAAAATGAGATTTGAGTTTTTTAAAAAAACTTTTTTAAAAAAACTTTTAAAGGAACTTTTTTAAAAAACTTTTTAGTTCAAGTATTAGTTAGGTTAAATTAGATCTTTACATATATACGTAACAGACTTCAACTTTCACGTTGTTGAAACTTATGAGTATTAGGGAAAGAATCTGCCCGAGTGAGGTAAATGGTAAAATCCCCCTTGACTTCCAAGCTGTCACTACATCTTAGCGGATTTTTAGTTTATTACTAGACCTACAATGACTTCAGGTTGACAGCGGTGGAAGGGTCAGTTATTATGATTATTATGATTATTAGTAGTGAGTTTACACTTATGTATTGTTACGGTAAACACTACCATGTCATATATTTACACACTCGTTGTTTATTTAACTAGTGTCTTCCGGAGGGTCGAAAAGTTGTTAGTGTTTTTTAATGTTTTTCAATGGTTTTAATATTAGATGTGTGGACAGTTTCAATTGCCTTAAACATCGGAATTGTTTTAAAAGTTTTAAATGCTTTAAATGCTTAAACGTTCTGTCAAGTGGAAGCTGTAATTGTAATAGTATATTATGATTTCTGTAAATAGTGATAGAGTGTGTTATTATGCACCCAATCTAGTTTGAAGCGTTGGTATGAGTAAAATCATCCGGTCATTGGATGTTTCCTGCATTCTAAAAGTATTCCAAAAGTATTCTAAAAGTAGTTCCAAAGTAGTTTAAAAGTAGGCTACTTTTTTGTAGAGTGACTCAATTTATCTTGGTTGATTTAAGTTTTTGTGTAATTATCTTAGGATAATGACTTAATTAACCAACGAATCACGCAATGTCTTGAATACTTAAATGGAACATGTGGTTAGTATCCAATGTTTGTCTGAAGTAGTTCGGGCAGCGTACCGAACGAAAAACGCTTGTTGGAGTGTTTTACATTACTTGGATTATTATTAGGCTCATTATTTGCTTGCTTTACCTTGCGTGAATAAAATACCTGTTTTTATAACATTTTAGAAGGATTCTTCGAGTGGTGTTTTTACGAGCACATTGGGTGAAACACTGCAGCTGCTTCTGAAGTCCTCCACCTCGGATACCTTTGTGGAACCCTCCCTTTGTGGTTTTTTTTTTGTTTCGTACACAGTATTGTTGTTCATGTTTCAAAAGCAAACATGTTCAAGCGTTAGTGCATGCTAGCATTGAAGTGTCATTGTCTTCCTTGGACATTCTTTCTCAGCCTTAAAAAAAGTTTAACAAATCAAAAGAAGATGTAAAGCTACCTGCTTCTTTCACTTGGTTAGTGCCGAGCGTCTATGCTGAGGCAGTATATAGGCTGACATCTGGATCTATTCCTACTGTCAAGATCATATTGGAGGCCAACAAGGTGCAGGTAGCTAACCTGTCTCCTCTGACCTATCTGATCGATCAGGCAGCTGATAAAGCCAAGAAAGGAAAACCAAAGCTAATTCTGTCTGCGGAATCTGGATGTATTCCTCAGATTCAAGTGAGAGAAGATATACCAGGGACCCACTTGGGGTACATATGAGGTCAGTTTCATCTGATATTATTTCTTTGGATGCCTTTGATGCTCCAAAGAAAAGAAAGCAAAAGAATAGACATCTCCCCTCTTGCTTCCCCTCCCCTTAGAGACCCACAGCAGGATTGGTTTAATTTGTCACACTGACTTTTCAAAGCCTTTATGTCCTCACATTCTCCTGAGTTTTAGTCTTCCCCTTTTTCTCTGCTTTCCACAAAAGTAAGAGGCCATCTTATTCAGAATCTGATTCAGAACTTCTAGTACCACTACTCATACACATAGTATGTATCAAACACAAAAATAAACATATGTGGAGGTTCTTTCAAAAAATTTACCAAAACACAAGACTGCTACTACTAACACAGTTTTCACAGAACCCATTACACACAGTAAACCAGTGACTCACCTACTAAAGCCATAAGGCATAACAGTCAAAAAACACATTTTCTTGTCATTGGAGACTCCATAGTGAGACACACGGATGTCCCACTCTCCAAGTTGGACAAGGAGAAATTCATGGTCAGGTGCCTGTCCAGTGCCAGGATTCTTCAGATCACACTTGCACTCAGGTCTCTCAGCAACAAATATCATTATAACTCTGCCATAGTTCATGCTGGTGTGAATGATCTGAGACATACCTCACTGGACTATATGAACAGAGACATGATTGAGCTCTCTGAGTATGTGACTCAGGCAGGTATGTCTCTAGCCTTGAGAAGCATGCTACCCTCACCTAGAATGATGCCACAGTATAAACAAAAAATGATTGATTTAAATAATTGGCTTAGGTTTTTGTGTCATTCAAAGGGGATCCAATTATTGTCAGCCTGGGAAGCCATGGTCAACAAACCTTGCTTCTTTGTCAGCGATGGTTTGCATCAGGCACCACTAGGCTTTCGGCTGCTGACAAAGACTCTTGCCTCCACAGCCATGCCTTTTTTAGGCAAGGTCTCAAAAATAAGCTTACCAATGTGAAATTTGCCACTCATAGCAAAATTAGGGTCATGCTGCTAAATGCTAGGAACTTAAACTAAAAACTGCACACCCAGTAACTTTTCTATCACTGGAAGATGTAGATGTTTGTGCAGTCACAGAAACATGGTTCAAGGCCTCAGAGAGTACCTTGGCCTTGCAAGGGTACAATGCCTTTCACACCTTCAGACTGCAAAACGAACATGTGAGAATCAAAGGAGGTGGTGTTTCTATCTATATTAGAGATAAATTCACCTCCCACCTAGTTAGACTGGACAACTTCATGGAGTTACTCCAAGCTCAGGTTACTGTGGGTAAGACCCCCCCATTCAAGTCATAGCCAGTTATAGATTCACCTGTATGGGTCATAACTCACATGAAGCCTATTTGACCAAACTAGAGTCAATCCAAATATTCTCGAACAGTCTGGTTATGTAGTATTTCAATTTTTCCACCGTCAACTGGGAAACCTATACTAGTCCTAACTTGCTAGTGCAAATGTTTCTTGACTTTGTTAATTCAAATGCCCTGGAACAAATTGTCTACACCCCAACAAGGGGAACAAACATTTTGGATCTGGTCCTTACCAACATGTCAAACAGATGCACTGTAGCAACTGTCAGACCCTCATTAGGTAAAACTGACCAGAAATCAGTCTCTTTCAAGCTGGCACTAACACTAGAACTCACAAAGGGTGAAATCAGACTAAAAAACTTCACCAAGACAAACTATATCCTTCTAGGTGAAGTTATAAATGCATTCCAAGCCCCAACCCTAACTGGAAGTGGTAACTACAGCAAAGCTTACACTAAAGGCCTGTATGATCACTTGTATAAGTGTATAGACTTGGCTGTACCAGAAAGAATCAAAGCCAGAGCCTCAAGTAAAAACAAGCAGCTATAGTGGACATCCAGTATTAACAAGCTTTACAATAAACACAAAAAGTTGCTGTCCAAGCAAACAAACCCAAGGCCACAACAATGGAAAAGCACCCTTCTCAGCCTCAACAGACAAGTAAAACAACTTGTCAAATCCTCTAAGGATTTCTTTGTGAAAAACTTAGCAAGCACGACCAAGGATAACCATACAGCTATGTACATAGCCTAAAAGGTAAGAGCCAAGCATTTGCTGAACTAGTACTAATGGTATCACACACACACTGACCCCACAGAGATAGCAAATCTATTAGCAGATAGGTTTGATGAAAATTTCACTCCTTTTTCTCTGCCAAACTTTTCACAAACCTTCCCCCCGAACTTCCCCCACCCTATATATCTGAAGAGCAGGTCATTAAAGCCTTGTCCATGGCAGAAAAACACAGCCTCTATGGGACCAGATGACATTCCAGGCTGTATTCTAAACAGGCTAAAACATGAAATAGTGCAACAATAACTACCCTTTTCGATCATATTCTAATCACAATCTTTGCTCCTGCGGACTGGGAACAGCAACAGTTATTCCTCTCTTCTAAGGTGGCCTAGCAACAGACCCAGGGAATTACAGACCCATAAGCCTGACCAGCCTCATCTATAAGGCTATGGAATGTATCATTATGGACCTCATAAATAAAGACATAGATGACCTCCAAACCCTGGATCCAACCCAACTTGGCTTTGTCAGGGGCAGATCCTGCCTGTTAAATCTGGTGGATTGCTTTGAAAATGTGACCAGGACCATTGACGAGGGCAAATCTGTGCAAACAGCATACCTCCACTGGCAAAGGCTTTCAACACAATCCCATAGTCAGGCATTACTGATAAATTTAGCAAACTGGATTTAAACCCCTTTGTTGTAAGACGGGTTGCCAGTTGGCTTGCATATCGGACACACACTATCAGACTAGGTGACTCCACATCAACCAGCAGACCTGTCACCAGGGAGGGTGCCACAGGGGTCAGTGTTGGGCACCCTATTGTTTGGTATATACTTCTCAGATGTTCAGGTCAAAACTAAAGAGTTATGCCTGACCAAGTTTATGGACGACTGCAAACTGGATGCAATTATTGAATCCCCAAATGATGTCAGTATACTCTAGGAGGGTCTTATGTCAGACCAATGACTTGTGTCCTAGCCATGATCTCAAACTGAATGCAAAGAAATGCATCATCATTCCCTTTGGCAAAAACAAGGTCTCTTCACACTATCAAATCAACAATACCCTTAGTACCCACAAAGTGGTAAGCAATCTGGGAATTACAAGTTGACTGCGACTTTAACTTCGACCAACATGTGTCTGCTATAGTAAGGAAGGCTTTCTATGTAACACACTTGACTGGTAAAGGCATCACTTCAAGAGCAAAGGTGGTTATAATCCCTCTATACTCTGCACTAATCTGGCCCATAATTAGTATAATGCCCATTCAGCATGTACCATACAAAGCAGCTGCAGCAATTGGAGAAACCTCAGAGGTTTCTAACAAAGAGGGACTCCAGCACATGCCTTACACAGACGAAGTCCCTGTCACTATACTCAGTATCATATAGACTCCTTAGGGGAGACGTATGCCTGGCCTACAGAGGAATCCAAGACACAAACCTAATGAACTTATCCATAGATCACATTGGACTAGAGTTACCAGTTCCAGATACCTAAATGTGGCCTGAGACTTAAACAGGATATGCTAGAGGGACACATTTGGTATAGGCTACCAATTCTTGTGAAACAGAGCACCTCTATGACACTGTTCAAGAGGAATCTGGACCAGTGGATGGGGCACCATAAATTCTTACTAGGGATAGCAGCCATAACCCTCTTGGACATGGGCAGTCATTACTGAATGCAATCCTGGGCGTTAACTAGCATGTCTATGGTATTGCATTGGGATGAAACAGCTGGGCTTGAAATGACCTCCTGGTTGATAGCCTAATAAACTTCTATGATCCTACGATCCTATGGACTATTTTTCCCAAGTGCATTCTTGCACTGATTTTGAGCCAGAAGCTGATGATACTTTGTCTTCAGACTTGCCATGCACACAGTTATGCAGCATGCTAATTTGGAGGACAATCAAGGCTCTAAATCACAGAGAAGATGTTACATATCTTTACAAGTGTTACAGAAAAGAGTTTTATCTGCATGGTATTTCTACATTCCTTTGAGGTCTTAGCTTTTTCAATGGTCTTTTCTGCTTCAACTTTTTGAAAGAAGAATTGCATACTTCACTTCATTCATCCAATAGCAGCCGTTGCTGCTTAGATCACCATTATATCACCATTTCCAATCTCAGGTTTACAAAACTTCAGGTGTGAATCAAATGTAAAGTCTGGCTGGCCAAATTCATTTTAATATTTGCTCTTGGTGGAAAGCTTTCTGCCCCAATGAAAGCAGATATGGTCCTTTATTTATTTATTTATTTAGTGGGGTAGTCACCCTAGCCCAGTCTATTTATTTATTTATTTAGTGGGGTAGTCACCCTAGCCCAGTCTATTTATTTATTTATTTATTTATTTATTTATTTATTTATTTAGTGGGGTAGTCACCCTAGCCCAGTCTATTTATTTATTTATTTATTTATTTAGTGGGGTAGTCACCCTAGCCCACTCTATTTATTTATTTAGTGGGGTAGTCACCCTAGCCCAGTCTATTCAAATCTTGTGCCACTGTGATTATAATGAAAGTATGCCTTTATAGTAGCTACCTTTATCATGTTTGTAACTTTTTCATTAAAGTGTACAAGAATACATATTTGCTCAAATGCTAGATAACAAGAATATAAAAATAGCATAAAACGTATCAGAGTGGCAGGCAGAAATGACTTTGGTAATCTGCAGCCTGATTTAGGAAGGGGATGTGGGTTTATCTGATATCAAAGAAAACATAGACCCATGTCAAGTGGAAGAGGGGCATGGAGTTGTCTGCATATAGATTGCTCAAGATGTGCCAAAAAGGAAAGATCACGGTGGTGTGGCAATCGATATAAAGTAATCTTCAAATGTCTGTACTAGTCTGCTAATGTGTGCTGAACCTAACCCTGCCATCTAAACCTAGCCCTACACTTTACCTTATAAACATCTTTCAGTAATACTACCACTATACAAAACACAGAGACACACACACACCACATGCACAACTTTAAATCTATCACTTACTCTAACTGTAGCCCACAAGCACTCACTTACTTTCTGCTTGCACACACGCACCACAAGCATCATACATGCAAAATACCAAATCTATTCCTTACTTTTGGCATTAAAAGCAAACTCAAACACTTGCCTTATCCAGCCAAACTTCCTCCTTTTAACACCACATGCTCTGAACCAAACCTGCACTTGACTTATCTGCTACACACTGTAATCGATTGACAAAATGACTCATTAACAAAGCAATAGTGATCTGAGTAGAAAGACTAAGTAAATAATACCAGAGACTAATCCAAAAAGAAGACATCGACCACCACAGCAATGAGCAGCAAAAAGCAGCATAATAAAAACAAACTAAAGTAGAAATAAAACAAGAATTTTAATAACAAAAAGGGAAGCTCTTTTGTGGAAGAACACTTCCTCAGACCTTAATACAAGACAACCGACTACAGCCCTTATCATCCGAACTGCATCAATCAACACATAGAAATCTAAAAACCAAACCAGTAAAACACATATAGCAGACACATAATTTAAGTATGACATAAATAGTGACATCTGCTGTCAGCACACAGAAATCTAAAAATGACCAATAAAAACACATATAGCAGACACATTTAAATATGACATCAATAGTGACATCTTCTGCTCATTCATAAAACAAAGCTGCTGAACCAGTCAGCTCAATGAAGAAGGCCATGCTTATGAAACACCGGCCTTAAGGAAATACTGTGATTTAAACCAGGTTTAACATTGGCTCGCAGTTTAATAATCTAGTGTAGGTCTCTGAGCTCCATCTTATTAACAATGTCACCACCCCATACATCCTAAGTTAACATTACAAGGATATTAAATTTAAAATAATGAGCAGCACTACATTCCACAAAATGTTTCACTAAAGCATTAGCCATCCTCTTATTTCTGATATCGTCTACATGCTCCAAAATCCTGTCTTTAGCATCCTCTATCCTATTTGTTTTACCATGTATGAGTCATATGCTTAACACAAAGCCAAGTAAACAACATTGACACTCTTACAGTCAGCACAAAAATGAATGACTATATGAAAATTACAGGCAGAAAGTCTAATACTACTAGCAGGCTTCACCTGAACTACATGGGGAAGTACCTAACAGATCCGAAAAAGACAAGAAGGTTTATGGAAGGTTCTGTAACACAAAACATGCTTAAGTGACTGATTATTGTGAAAAGAAAATTGTGGTGCTGGACCCAGAACTTCCTTTAAATGCTGAACTGACATAAGAATATGCCAATTCCTTTTAACAATTTCGCAAACAATACCAATATAGTTTGAATATGTGAGTACCATACACATATTACTTCTCACATGTCCCATAGAAATAGACTGTATATTGTCAACAAATCCTTCAGCAAAATATGGTTAGGAACAGTGTCTCTGAGTGCATGGACCTCATTAACAACTTCAACAACCTCAGTTAAAGAGTAACCTCTATTGATGGATTCCTTAGACAGCTCGAGCAAAGCCTCCACAGCTAGATCATTTCTATTATGCAATCTCATAGTTCTAAGGCATTGCCCTTTCAATACATTCCTAGGGATGTGTCTAGGATGTAGGCTCGTTTTATGCAAGATGCTATTCTTCCTGCAGGTTTTTTTTATCGACCTTTGTAGTAAAATCACCTAATGCACTCTAATGGAGACATCAACAAAATCAATCACAGTACATGAGCTCTTACAAGTAAATCTTAAAAAGTCAATAGTACTGTGTAGATAATCAATGAAGGAGGAAAAATTATACTCAGTTCCTTTCCAAACTATGAAGATGTCATCAACAAAACACCTTCAGTGACATACTCAATGAACGGATTACTAACATACACTGATTCCCGTTCTCATTGTTCAAGAACTAAGTTGGCATGCGAGTTTGCACAAACAGTAACCATAGCCACACCAATCAGTTGGAGGTAGTAAACATCACCAAAAACAAATACATTATTTTTCAGAATGAGCTCAAGGAGTGAACAAATGAGCATAGACTTATTGTTAGAGAAATCACTACAGGTGGTCAAAAAAGCTCTCACGTCATCTATACCTGCCTCATTATGTATAACTGTAAACAAAGAACTGATGTTCAAGGTGACAAGAAGTAAATTCTCTTTATCAGTGAGCATAGTAGACCATGAATACAAATCAGAAAGAAAATTCTTGGTGTCTTTAAAGATGCTTGGAATACCATCTAGTATATGTTGAAATGCTTTCTCAACAATTAACAAGAGGGGTTCACTGATCCATCCTCTACTGGAGACAATTGTATGCATTGGGGGGGGGGGTCCATCAAACTCTTATGCACTTTAGGTAAACTACTTCATTGAGCTGATTGGCTCAGAAGGTTTGTTTTATGACTGAGCAGCAAATGTCACTATTGATGTCATATTTAAATTATGTGTCTGCTATTTTTATTGGCTGGTTTTTAGATGTCTGTGTGTTGATTGGTACAGCTCTCTTGATAAGGGCTGCACTCTGTTGTCTTGTATTAAGGTCTGAGAAAGCGGTCTTCCAAGAAAGTGCTTATCTTTTTGTTATTAAAATTCTTGTTTTATTTGTACTTTATTTTATTATACTGTTTTTTGCTTCTCATTGCTGTAGTGGGCGAAGTCATCTGTTTGGTTTATACTTTGTTGTGGATTTGTTCGACTTTTGCCGGCAGGTGTTCCTGTTTCTCTTCTGCATACCAGAAACTAATCACCACACAACAACTACATCCATGCCTTTCTGCAACAAAACTATAGCTGCTTGCAAGAATCACCAGACAAATTCAGTTTAATGCACTGCACATCAAGGCTGAAAAATGAGATGCTCAACAGTAATGTTTGTTCAAGTTTTATAACTGCACATGTCCCAACTCCACTGCTCTGTATCTGACTTATTGCAGATGCCCACACATTCTCACTGCATATGCCTGATTTTACCCTGCAGTGGATCACACCTATAAAACAAATGCAGATAGTGTTTACACTGCCTGCCTGAGTAATGGGGTGCAAATTGTCATGAACTGTGCTTGCTCGTGCATGCAGACCAGCTGTGAGAGTATGCTGTAATTGTCCCATTCTTATATGTTATGATATATGCCAGGCATTGTGTTGTCAGTTAATATAGCTCTGTGTAATACAACACAAAAGTCTTGTGTGCCAGTGTCTGTGTGGGTTTACACAAGGGACCGACCACACTCTATGGGCAGACAACTTTCTGTAATGAAACTGAACATCATGTTACTGATCCAGCAAAGATATATATGCATCTAGTCTCCCTCACTGCCATCTCAACACCCACAAATACTTGTAACTTACATGGGATGTCCACATCCATTCTGAACATAGTGCTATCAAGGTACACAACAGTATGTGCAATATAGACAACAAGTACAGCAACAACCACATCTTCATTGTGTTGATAAGCTTCTGTTACTGTACTTTGCATCCAGTTCATGGTAATTTAGAATAATGCTCAAGCATGTATTACATAATGCTTAGGAGTACTTCTAGAATACTCCATAGTGTCAATATTGATACAAGTATTTGCAGGTATATGCCATGAACAAGAGAATGAAACTATTCAATGTTTGTGCTGCCTCTGATATGAGTAATAAACCTTATTTGCATACTGAGAAAATAATAACATGTATTGTATGAAACTTATTACATATGCTCCATGCGGTAGCATAAATTATTTTCAGGTCAACTAATCTTAACTAGAATGAGTCAACAGAATCACAAAGTGTTAGATTGTGCATGGTAGAACCACAGTTAGCATGAGTGTCTTGACTTCAAAGGACTTGTTGCAGTGTAAGATGGGGGTACACTTGTTTTTATTCAGTGAATTTGACCATGAGGGGAGATAGTGATTTTCATTCTTTAACTCTCAGCCTTTGAAAGGATATTAATTGTTTTATGCGACTTTGATATGGCTATACATTATTAGATTAGAGATCAGCTCTACTGAATTCTCCAATTATAGGCCAATAGCTATACTCTCTCCACTTGCAAAGATTATGGAAAAATGTATTCATAGACAACTCATGCACCATCTAATCCAGAATTGCCTTATGGCAGACACTCAGCATGGCTTCTGTCCTCATCACAGCACTACTTCAGCCCTCCTAGCCTTTACTAACACCATAAACCATAATCACAACAATAATTATATATCCTCAGCCCTCTTTTTGGATCTTTCCAAGGCATTCGATATGGTTGATCACCAACTTTTAATCCACACCCTGCAAACATTCTGTCTAGATACTGGAGCCCTCCAGTGGTTTCAATCCTACCTGAATGGTCGACAGCAGGCTGTCCTCTGGCAGGACAAACTCTCTAACCTTCTACCTAACACCGTTGGAGTACCACAAGGCTCTATACTAGGGCCCTTGCTGTTCTCCATATTCATTAATGACCTTTATACTGTCATCCCAAAAGTCAGCTGTATCCAATATGCTGATGACTCTACTCTGATTTGCTCAGCTACATCCCCATTAGAGTTATGGTCAGCTACCCAGACCACCTTTAATACAGTAGAAAACTGGCTTTCTGAACATCGTCTGATCCTAAATCCCAAAAAAACTAAAATGCTGTTATTTTCACCAACACGTAGGTCTACCGCTTTCACCTTTACCATAAAATCAAATGATGGCACAATAATCTCCCCTGACCCATCTACAAAACTATTAGGTGTCATCATAGACAATAATATAAAATTTGACCTACATGTTAACCAAACTATCAAAACCATCAATAAAAAACTAGGGTCACTTTACAGAATAAAAGCCTTCCTAACCCCTCCCGCTAAAATTGCCATAGCTCGCTCTCACCTTCTTTCAACCCTTCTGTATGCATCCCCTCTACTCTCGAATTTAAACAAGAATGTCCTTAACAAACTCTCAATTTGCTACAACCACTTTGCCAGGTTTGCCACTGGGCTGCCTTTTAGGACACATCATTGCATCAATCTAAATCAGTTTGGTTGGCTTGAACTACCTAGCCTAATCCAGTATAACCAACTGATTATGGCCTATAAAATCCTCTATAATCCGGACAATACTCCTGCACTTAAAAATATTATCACCCCCTATAACAATCCTAGACTGCTTCGATCCTCTAACAAACTACTAATTCAGACTAGCAAAATTAATAACACAGCCGGTGATTCTAACTTTGCAAACTCTGTAAGTAGAACCTGGAACTCTCTTCCAGCTGATATTACCTTACTTTCCACCTTAGGTCAATTTAAAACTAGACTCAAACAACATTTGTCACTTAACTGGCTATGTCAATGTATCAAGCCTGGCTAACTCTCTCTAGAATGTGTAAAAATCTGTTAACCAGTTCACTGTGTAATTTAATTTAATCCTGACTTGTGCTCAGGATTAACTGTAACCTGCGGAACTTGTTTAACTTGCTTACTTATGTAATCTCTGTAAATAGTCTGTTTGTAATATGTAATGCTGGTGTTATGTAATGCTGTATCTGCTTACCCTTTGAGCTTTTCTCCCAGGGCCTCCACTGAAAATGGACATGCATCCAGTCGGACTATCCGGTCAACAAAAGTAAAATAAAAATAAATAAAATAAAATGAACAGATATCTGGAAATGCGGCACGTGTGGATTTTTAAAAATAGATTGCCTACTTAGTGATTAGTGATAGATGATGGATAACTTATAATTACACATATAACAGGTCCATTGTCAAGAGGATAGCAAGAAATGTGAAGCATTAGAGGAAAGAAATGATTTCTCTGATGTCACATGATTATATTTGGAGAGGTGGAAGGGTAAGAATTTCAGGAACAGGAGAGAATATGTAAACAGAATTGTCCTTGGAATGGAAGCTGCTTGGGTTCTGCAGGAGGTAAGAAACAATTTACAGTCCTGCTCCTAAGAGTAGGATCCTGTGGGTCTTGTTATTAATTATTTCAAAAATGTTTTCTATGTACCAAAACAGTTTCTCATGCCCCAAAACTCATAGCTCTACAAAAGTAGAGTGTACTAAGGGATTGCTGTAACTGGGAAGAAATCTAGTGATCTACATGTGTGCAGGGGATGGATGAGTTTACAGAGATTAAAATAAGCAAAGCCCTTGAATGTTGGAGGGAAGTCTCACATTGTTTAATTTATTCATATTGTTTAGGTTTCTAATTATGTGACAGGAGTGGACTCTGATCGTTAAGTCAGAGCATAATTTAAGTTCATGAAATCAGTTCTGCTTACATCATTGATGTTTGTCAACAATTGTATGCTATCCCATGACAGTAACCATCTGGTTTGCATTTTGTTGGTAGAATTGTAGCACTTTTATTACCCATTGGGAGATGTCATGTTAATCTAGGAAAAAATAAGAGCGCATCATGTTCTGACTAAGGAAATCAAAGTTCTTGGCTCCCTTATTGATCCTGGTTGACTGAAGATCTTTTCATAGGTTCATAGGAGGTTACTAGACTAATGACCCTAGAGCCCTTACATACCTAGCCATATTTATCCAGATTTGCCCCAATTGATGGTGGTTAGGTGAGTGAAGTTTGCAGAGGTAAGGGTCTATGGTAGTCAGTAATAACTTCATCTTTCCAGGATGGACATGGGCACCACCCCAGGAATGAATTTGCGATCACCCAACCGTTGATCTAGATTGCTTTTGAGGAGGGTCAGGGAGGGGCTCTGTTTCACAAGAACTGGAAACGTGTTCCATTGAAGTGGCAGTCTCTGGGAGATGTATCTATCTCTTCAGCATAACCTGTTTATCTCAGAGTCTAGGTTAAATTCCCTGAAGCGAGTGACCCTCCTGCAGTTTTATTTATGAATGTGTAGCATTTTCATCAGTGCCAGGTCAGGGACTGCCTTGTAAGCCAGGCACAGGTTATCCCTTAGCAACCTGTAGGAGACAGAATACAGTGACAGGGCTTGCAGTCTTTCTGCAAAAGACTTATTTTGTGTACCCTGTAATTTCTTGGCGAGAAACCTCTGTGTTGTCTCCAGTAGTTGCAGGTGTCTGATGAGCTAAATGCAAAAGGGAGCATTGCACTCAATTACTGGTGTGATGAGGACCGAGTATAATTAAATTATAACATCCTTAGATCTAGATGCAATGCCTTTACTTATAAGATGTGCCACATAGAAGGATTTCCTTACTACTGTGGATTTGTGGTAGTCAAATTTCAGATATCTATCAACCTGAGTACCCAGATCACGTACCACGGGGCCTTCACTTAGGGGGTGCTGTCTATAATGTAATTAGCAGGGATGTCAGCTTTCCCAAAGGGAATAATAATGGATTGTTTTGCATTTAGCTTTAATCTGTGGCTTTGGCACTAATCATTTGTCTACATTAACCCTGTTTGCAATATATTAACATCATTGGGGGACTCAATGATTGCTCCCAATTTTCAATCGTCAGAAAACTTGGTAAGCCCCAGGCCATATAAATTTGCCTGGACTTCTGGGAAATGAATTCTGAACAGTAAGGAGCCCAACAGAGAACCCTGTGACATGCCACTGGCGACTGTTTTTTTTGCTAGAGGTGAAGTCAGCCACGTTGACAGTTAGTGTCCTGTCTTTTTGCCAGTTGGCTACCTGTCTGGTAGTGCAGGGGTTAATTCCCAATTGGGAGAGTTTCTCTATAATACCTTAATGGGGGATTGAATAAAATTCCTTGGCTAGGTCAAGATATGTGGTATGCACAGTCTTTCCCTTCTGCATGGCCTTGGTGACTTTCTCAAAGAAGTCAACCATGTTTTTTTTTTCTTTGTCATAAATGTACCTCTGTCAAGATCTTTTTTTTTTAATTCAGCACAGCAAAACACCCTGTCTGACTAGCCAGATCTTCTTCACCTCAGAAACACTGGAAATGATAAGAAGACCCATTTCAAAGTTCTCATCTTACATTGTGGCATAAATGGGACTTCTTGGAAGGACATGTTCATAATCTGATGGAATCTCTACCTGTGGAACAAACTTCCCTTTCATATTAATTGGTGGAACTGTTTAATCTTTTTTATGTCTTGATGACTGATGAATTCATGAAAATTTACTTCCAAGATTAGCACTATAAACCTTGACAAGATTTTGGGGGGAGTCTACCTGTTATACTCCTAAGGTTGCATAACTAGGATATGTATGGTCATTCTTATCATCTGCCTAGTACCAGCCTATGAACCTATAAGCGATAATAGCTGGTTTAACAAAATATGTGGTTTAACTAGTTGAATAAGTTAGCAATTTTACAGGTTCTACGTGTTCAATGTTTGACTTTATGAATAGGAACCTCAGGACATAAAGAGAATAGTGCATATCTGAGTATACATCTTCACAGGGTGTCTAAGGAACTGGGTCTTGTAGTGATTCTGCTATACAGAGTGCTATCATAACATTGCTATTATAATAACAAGTGGGAAGTTGGGATAATGGCTAAGGTGTTTACCTTGTAAACACAGGGTACAGGGTTTGATTCTCAGATGAGGTAAATGGCTAGGCTTAAAATGGCCCACAAGAGCAGTTAGCCTAGTACTAATCTATGATCCTATGATCCTATAATAAGACCCATGTCTGTATAAGAACAAAAATCACTGCGTCTTACACTAACTCAGTGTAGAAAGTTACACACAGAGTGCTGCCATAACATTATGTCGGTATATTGACAACAATCAAATGGTTTTAAACTAACTAAATGTAGAAAAACAAACACAGAGTGCCATCATGACATTACAGTTACAGTAAGGATCCATGTCAGTATATTAACAGAAATCATTCCATTCATATTACATACAATTATGAGTAGTAAGAAGAGCCACAAGGTATTCAGAGGCATAAGCACTTATAATACAGGGAGGAAGGATTACACTTAATAGTACTCAGGGGACAGGCACACGCTAAAGGTATGCATTTTATGAACATATGCAAATAGCGTCAGCAAGACTGTTCCACAGTAATATATTCAGTTCATTATCAGACAGCAGCTGTAATTCTGCAGTGATAGTCACATTTGATCCAAAAGGTACGTATTGTATTTAATGTTCATTTATCACCACCTCTTAGATATGCTGATAGGAGATAATCATTACCACACCCAGCTGTACATTTCCAGAAATGGAGTCAGTTTTACCAGTCACCATTGCAGTACAAGTCCTAGAGTGCCTGCCTTTGCCACGCATTTTCTGCTTAAGTGAGGAGGCACATTGATGACTGAGACTTTAGAGAGATGCTTAAATTATATAGTGCAGATTAAAACTTTGTGGCGCAGGCATCCAGATCCACAAGTAAAGATTTTAGAAAGACAGGTTGAATTATAGACTGCAAGTCAACAATGTTAGCTGGCCTACAAATGTCAAACATCATTGTTACTGAAATAGCACGTTAGTGGAAATAAAAGCTATGTGGCAAGAAATATCTTACACATTCTGACACATCATAAAATCATTAAAACATTTTAAGAAGAATAAAACAAAAATATTTTTCATATTTACGGTATACTTCTGCAGTAATTTGCAATTGTGCAGCACTAAATACCTTCTTTTTTTTCTGACCTGGCATGTAATCTCCTTCACTGTTACTGTAATGATCCACTCCACTATCGATTTGATGTGAATCATACATTATGCTACTGTAATTGTTTTTTATTCCTCAAGTATTCCCTATGTTCTGCCTTCTTGTCTGAAGAGCTTTAATTATGTTTTTGTTATAATATACATACTGGTCTCATAAATGGTTTCTCTGCAAACCCTGGTTACTCAACATCATGAAAACAACATTTAGTTAGTCCGAATTGACTTAAATAGTTAGATCCTTGTATCAACACCAAGTGTTTTTTTCCAACAGGGCAACTCCCGTTTTCCCTTTTTATATAAACAAACTCCACCATCATACAACAAGGAAAAGAGAAACACTCAGAAATGGATTTGGTATTTACAGAGAAATGCCACTCTTTCTGACCCATTAAAACAATTGGAAATATGGTTGGGTATATGTTGTACTGATTAGTTCTAACCCTATAGGTTGGTCTTCATCAAGTTATATTTCAGCAGTAGATATTTAATGGTGCACTCTTTCTGCTGTAATTGCTAATGTTATATTGGTCTTAATTATGTTTTTATTTCCCCCCAAGCAATAAGGGTTACAGAGAAACATAACATTTACCTTAAGTTTTACTGTCACCAAAAATTCACTCTTAGATGAAGGGAAAAAAAAACAAAGCTTACAATGGCTCCTAGAGACAGAATATATAACAACAAATTCAAATTATCCTAGTCCCTGATGATTTTAATTTGATTTTTGAAAAAATGTATGTCTAAATATATTCCTTTGTTCAGAGCACATTTATATTCTCTTGGCTTTAAAAGAAACAAAACTGCACACTATCATTTTTCAGACTGTGCTTTTTGAGTTATTTCCTCCTTTAAATGATGCGTACATTTTAATATAAATATATGGTTATTTTATAATGAAACTAGCTAGCATAAAACATAGTTCAATAGGCTTTCTTTGTGTCTTCCTTTCTCAGCAGTCTTGCATTTCAAAACTATTGCATTCTAAAACATTACAGCCTAAGGCACAGTAAGACTAAACAATAACAGAACTATGCTTTGGAACTTTAAAAAAGCAGCAGTAAAACATAATGGGAGAAAAGAAAGAGAAGAAAGTTGTTGCTTTTGTGTGTGTGTGTGTGTGTGTGTGTGTGTGTGTGTGTGTGTGTGTGTAGTATACAAACATAAATTATGTATATATATATATATATATATATATATATATATATATAAACATATACTGTGTGTGTGTGTGTGTGTGTGTATATATATATATATATATATATATATATATATATATATATATACGTGTGTGTGTGTGTGTTTGTGTGTATACATGTGTGTGTGCATAAATTATGTATATATAGACATATACTGTGTGTGTGTGTGTGTGTGTGTGTGTGTGTGTGTTTGTGTGTGTATAAATGGGTCTACTTCTAAAACCCGAAAGCTCACTTACCTGACGTTCAAAAGACTAAATGAAAAGAACCAAAACCCCAGAAGATCGACCACTCGAAACAACATTTTACTGCAGGTAAGTAACCTTTTGGCCAACACAGCAAACAAGCTAAAACTGAAGAAAAGAAAACCCACACCCCCTATGAGGGGGGCTGTGCCCACCCTAACTAAATTCACCAACTCTGAGATTGCACTACTGCTGAGGTAAGGGGCAAAGGTCAACATGCTGGCCAAGCAGTTACTTACCTGTAGTGAAATGTCAGTGTTGTGAGCAGTTGGTCTTCTGGGGTTTTGTTTTTTTCATCTCGGACTTTTGAAAGTCAGGTAAGTGAGCTTCCGGGTTTTAGAAGGAGACCCGTATATGTATGTATATGTATGTATATCGATATCTGTATCTATATATATGGGTGTCATGCAGAATATTGAAGCTTAAAACTTCGAACTGCATATGGTGGAAGACCATACGATCGAAGTTTTAAAACTTCTAAATTCTGCACAGAGATCAGCATACAGTGTGAAACAAGAGATTTCCCTTTTCCTCACTGTAGTGCAATCTCAAAGTTGGTATATTTAAGTAGCGGGGGGTCTGAGCTCCCCTGCATATATCTATTTTAAGTTGTTTTGGGGTTTTTTTGTTTTGTTGAATGATCGACATTATAAAATTAGATCATATGGTTTCGACCATATGTGTTCAGTATTTTGAATTGTCGATCATTCAGCATAGACCCATATATATATATATATATATATATATATATATATATATATATATATATATATATATATATATATATATATATATATATATATATATATATATATGTATATGGATTTAGGACTATTGAATGAAAGTTCAGTAGTCCGACTCCACAATTGCCGAACACACTTTAATGAAAGCGCTTTCACCGAAAAAGCACTTTCGTTAAAATGTGTTAAAAAAAAACACTAAATCTACTTTTATGCAGGGGGCAAGCCCCCTTGCACCTCCCATGTGTAGGCCTGTGCCCTCCACACCCACCCTACATTAATATTCTCACTCCGAGATCACACTATAGTGAGGAAAAGAGAATATTTCCTTATCCGCACCGTAGTATGATCTCCGCAACAGGCATACTTACGCAAAAGTGCTTCTTCAGTGAAAAGCACTTTTGCGTAAGTATGCCCGGCCGATAGTGATTCAGTGATGTTGTCTTTCGGGGATCAGTACAGATCCCATATAGATATATATATGTATATATATATATATATATATATATATATATATATATATATATATCTAGCACCCACCAAGAGGAGAAAACTCTGAGAGAAGAAAGGAGCCACTTTTAAGATTTTAAGTCTTTTGCTTCAGATTATTTGTTAAGTTTTTCTGCATTGCCGCCTACCTTTGAGCATTTTCTGGCTTGTTAAACTTGATTTCTGTGTTGGTAACTGTATTTAGAACACAACCTAGAGCTGATTACTAAATTTCCTGCGTGCACTTATTTTTAAAATCGTTTTTTTCTTAAAACTTGCATTTTATCTGTCTCTGGCCTAGCACTCAAGTGTGGGGTCATTTACTGCACTGTTCTAACTTGTTGATACTTGCGAACCTCTGCTTTACTTAAAAAAAACAAAACAAAAAAAAAAAACTGCTTTTTTCCCACTTTTCTGAGATTTAAAAAAGTTCAGTTACAGATTTTTTGTTCTGAACTGTTTGTAAGTTTCTTGAAGGCCATTGTTTGCTTGGGCTAAAGGGAAGTCTCTGTGTTCATCAGTGGCAGTGATAAACATTGAGCAGCCTGCCTGCCACTGTGGGAGTGGCTACTGCCTTGAAACTGTAGTTTTATTGGCCATTTTGGGTCAATTCCAAACTCCTTGATCTCCCTCTTTTAAAACCCGATTGCCTAGTGGTTTTGGAATCTTTTTGGACCTGTTGGCTGTTGGTGAAGCACCCACCAGGAGGAGAAAATGCTGAGAGAAGAAAGGAGCCACTTTTGAGATTTTAAGTATTTTGCTTCAGATTATTTGTTAAGTTTTTCTGCATTGCTGCCTACTTTTGAGCATTTTCTGGCTTGTTAAACTTGATTTCTGTGTTGGTAACTGTATGTAGAACACAACCTAGAGCTGATTACTGAATTTCCTGCGTGCACTTATTTTTAAAATCATTTTTTTCTTAAAACTTGCATTTTATCTGTCGCTGGCCTAGCACTCAAGTGTGGGGTCATTTACTGCACTGTTCTAACTTGTTGATACTTGTAAACCTCTGCTTTCCTTAAAAAAACAGAAACACAAAAAATTCTTGCTTTTTTCCCACTTTTCTGGGATTTAAAAAAGTTCAGTTACAGACTTGCTGTTCTGACCTGTTTGTAAGTTTCTTGGAGGCCATTGTTTGCTTGGGCTAAAGGGAAGTCTCTGTGTTCATCAGTGGCAGTGATAAACATTGAGCAGCCTGCCTGCCACTGTGGGAGTGGTTACTGCCTTGAAACTGTAGTTTTATTGGCCATTTTGGGTCAATTCCAAACTCCTTGATCTCCCTCTTTTAAAACTCGATTGCCTCATGGTTTTGGCATCTTTTCAGACTTGTTGGCTGTTGGTGAAGCACCCACCAAGAGGAGAAAACGCTGTGAGAAGAAAGGAGCTACTTTTGAGATTTTAAGTATTTTGCTTCAGATTATTTGTTAAGTTTTTCTGCATAGCTGCCTACTTTTGAGCATTTTCTGGCTTGTTAAACTTGATTTCTGTGTTGGTAACTGTATTTAGAACACAACCTAGAGCTGATTACTGAATTTCCTGCGTGCACTTATTTTTAAAATCGTTTTTTTCTTAAAACTTTTATTTATCTGTCTCTGGCCTAGCACTCAAGTGTGGGGTCATTTACTGCACTGTTCTACCTTGTTGGTACTTGTGAACCTCTGCTTTCCTTAAAAACAACAAAAAAGCAAAAAATCTTGGTTTTTTCCCACTTTTCTGAGATTTAAAAAAGTTCAGTTACAGATTTTTTGTTCTGAACTGTTTGTAAGTTTCTTGAAGGCCATTGTTTGCTTGGGCTAAAGGGAAGTCTTTGTGTTCATCAATGGCAGTGATAAGCATTGAGCAGCCTGCCTGCCCCTGTGGGAGGGGTTACTGCCTTGAAACTGTAGTTTTATTGGCCATTTTGGGTCAATTCCAAACTCCTTGATCTCCCTCTTTTAAAACCCAATTGCCTCATGGTTTTGGACTTGTTGGCTGTTGGTGAAGCACCCACCAGGAGGAGAAAATGCTGAGAGAAGAAAGGAGCCACTTTTGAGATTTTAAGTATTTTGCTTCAGATTATTTGTTAAGTTTTTCTGCATTGCCGCCTACTTTTGAGCATTTTCTGGCTTTTTAAACTTGTTTTCTGTGTTGGTAACTGTATTTAGAACACAACCTAGAGCTGATTACTGAATTTCCTGCGTGCACTTACTTTTAAAATTGTTTTTTTCTTAAAACTTGCATTTTATTGGTCTCTGGCCTAGCACTCAAGTGTGGGGTCATTTACTGCACTGTTCTAACTTGTTGATACTTGTGAACCTCTGCTTTCCTTAAAAAAGCAAAAAAGCAAAAAATCTTGCTTTTTTCCCACTTTTCTGAGATTTAAAAAAGTTCAGTTACAGATTTGCTGTTCTGAACTGTTTGTAAGTTTCTTGGAGGCCATTGTTTGCTTGGGCTAAAGGGAAGTCTCTGTGTTCATCAGTGATAAACATTGAGCAGCCTGCCTGCCCCTGTGGGAGTGGTTACTGCCTTGAAACTGTAGTTTTATTGGCCATTTGGGTCAATTCCAAACTCCTTGATCTCCCTCTCTTAAAACCTGATTGCCTCATGGTTTTGGCATCTTTTTGGACTTGGCTGTTGGTGAAGCACCCACCAAGATGAGAAAATGCTGCGAGAAGAAAGGAGACACTTTTGAGATTTTAAGTATTTTGCTTCAGATTATTTGTTAAGTTTTTCTGCATTGCTGCCTACTTTTGAGAATTTTCTGGCTTGTTAAACTTGATTTCTGTGTTGGTAACTGTATGTAGAACACAACCTAGAGCTGATTACTGAATTCCCTGCGTGCACTTATTTTTAAAATCATTTTTTTCTTAAAACTTGCATTTTATCTGTCTCTGGCCTAGCACTCAAGTGTGGGGTCATTTACTGCACTGTTCTACCTTGTTGGTACTTGTGAACCTCTGCTTTCCTTAAAAAAAAAAGCAAATAATCTTGCTTTTTTCCCACTTTTCTGAGATTTAAAAAAGTTCAGTTACAGATTTTTTTGTTCTGAACTGTTTGTAAGTTTCTTGAAGGCCATTGTTTGCTTGGGCTAAAGGGAAGTCTCTGTGTTCATCAGTGGCAGTGATAAGCATTGAGCTGCCTGCCTGCCCCTGTGGGAGTGGTTACTGCCTTGAAACTGTAGTTTTATTGGCCATTTTGGGTCAATTCCAAATTCCTTGATCTCCCTCTCTTAAAACTCAATTGCCTCGTGGTTTTGGCATCTTTTTGGATTTTTTGGCTGTTGGTGAAGCACCCACCAGGAGGAGAAAATGCTGAGAGAAGAAAGGAGCCAATTTTGAGATTTTAAGTATTTTGCTTCAGATTATTTGTTAAGTTTTTCTGCATTGCCGCCTACTTTTGAGCATTTTCTGGCTTGTTAAACTTGATTTCTGTGTTGGTAACTGTATTTAAAACACAACCTAGAGCTGATTACTGAATTTCCTGAGTGCACTTACTTTTAAAATTGTTTTTTTCTAAAAACTTGCATTTTATCTGTCTCTGGCCTAGCACTCAAATGTGGGGTCATTTACTGCACTGTTCTAACTTGTTGATACTTTTAAACCTTTGCTTTCCTTAACAAAAAACAGAAACACAAAAAAATCTTGCTTTTTTCCCACTTTTCTGAGATTTAAAAAAGTTCAGTTACAGATTTACTGTTCTGAACTGTTTGTAAGTTTCTTGGAGGCCATTGTTTGCTTGGGCTAAAGGGAAGTCTCTGTGTTCATCAGTGGCAGTGATAAACATTGAGCAGCCTGCCTGCCCCTGTGGGAGTGGTTACTGCCTTGAAACTGTAGTTTTATTGGCCATTTTGGGTCAATTCCAAACTCCTTGATCTCCCTCTTTTAAAACCCAATTGCTTTGTGGTTTTGGCATCTTTTCAGACTTGTTGGCTGTTGGTGAAGCACCCACCAAGAGGAGAAAATGATTTGAGAAGAAAGGAGCTACTTTTGAGATTTTAAGTATTTTGCTTCAGATTATTTGTTAAGTTTTTCTGCATTTCTGCCTACTTTTGAGCATTTTCTGGCTTGTTAAACTTGATTTATGTGTTGGTAACTGTATTTAGAACACAACCTAGAGCTGATTACTGAATTTCCTGCGTGCACTTATTTTTAAAATCGTTTTTTTTCTTAAAACTTGCATTTTATCTGTCTCTGGCCTAGCACTAAAGTGTGGGGTCATTTACTGCACTGTTCTACCTTGTTGGTACTTGTGAACCTCTGCTTTCCTTAAAAAAAACAAAAAAAGCAAAAAATCTTGCTTTTTTCCCACTTTTCTGAGATTTAAAAAAGTTCAGTTACAGATTTGCTGTTCTGAACTGTTTGTAAGTTTCTTGGAGGCCATTGTTTGCTTGGGCTAAAGGGAAGTCTCTGTGTTCATCAGTGGCAGTGATAAATATTGAGCAGCCTGCCTGCCCCTGTGGGAGTGGTTACTGCCTTGAAACTGTAGTTTTATTGGCCATTTTGGGTCAATTCCAAACTCCTTGATCTCCCTCTCTTAAAACCCGATTGCCTCATGGTTTTGGCATCTTTTCAGACTTGTTGGCTGTTGGTGAAGCACCCACCAAGAGGAGAAAACGCTTGATCTCACTTTGCACGGTTTTGCACGTTTTTGCACATAGCGCAACATCGGGCAGTGCCACCTAATTGGGTTTAAACTGTTCCTGGCTCCACAAAGTCTGCTCTTTACTTTTTCCCTTAGAACTGCTCTATCTCTCAAATTAAACACCATATTCTCATTCTAAGGCCCCTCACTGGTCCAAATAAGTAATCTTACAAGTTAGCACTAATAAACCATAAGCACTACTTACTCTTATACTCTCTACGATTACCTTGCCCCTATTGGTCCATTTTAATTCAGTTCCCTATATTACTCTAGCATGTCTAAAGGTCAGTCAGTGGTTTCCTCTCCAGTCCAGCTGGTGAATCTGGGAATTTTGAGGCAATGTTACAACTGTCTCATGTACACGGACAACCCTCTCCTCCTCCAAACAGGTTCAAATATGTATGAGAGATGCAACCATATAGCCAAACTGGAGGCTGAGCTCTCTCATCTCAAAACTGGTGTAACCAGTCAGGAGGAGAAGGTAACCTCACACAACACAATTCCAGTATCACATAGTCCCACCATAACAGTGAACCAAACACATAAAAATATAAAAACATACTCGGAGGCTCTAAATAAAATTCTACCTAAGCAACAGAGACCTCCAAAGCAGACATCCAAGCAAATGCTACCCCAAAACAAAACACGTACAACACATAGCTCACAAAGTCAGTGTGCCAAGCAGTCAGAGCCCTTAAGGCTGAATAACATACCTGATACTCTTGTAATAGGTGACTCTATTGTCAGACACACTGACGTCCTGCTCACCAGGCTGAATAAAGAGAAGGTCACAGTGAGCTGCCTGTTGGGCGCTAGGATCCGCCACATAACGCAAGCACTCAGGTCACTCCAAAGCAAATACAAATATGACTCAGTCATTGTACATGCTGGCGTGAATGACCTGAGACGTACCTCCCTCGACTACATGAAAAGAGACATAGAGGAGCTCTCTGATCATGTAGCCCAGGCCGGTATGACCCTGACCTTGAGCAGCATCTTACCCTCACCTAGAATGATGCCACAGTATAAAGACAAAATGTTCGATTTTAACAATTGGCTAAAATTTTGGTATCATGCAAAGGGGATCCAGTGTCTGTCAGCCTGGGATGACATGCTCGACAAGCCACGTTGCTTCACTAGGGACGGCTTGCACCTGTCACCCCTGGGCTTTCAGATATTGGCAAAGGCTCTTGCCATCCCCATAGTGCCTTTTTTAGGCAAGGCTCAAAAGTCAAACCCACCTCCATAGACAGCACAAGGAACAAGAAACTAAGAGTAATGCTGCTAAACGCCAGAAGTCTTAACCTCAAGATGCATGCACTCGAAGCTCTCCTCAGTATGGAGAACATTGATATCTGTGCAGTGACAGAAACCTGGTTCAAGGCTCCAGAGAGCACCCCAGCACTACCAGGTTATACCTCATATCATGATTTTCAGCCCCAAAACCCGAACCGAACCACAAAAGGAGGGGGAGTTTCCATGTTTATCAAGGATATCCACACCTCCAGGTTAGTGGCATTGCACAAAGTATCGGAGACCATCCATGTGCAACTGACAGTGGGCAAGACTGCTTTTCAGTTTATAGCATCCTACAGACCACCCTCTCAAAGTCAGGAATCCCACTCTGCTTTCCTAAAAACATTGGAGAACAAGAAGATCTCTCCGAACACCATTATATTGGGCGACTTCAACTACCCAAACATAGACTGGGAGCATTAGTCAAGCCCCAGCACCTTAGCCCAAAGGTTCCTGGAATTTATAAACTCAAATGCTATGGAACAACTAGTCATCACTCCCACAAGAGGGGAAAACATACTAGACCTGATCATTACCAACATCGGGACTCTATGCTCCATACCAGAAGTATATCCCTCATTGGTAAGATCAGACCATAAATTAATTTCACTGGATATCCACATTCCGACCCCACCCCCAGCCCAGAAAACCACAGTGAAAAACTTTTCAAAAGCGAACTTCACACTTCTCAAATCCAAAGTGGAATCCTTCAAGGCCCCAGGGCCAGTGGAAACTACGG
>NC_056739.1:371190487-371277987 GCF_019279795.1 Protopterus annectens | reverse complement strand
CATGGTTGCTATTCATAGCATCTACAAGGAAAAAGCTACAAGCCAACAGACCCTTGCATCATCTGGGGCAAGACTGTGGATCACCAAACAGGCTGTGCCCCACTTCTCATCTTAGAAATGGTGCTAACATTTTGCTTCTGATGAGAGAAGAAGCAAAGGAGCATTGTATCCCAACAGAGTGAAGTGGCAGTGAGACCAGCATTAGGAGTAGCCAGGCAGTAGACAGTCATGTGACCACCCTCTTTTCATCATTCTTGACAAGCTAATTCATTGTTTTCAGTAAGTACTGCTTGATTTGTTTCTAACTTCAGAATATCCACCTAAATACTTCATCCATAAGTTTTCAGAGTCTATGTATTAGTTTCCCTTCAAGTGTTTGCCATTGATCTGTATAGAATCAGACACCTTGAGTGACATTTTTCATATAAAAGCACAACTGAAATATCTCCAACACTTAGTTGCACACAGGACAATTAGTTTGCAGTGGCAAGCACTGTCCACATAGTTGCAAACTGGATACTCCTGACAGTGATTGATATTCTCACTCCAACTATCTAATCAATAAAAAGGGTCTGTTGCCATGGATATGAACTTTCCTACTGTCTCCATTGCCGGCTTGGTGGATATGGGCATCCTGAGGCAATGTAGAAATTGCCTCATGTTTACTGATAACCAATTAATTCTCAAACAAACTGATATGGCATGTGAAAGATGTATTTACACAATGTCACTGGAGGCAAAGCTCTCACATAAAAGTACTCCTAATGTAAATTCAGGTTGTCAGTAGTACACACGCTGCACCAATCACACACAATTCAAAGCAGACATATTGACCCACATATGCTGAAGCACTTAAATAGAACCTTCCTAAACCACAAAGACCTCCTAGATGAAGTAAACATAACAAAATACCCTCAGTGGCCCCAAATGCACTCTTTCAAAACAACACCCATATCAACACATAGAGCTACATCTCATGGAGCCTCTACCTCTATGCCCATAAGGCAATCCACCACACAATCCAACATTCTAGTCATTGGAGACTCCTTCGTGAGGCACACTGATGTCCTTCTCACCAGGATGAGTAAGGAGAAAGTCAAGGTCAGTTGCTTATCAGGGGCTAAGATCCACCACATTACATAGGCACTCAGATCATTGGACCACAACAATCAATATGACTCAGTCATAGTCCATGTGGGAGTAACTCACCTGAGACATACCTCCCTAGACTATATGAAGAGAGACATCAGGGAGCTCTCGGAATATGTGTCTCAGGCTGGTATGAGCCTAGTATTGAGCAGCATTTTACCTTCCCCAAGGATGATGCAACAATATGAACAAAAGATGATTGACTTTAATAATTGTCTTAGTTTCTGGTGTCATTCTAAGGGGGTGCAATATTTGTTAGCATGGAAGGAGATGGTCAACAGACCATGCTTCTTTGCCAGGGATGGTCTGCACCTCTACCCTCTAGGCTTTTGAATGTTAACTAAAACATTGTCTTCCCCCATAGTGCCTTTTTTAGCCAATGCCAAATTTAAAGTACTTCCGACATAGCAAACCAAAACCAAGAAAATCTAAAGGTATTACTGCTCAATGCTAGGAGTCTAAACAAAAAGCTTTACTCCTTAGAAGCACTTTTTACCCTAGAGAATGCTGACATCTGTATGGTCACTGAGACATGGTTTAATGCCATGGAGAGTACACCAACACTGCCAGGTTATAATGCCTTCCACACATTTAGGCCAGCTACTTCACAAGCAGAGACTAAATGTGGAGGTGCCCCTATTTACATCAAAGATAAATATACTTCAAGGCTGGTCAAACAGGACAATGCACTTAAACTGATCCATGTTCAAATCACCATAGGCAAAATCCAGTACCACTTCCTTGCAAGCTATAGGTCCCCCTCGATGACCCAGGAAACTCATACCATGTATTTAAACTTATTAGAAATACTAACCATCCAACCCAACACCATATTCGTGGGTGACTTTACTTACTCCACTATTAACTGGGAATCCTATATGACACCACATGTCATAGATTTTGTAAACACAAGCTCCCTGGACCAGATAGTCAATACGCCAACCAGGTGTGCAACCACACTGGATCTGGTCCTCACTAATATGGGAGAGTGTTGCACACACCCTACTGTAATGCCTTCCCTGGTAAGGGTAGACCACAAAATGGTCTCCTTTGAAGTGAAAATAAAACCTGGATCCCCAGCTAAACCTGGAATATTCAAGAAGTATTCTAAGGCTAACCTCCTGCTATTAAGTGAGAACCTGGCAAAATTTCAAGCCCCCATAAACCCTGAGAACACTGCTGCATATGCAGAACTGTTTGCAGAAACCCTATACAAGCATGTTAATAGCTGGGGTCTATATTATGTGATCGAATGATTAGGTGATCGAACACCTAAACATCGACCACGTAATATCGAACTGCAAAATAGCGAACACCACTGGGAAACATTACCGTTGGCCACAAAAAAAAAAAAAAAACTTTGCAGCCAAACTTACAGCCAAACTAAGTGGGGGGCTGTGCCCCCCACACCCTCCCTAACTAAATATACCAACTCTGAGATCACTCCACAGTGGAGAAAATAGGAAAATCCAGCAAATGGCCAAGAGAACTCTTTCCCTGCATTAAATTGTCCGTTCGCTGTTTTTTTTGCTTTCGATATTACATGGTCAATGATTAGGTGTTCGATCACCTAATCATTCGATCATGTAATATAGACCCAATAGATGCATAGAGGCATCTGTACCCACCAGGAAGAAGTACAGACCTAACAGAAAAAATAAGCCCCCCTTGTGAAGTCACAAAATCAGTAGGCTGTATAACAGAAGGAAGAAAATCATGGCATAAATTAGGGGGTGCAGCACCCAGCAGGATAAAACCATTCTCAACAAACAACTCAGTGGACAAATAAAGTCTACCAAAGCCAAATTTAAGGTAAATTTGGCCTACTAGGCCAAGGACAACCACAAATCTTTCTTTAGCCATGTCTACAACCTCAAAGGGAATACACAATTGTGTACAGAGCTCATTATAAATGGAGCCTATACTAAGCCAGAAGACATAGCAAACCTCCTAGCTGATAAATTCATCTCCAGCTTTACCCCTCTCTCTCCCTCAAACTTTCCTCAGAAATATCATCAAATATAACTCCCCCTCCTATCACTAGGGAACAGGTCCTGAATGCTCTTTCTAAGACCAAGAACACTACATCAGTGGGCTCAGACAATATCCCAAGATGCCTTCTAAATAGCACGAAACATGACTTATCAGGGCCCCTGGAACTGCTACTTAACTGTAGCCTCCAAACAGGTTTTGTGCCTCATGAGTAGAGAAAGGCAACAGTCATCCCTCTGCACAAAGATGGGGCATCTACAGACCCTGGAAACTACAGACTCAGAAGTCTCACTAGTCTTATATGTAAAGCCAAGGAAAGAATTACCATGGAAATAATCAATAGAGATATAGTAAACCTCCAGACACTGGACCCAACCCAGTTTGGTTTCGTCAAGGGCAGATCCTGCCTACTCACCCTGGTGGACTTCTTTGAGGAGGTCACCAAGGCAATGGATGAGGGTATCATTTTTCACACTGCCTACCTTGACCTGGCCAAGGCATTTGACATAATAACACACTTGAGCATTGTTTGACAAACTCAAGAGGTTAGGTACAAACCCGTATGTCACACAGTGGATAGCCAACTGGCTCACAGACAGGGCAAAGGAAGTTAGAATTGGGGACTCCACCTCTACAAGAAGGCCAGTCACAAGTGGAGTCCCTCAGGTATTAGTCCTTGGACCACTCCTTTTTGGTATTTACTTCTCAGAAGTCAAGGCCAATGTCAGTGGTCTCTGGCTGGCTAAATTTGCAGATGATTGTAAATTAGGAGCTGTCATTGAATCTCACACTGACACAAATGTTCTCCAGGAGGGGCTGACACAGACAAACAACTGGTGTCAGAGCCATAGACTAAAACTAAATGCTAAGAAATGCATAATAGTATCCTTTGGGAAGTCATCCATCCCTTTTAACTATTATATTGACAACACACCCCTTAGAGTTGATCCAGTAGTCAGGGACTTAGACACACATAGATAGTAATCTAGCCTTTGACCATCATGTGTCTACAGTGGTGAGGAAATCAATCTATACTGCACACCTTATAAACAAAGGTATGGCATCTAAGTCCAAGGAAGTCATTGTTCCACTGTATTTGGCATTCATCAGACCTATCACTGAGTACAATGCCCCCTTTGGTATGTACCTAACCAGGCATATCCAACAATTGGAATGTCCACAGAGTTTCCTCACTAAAAGAATACAGGATGTAAGTAAAATGTCCTATGCAGACCGTCTCAAGGCCCTATCCCTGTATTCTGCCTCCTATATACTTTGGGGTGGAGATCTATGCCTGGCATACAGGACATTGTCAGACACCACTCCGATGGACCTCCTGCATGTCCAAAAAACAAAAAGCACCAGAATTACCTGTTCTAAAGACTTAAAAGTTGTCTGTGATATAAATAGTTCCTGCTGGAGAGACGGGTATGTATCCCACAGACTACCTTGTCTATGGAACAGGCTCCCCATACATGTGAAGCAGAGTTCCTCCCTAATCCAATTCAAGTGCAACTTGGACAATTAAATGGGAAACCAGAAATTCATCCCTGGTTTGGCACCTGTGTGTCTAATGGTCACAGGTAACCTGTAAATGATCCATCTCCCAAACTCCTGCTTACACCTATCAAGGGTATCAGAACTTGTCAGAGATTTGGGATGCATGGCTAGGCTTAAAAAAGGCCCTTATGGTCGTAAGCCTAGTATACACCTATGAACCTCTAAGGCAGTCATTTGCCTTTCCCTAAGTACATCCCTCTTTGGTTTGGGCCAGTGTCTGAATCCTGCTGTATTCCTGCAGGCAGGTTAACCTCTCCAGGGAAAGAATAGCCTCTAAGCCTTTTCTTTTATTCCTTTTGTCATTCTGTATGTCTACTGACATTGACAGAATAATTAGCAGAAAAATAAAATCTATCATTCTGGCATATTTATTTCATTTAATTTAGGTTTCTGGTTTCCGTTAATTGGAAGATATTAAGGATTAATTTTGTCCCAGCTCAGACGTCAGTATCTAGTTGAGTGCTCCTTCATTCATTTCTGTGTCCTTTGCACCTAAGGATCCAGGCAAGCTTCAGAAGTGTGATATGCAATGTCTACGGCCAGTACCGAAAAAAATAAAAAGCATGGAAAAGCCAACATAGAATTCAGACAACAGTTTATCATGACCTCAGAAGATATGTTACTCTACACCAAAGACACTGCATCGGTACATGCAGTAATGGAAAACTCACTGTCAAGAACAGGGCAAATGCATTTCAAAGATGGATATACTGTGCACAGGATATATTATCTGAGAAAGTATTTCAGTGAATTGACCAGAAGGTCCTGGAAATGACAGTGTTGCAGTATTTGTAAACCATGCAAAAGACTATCCATAAACACCTATATCAACTGCATAAAGTATTGACAGTAGGCAACTGATATAGAAATATGTATGCATTAATGTGAATGTATATCTTGCCTATCCATGTGCATGTGCACACACACACACACACACACACACACACACACACACACACACACACACACACACACACACACACACACACACATAATTATGTACAGTTTGTATTAATTAACTGAGTTGCAGGTTCATTGACCCCCCCCCTCCACTCTAATAAATACTATTTAAAGTCAGTCCTGTGAACCATGAATTGGAGCACATTGACATTCTGCAGGAAGATCAAGTCCTACCCTTAATCCTTCTTATGTTCTTAGACCTTGAAAATACACATTTACATGGGTACTTCAGGAGAAGAGGTCCATTATTGCTCAGTTGTCTAGGCCTGATGCTTCATCTTGACATCTTCTGTGTGTGTGTGTGTGTGTGTGTGTGTGTGTGTGTGTGTGTGTGTGTGTGTGTGTGTGTGTGTATATACACACATAATATATATATATATATATATATATATATATATATATATATATATATATATGTGCGTGTGTGTGTGTTTGTATATATCTATATCTATCCATCTATCTATCTATATATATGGTTCTATCTAACTTTGTTGAATAATACTTTGATATCTTTTGAATCATCACAATCTGGTCAACTAAACAGATGGTTGTCAAGTGTGTGAGATTAACAATCCCCATATAGCAGAATATACCATTTTCCCCTGGGGAATGTTTGTTCTCAGAGTTAGAATATGTAATTAGCAGGAAGTCTGGGGAGCTTACCCCCCTGCAAAAAATGATGCTTTCTTTTTTTTTTAAGTTTTGCATGCACCAAGATTAATTCTATGCACATGCCTAGTAATGTGTCAATATGCATAATATTGATCAGTTTGATTCAGCATTATGTTTGTAACAAAAGTAGTGTGACATTTGATCTATGACACATTTCTAGAAAACCATGCCACAATTGATCTAAAACACAGTTGAATCTGTTTGTGTGTGTGAGTGTGTGTGTGTGTGTGTGTGTGTGTGTGTGTGTGTGTGTGTGTGTGTGTGTGTGTGTGTGTGTGTGTGTATGCGCATACATATGTATATAAGTATTACAGGCACCACTAGTATCTGGCTTAAAACTGATAAATTTGTCATTTATATCCATTTTTTCAGTTCAGTAGGGTTTACATTGTTATAACATCTTTAATGAGCTCAGTACAAACTTTGCACACACTCTCAACAAACAACTCTGATACTGAGCGGTGGAATAGAGCAAAAAACCTCAAAAATGGTAACTTCTGTTATCATTATAACAAAAAAAGATAAAAAGGAACCCCAGAGTTATAAGTTTCTGGCAATTGTAATGAAATACAAAAAAATTAAGACACACCATGCGGATCCACAAATAGAAAACACAAAGACACTTGAGCATGTGCTGTCATGTCTTTTATTTGACCAGCATAGGTATTATAATTACTCAAGCTGCTACAAGCTCTTTGCCAGGTGTTACTAATTTACTGTTATTAGATGTTGTTGTTGTTTGTCTTTCGGCTTTTTCCCGGTAAGGGGTCGTCACAGCAGAACTCCGGTCCGCTAATGATTGGCAGTAGATTTTTACGAAATGCCAACGTGCCAGCTCGACGCCCAACCTTCAATGAAGGCACGCCCACTTACGCACGCATGTCTTTCGAACACTACCCAACCATGGGGAGGACATGCAGACTCCACACAGAAGGCGCTCCCAAGCCAAGCTGAGAATAGATGCTTAAATTTCAACTTGTGCCTACAAAGGAAAGTACATCACTTATTTCCAGTTGGCTAAAAAAGAAACTTGGAGAATGCTAGAGTAGACAAAAAAATCACAGCATGGATGTCTTAGATGAGTGTACCTCAGTGATAGACACTGTGTGCGTGTGTGTGTGTGTGTGTGTGTGTGTGTGTGTGTGTGTGTGTGTGTGTGTGTGTGTGTGTGTGTGTGTGTGTGTGTGTGTGTGTGTGTGTGTGTGTGTGTGTGTGTGTGTGTGTGTGTGTGTGTGTGTGTGTGTGTGAACCTGAAACCATAGAAGGCCAGGTCATGCCATGCTATGAAAATCTAGGTGGGCAGAAAAATAAATATTTCGTATCTGTGAGATCATTTATCTAGAAGTATGTTGCTCGAAAAAAATGTATCTTGAAAAACAGTTTTCCTGAGTCTCTTATTTCTGACAGAATTTAGTCTTTAGTAGCAAGGCTGAAATTTAGTTATTATTATTATTAGCCCCATTATGGGACCAATGTATGCTTTGACTGGCTAGGTTGGAATGTTTTTGTAAAAGAATATCTTTCTGAACTGTGTTTAACTATGTTTTCATTAAATTGCAATTTGTTCTTTATAAGCTATATATAAGACACATTAGAAATGTTATCTATTAAGACATAAGCTCTAACTAAATCTGCTTGACAGAGCTACAGTTTTGCCTAGTCATTGATCACAAGTTTTAAAAGTGTTGAACATGTTTTATGTAACTGCTTAGTTTTCAACTCAGTATTTAACTGTGAAGATTAGTGCATAAATACATCAAGCATGCCCTGCATGTAGAAATACTAACAGCTTCATTTTATTATTTGGAAATAAGTGTTAATTGCTTTTAACACCTGACTGAAATTTACTTGAAAATGTTTGGAGTTTTAAATGTCCTGTACTTTTTTAGCTACAGCACTTGTAACACATTTATATCTGGCAGTACATGGGTTTTAGATAAGAAAGCAAAACATTAAATAATGACACTATTAAATATATTACTAAATATTATTATATAGAGGGAAGATTAAGGAAAATCATGCCAGAAGTGTTCTTAAAGTCATTAAGTCTACAAAACACAAGGTAGATCAGATTACCTTGTATAATACCACAAGATTACGAGAATGAGTCACTTTAGCTGTTTATTCTTATCTGAATCTTTTTCTTTAAAGTCCATAAAGCAAATCAAATAGATGCATGTAGTAGTTGTTACTTGACTGAGAAACAAGGAAATAAATGTGATAGTCTAAGAATCTGCAATATTAGTACATGTGAGTTTGCATGTTTGGTCATTCAATCTTGCTGTTCAATGACTCACGCTAATGAGGCTCAAAATTAAAAAAATAAACATACCTACATACACCTATTACATATGACATACTAGGCCATAACCTTGTTACATAACAGCATAAGATCTTTTGGCCATGTGAAACACAGCTGGAACTTCATTATTACAAATGTATAGCTAGACATAGAAAAAGGTCTTTTAAATGGCAAACATCAACATACTAAGTAATAAAAACTCTTTTAATTTCTTGATCTCCTTGTCAGATGACCATGGCAAATTAGGAAGCAAACTTAGAAATTCAAATAACTAAATTAAGGAAGATTTTAATATTTGTTTTTGTGTACTCTTTTACAGAGATGTTATAGTAATTTAGGCATATTTTGCCTCATAAAAATTTTCTTGAGCAGAAATTCTAATTCCCTGGGATGTTTTCCTCAGTCATTTGAATTTAAATCAGATGGTATTTTTGTAGTCTGCATATACATCTCCCAACCTCTAAAACAACTATACTACTATATAAAATGTTTCCTTTTCCACTGATACATTTTAAGTGGCTGGAACTCTTTAGGCATCATTTAGTTACACAGAATTCCTGTAAGTAAATTAAACCAATTTTAGGTTGATTTGTCCCAATACAATAGCTTTAATTTTTAATAAGTTG
This sequence comes from Protopterus annectens, assembly GCF_019279795.1. Taxonomy (NCBI): domain Eukaryota; kingdom Metazoa; phylum Chordata; order Ceratodontiformes; family Protopteridae; genus Protopterus; species Protopterus annectens. Next base: position 371,268,726 of record NC_056739.1, on the reverse strand, counting down.
CTAATATAATATGAATGAATGGATAAGTATAAATTATAGTGACAATAATTACATGTAGCTAACCAAATTATTTTATCTATAATATCTTTCAAATAAGGTGATATTTTCATCTTCTTTTGGAATGAAAAGTGCAATATACAAATCTTTCCAATTGGTTTTATAATTGCTATCTAGCTAATGTATTATAATTTTAATGAAAGCTGCTTTGACATGTCAAATGCATATGTCATCCTTCAAATGAATTGTTAAAATGAGATCCCATCTGTCTGAGTTGGTGATACCTCAGGTGAATGTAAAAGAGCCCATGACACCTATCAGAAAGAGTTGGGGAAGTTCCCTCATTCTCTGCCCAAATTTCCCCAACAGTATGAATACCATGTTGTATCTCCCCGAAAGAGGTCCCTAGAATAGTGAGACTAACCTAGTAGGAAAAGGTTAATCATTCTACTAACATTTTAAATGTATTTTATTTTGGGTAAGTGCAGTTGTTTAAATAATATGTATAGCATGCATATGTAAGCTATATTCTCTTGTTGTAACAATACTTTGAATCTTGCAATTTAATTATGTACTTCTATTGTGTATTGGAGCTTTTCTCCTCGGGCCTCTACTGAAAACGGATATGTATCCAGCTAGACCAGCCCGGTTAACAAATGTAAAATAAATAAATAAATAATAATTGTAGTCTGTTGTCAAAAGTAAAACTATTATTGATCCAGGCCTCAATCAATTTAAGTATTTTTCAATATATATATTTTTTTGGGTCTATATCAAATCATCAGAATGGCTCATTATCAAATACCATAACGTCGAACTGCAAAACCCAAACCCTAACAATATCAAAACCTCAAAACAGCGAATTTTTCCCAGGGAAAAAATTCACTGTTCCAAGAAACACACACACACCACAAGCACACTAAAAAGCAGCAATCCACACACATACATTTAAAAGTTACATCTAACCCTACACTACACTGCACATACACTATTATCTGTCCACTTACCTTAACCCAGACCCTAACTCTAAGGTCTGTCACTATCGCACACTCACCAAACCCGCACCCTAACCCTAACTCACTTAACCTGCCCCTATCCCCAAATTCTGTCACAATCGTACACTTACATGACCCGCGCCCTAGCCCTAACTCACCCAACCCGTACCCTAACCCAAACGTCCACACAATCACACACATACCTTAACCCAACCCGTAACTTTCAACCGCATCGCTGAAAACAGTGAAGCCACAACAACGGCCAACCGAATTCTTTCCCTAGGAAAGAACTTGGTTTTGTGCAGCTTTGCTATTTTCAGCATTTGTGATATTGGGTTCAATATTAGATCATTCGAAATTCTGCCGTTTCGATGATCTAATATAGACCCATTTGTTTCTCATCACATGTTCTTTTAGAATAATTTGTAATTATTCTAATTCTTAGGTTTCCTTCTTAACTTACATATCAGTAATATTAATGTATTTTGTATTACAGGATATATTATTTTTGTTACAATTAAAATAAAAAATCTGAAATGTTCTGAAATGTGTTTATAATTTTAAGGATTTATTTTATTGACATGTTCAGTAATAGCGTTATGCTGTCAGCAAACACCATTTGTCCATCTTTTGTTCTATAGCTATTGGTGATAAAGCTAACAATTTTTGCTAATATTTCTACAGCCACAGCAAATAGAAATGGAGATGAAATGCAACCTTTTTGTACATTTTTTTTAATTCTAGGGGTTCAGATAAAAAGATACCTAGATTTACACAGGCTGTATTTCAAGAGATATGCTCTTTATTAAAGACCTAACATCAGTGGAAAACTTGAATAATTCCAAGAATGTAAATAAATAAAAAGTCTTTTCAATACTGAGACTTATAAATGCTGTCTCTTTACTATATCCATTAGCATCATAATTTTTATATTATATTATATTATATTATATTATATTATATTATATTATATTATATCATATTATACTATTATATTATATACTAATATTATATTATATTATATATTATATTATATTATAATATATTAGATGGTTTGCCTTTTGAATATAAGCTATATTTAATCATTATTGATTAAATGAGGTTTGAAGGGCTTGTCTTTCTGTAGGTATGGGCACACACATTTTATAAGGAATATTTATATGAAGGAGCTACCTTTGAATTAGATTGGATATCTATTAGGACCTATTGAAAGCAATAAAGGACTTTCTGAGGTGAGATTTTAATTAGTTTGGGAATGATTCCATCTATACCAGAGACGGTATTATTGTTTTCACAATATTATTTTCATGCACATTTTGTTATGCACATCTTTATAGCTTACATATTCAATGAGTTTAGTTTGGCTATCTCTGTAATATTCATGATAATATTCCTGCATTTCTATATCTGTATTTATCTGTATCTATTGACACACACACACACACACACACACACACACACACACACACACACAAACACACACACACAGACTAACACACACACACACACACGTATACACACACGTACACACACACACACACACACACACACACACACACACACACACACACACACACACACACACACACACACATATATATATATATATATATATATATATATATATATATATATATATATATATATGGGTCTACTTCTTTTGACCTAACTTTCATTTGCCTGACACTCATTTGCCTGACCCCATTTGAATGAAATTTCATTTGCCTGACACTTCATTTGACTGACACTTCATTTGACTGACAAGTATTATTAGCAAAACAATGGAATATGCCCCCTTCCCCACTGTAGTGCGACCCTGGAGTTAGAATATATAGTTAGGGGTGGTGTGGGGGGCACAGCCCCCCACAATGGGGGGTGTGGGGGTTGAAGCCCCCCCACTTCATTTCATATGATATTGTTAACTTTTGATGTAATATTGCTTAGTAAAAGAAAAGTAAGTGGGGGCTTCGCCCCCCACCCCCTCCCTTGTGGGGGGCTGTGCCCCCCACACCCCTCCTAACTATATATTCTAACTCCAGGGTCGCACTACAGTGGGGAAGGGGGCATATTCCATTTTCTTGCTAATAATACTTGTCAGTCAAATGAAGTGTCAGGCAAATGAATTGTCAGGCAAATGAAATTTCAGTCATTTGGTCTCAGGCAAATGGGTGTCAGGCAAATGGGAGTTAGGTCAAAAGAAGTAGACCCATATATATATATATATATATATATATATATATATATATATATATAGTTACGATCTGTTATCCCTTTATTTGTAGGATAATAATAATTGCTGTTTTAATTAAAAGCAGTTATATTTATCTCTAAACTCTTGTAAATTTCCTCAATTTTTATTTTCAGATTGTAGTCTTCTGTACCTCCATTTTTAGATTATGCATTCCTTTGGGAGACATTGTGTATGATGACATTCTAATTTCTCCAAGTCTGAAGAATTCTTTTGAGACTGATAATGGATTGATAACATTTATTAAGAGAATTGTATTAATCTGAGAGTTTTTGTTTACTTTTGGAATATTATAATCGAGTGAAGATTATTTTGAAGGTCTAAAAATGAATTTTTCATTGTTTAACTTTTCATTTGCACCATGCCATAACTCTTGCCGTGTCGGTATACTTTTAATGAATCACAAATCATTGTTGGGTGTGCTACTTCATTTGTTTTGTAAAGTCATCAACTTCTTTTATATAGAGAATCTTAAAATCATTTTGATTAACCAAATGGAGTGACAAGGGAAAAAGTAGTTTTTTTAATTTGTTTGAGTACATATCACGTGATATGAAAATTTTATCTAGTCTAGATTTTTTAACAAAGGTGTATGAATAACATGAGAAATGTACCTTTACAAAGAAATGTATCTTTAAAGCCTAATTCATTTAGCTATGGCCTCCTTTGTGGCATGGCTTCTATAAGGCCTTTAGTAGTATGACTGCACTTTATACTGCCATCAACTCAATATACTGCATTATGAACAACTGCTTACTTACTGGTGGTCTCTGTGGACTTCTAGAACATTTCAAACTGTAAATCATACCCTTCTACTCATCAAGGTACACAGACTTAGTTTTGGACTAAAAACTATCAAACAATTTAAACATCTGGAATACAGAACTTTTTTGTCTGATATAGGTATTTCTTGTCTAATACAGGTATTTGTTGATTTGGTTTAAACAAAGTTTTTGCTGCATCTTACTTGGTGGATACATGTTTTATCATTAACAGTGTTGAGTTATTGTGTGAATTTACTGCTCTTTGGTGATGGCCATTCCAAGCACATTGCATGTTTTCAAGACTGTGTATTGGTAGTGGTTTTCATTATTTTGATGTGACTATGTATTGGCACTACTACAGGAGAAAGAGTCTTCAGTAAATTTTCCCAGCAACAAAGAATTGACTATCCAGAGAAATATGTTCTCAAATAATATAAGATGGTTTCATGGCTAAACTGAAGAAACATCTGCTAGATGAAACTGCTTATAATTGGTTTTGGTGCACTGGATATGTTGATGTAGACTTACTGTAACTGGAATATTTGCAAGTAATCCATGTAGGTATCACACTGCTTAGAGAATTTCACCCTGTAAAGGAAAACAAACCATATTGATATAATTTTAATTGCAAACAGTATACATCACTTATAATCTATCCAGTCACTGTCAGTTGACATTATATAGCTTATTGAAATTCTATCATTTTTAAACATTGTTCCTCCTCTGCATGAATTTTTCCCACAATTCCCATTTTTGCTATGTAATTTGCTCCTACCCTTTTCTAACGATCCCAATTCCAGTTGTTTTATCACTGTTATTATATTCATTACTTCTAGTAAAGTTAGTTTAGACTTTGATTTCCATTTTCTAGTAACTGCTTTTTTGGCAGCCACTGTAATTAGTCTTAGCGAGGCCTTACTATGAATAGGCAATTCCAATTCTGTATAATAGCTCAAAAAATCATTTCCTTAGCTACAGTAATTTACTCACCCAGTATCTCTGACAGAGTAGACTGCAGGGAACCTTTAAAGTATGCCAACTCGTTACACTCCCAGAAAATATGTTCCAATTTATCTCTTTCTTCCCCATCACACCTCCAACATTTGCTGTCTACCTGAAGAAAAATTCTTTGGAGTCTACTTAGCTATGTAAGTAAGCTGGGCAGCGCAGTGGTGCAGTGGTTTATGCTGTCACCTCACAGCAAGAGGTTCTCCGGTTCGATTCTCGGCTCAGGTGCCTTCTGTGTGGAGTTTGCATGTTCTCCCTGCATTCACGTGGGTTTCCTCCGGGTACTCTGGTTTCCTCCCACATTCTAAAAACATGCTTCTGGAGCATTTCTTCCCGGGCCTCCACTGAAAACAGGATCTGTGGAACCTAGTCGGACTTTCCCGGTCAACAAATGTTAAATAAAAAAAAATAAATAAAATGTAAACACTTCCAAGCAAAGCTCCTAAAACTTTTTGACTTTGTTGCATATATGGGAGACATATATATATATATATATATATATATATATATATATATATATATATATATATGTGTATATATCCCCATTGTTACTTTGTGAATTGTTTCCCAATCCTTTCTAACCTCCTTTGATTGATTCTTATAGTTATCATGTAATATTTTGTATGCTCTACTAATTATTCCTTTTAAACAGCAGCTTCTGTTCTAGATTCTACTAAAAACTCTGCCAGTGCTGATCTTTCATTTATCATCCTCCTAATTCTTTCGCTTTGCCTATACTCTTATATCAGTCCTTGATTGGGAAGGCAAACTCTATCCTGCAATCCAAATACATTCTTGGTCTCTTCCTACTCTATTACCCTTCCCTATTTAATTATTTGCTCCCAATACCTTGGTTCTTTTAACAGTTTTCTCCAATAAATTTCAGCTCCCTCTTGCCCATTATTTCTATTCCTAATTGCAGTCATCTCTCTCTCAGCAGAATCTCCTTTTTCCAGTCTGTAATGGCTTAGTTCTTAGAATACTTTATGCTACTTTATGCATATATTTCACATGGTTATTGTTATTTTTCTTAAGGATCTGCATCCAAAATCCCATCTGTTTTTGTTTCTTGAGCTTCACCCCATTTCATCATCATCCCTTTCCACTTTGAATTATAGGTTTCTGCCTATGCTATGTATAGGAGCCTTAACTGTATAGCTCTGGAGTACCCCTTAAAATCACATAATTTCAAACCACCTTGTTCAGTTGGAAGAATCAACTTATCCCACCTGACTCTTACCATCATCCCTTCCCAGATAAAATCCTTCAGTTCTTTATTAATTGCTATTCACAACTTCTCTTGTTGATAAAAATATGCCTGACCTGTATATAAAACTAAAGGGACTAAAACATTTTAACTGCTTGTAGCTTGCTATCCATATCCATATAACACACCTTTCAATTTCTCAGTTTTTGTGTTATTTTTTCGTTTAGGCTCTTCCCACATGTCCTTAGCTGCCACAGCCAGAATACCTTTAATCCATACTCCTAAGTACTTCATTTTATTATGTCCTCATAAATATGAATATTGATGAACCAATTAACATGTGGATACATAATTTACAGCTATTGCCTTTGTTTTAGCTTCATTAACTTTGTGTCCCGAAAAGATATTAAACTGCCTCAAAATGTTCCACAATACTAGAATGCCCTTTTCTGGTTTTATCAGGTATAAAATAATGTCATCTGCAAATAGAAACAGCTTTTATTGACTACCATACCAGTTATACAACAAACTGGTGAAAAAAAAAATATTTTTTGAATATGTATTTTTAGACAAAGTTTGGTAAACTTGCCTACTACGAGTTACCATTTTGTTAATTTACAACTCATAGTTTTGGCAAGTGCACAAATAATAGTTATAAATTCGAACATGTTCTTTATTTTTATACTGCTAGCACTATTTTGTGTTACATTGGTATTATGTTCTCTTTACCATGTGACCAGATTAGCATATAAAATTGTACTCTTTTAATTGAAATTTATCTGAGGAAGTTGCCTTATTGTAGGCGACAAAAAGCGCTTCATTAAACAGATTTATTTTGTCTTTTTTGTGGACTGCATTCTGTCTCTGAAAGCTTTCGTTTGAGAGTACCATACCAGTTATATCTTTAAATTTCTGATTCTCTTATTTTCTTTGTCAGTGGTTCTAAATATAGTGCAAATAGCAAAGGGAAAAGAGGATACCCATGCCTGGTTCCCTTGCTCAAACAGAAATTACCAGAAAACAATCCACCCACTTTAATTTTTGCCTCTGATCCCTGATCTTCCTACTCAACCTTATAATTTTAACAGGGAATGCAAATGCTTCCATTGTCCTGCTCATAAACTCCCAGCTTAATCTGTCAGATGCTTTGTCTGCATCAAGACCCACCAACAATTTATGTTTTCTTACATTTCGCTTCCATCTGGATCATCAGTTTTCTGTTAATGTTGTCAAATATTTGCTTTCCTTCAACAAAACCACACTGATCCATGCCTATCAATTTTGGCATCACCTTTGCCATTCTTTTAGTAATTATAGATATAAATATTTTATAATCATGGTTTAAGATTGAAATGGGCCTGTATGATGCTGTATCTGATGGGTCTTTATCTTCATTAGGTATTACAGCCACCATAGCTTTCTTCCAGGATGCTGGTGCTTCTCCTCCTCTTAAAATACCATTAAACAAAACCTTCCAGATCACCATTTTTATCTCATCTTTTCCTATCCTAACTATTAATAATTGAGTCTCATCTACCTCTAACCCTGGCATATTTCATTCTTCCATATACATTTCCATTTGTACCTTTTGTTGCTCTCCATATTTTGCTGCTTTATAGAGAGTTTCATAAAATTTCAAAAATATTTCTAGTACTTCTACAGGATCTCTTGTTATCTCTCTTGTTATAGGCTCCTTAAGCTTGGCAACAACCCTTTCTGCTGCCTGTTGCCTGAGTTGTATCACTAAATGTTTTTGTGCTCTGGCATTATTATCAAAAAACAGTTGCTTAACATCTGTCTTTCCAAACCTGTGCATATTATCAAGGTACTTCTTTATTTGCTGCTTAGCATTCTGCACTTGCTTCTGTTTTTGTTCTGTGAGAGTCCCCCCGTATGGAATACTTTAACATTTGTCAGTCCCTCTTAATAACTCTTGTTGCTTCCTAACTATATCTCTCTTTATTTTATTTCCACCCTATTTTTAAACTCCACTTTAATTTTATCCCACTCCCAAGCTATATTTTCAGAAGAAATTTCTGTCTTCTGCAATAACTCCAGAATAATTACCATTACCCATTCCTTAAAATCTACTCTTTTCAACATATTGGTGTGAAAGAACCAGTGTCTCATTTTTATTTCATTACCGTGCATTTTATTTAAGTAATAACTGACATGTGATCTGAAATAGTTATTGGATGCTTATCAAAACTTTCAATTAAATGCACATGTTCCTGTGAAATATAAGTTATGTCAAGCCTAACCCAGTTTTTGTATTTTGAGGAATAATATGTAGATTCACTCCTAAATCATACTACTGAATTCACATTTTCCTTGTCAAATATTTTCATGAATTTCTTCAAAAACCTTTCCTCGTTTGATATTTTGCCTTCTGGGGTCCCCAGACATGTCTTCCCTACTGCAAATCAAATTCCATTTCCCACCTATAAGTAATATTTCCTGCTGAAAACTGCTTATTTCTCCCAGAACTTTCTTAAGCTCTGTTATAGCAGTTTTAGGTGGAATATAAATACATGCCAGTGTAATCATTTTCCCTTGCCAGGCCAGTAGCCCCTTAGGACTACATATCTACCATTATTATATTTTTTATGCTCTTCTGTCACTATTAGAGCTCCTCTTGCAACTAATATAAGTATTCCTCTTTTCTTTTGTCCCAGGTATTCCAATGAATAACCATCCTGAAAAAAACTTTCTTTATCACATTCACATGTTCAGTTCTTTTCAAATGTGTCTCCTCTAGCATAGCTACTTGCACTCTATATTTTTTAATATGGTTCACTACTCTTTCTTTTCTATATATATCTGTGAGACCATTACAATTTAAAGATAGTATTAAAAGGGTCATTATTTTAAAAAAATATTATTCCCACCTTTTATTTGTAACATCTTTTATGTTGTGCATCTAGTTCCAGGTTTTCTGTTACATGCACACTCTAATGTTTGTCAGATTGACCTTTTATGCAGTTGTTTAATGTCAAATCTATTTCAGTCTATGTCACATCTTAAAAATGTTTGGTTTTATTGAAAGCTCTGAAACAAACAAAACAAACAAAAAAAAAAACAAATATACCTTCAATAAACGATGAAAACCTATCAACTTAATATTAACGCACTAAACTATGTATATCTTCAAATACTGATGTTTTATGTTCCTAATAGGAGCAATTGTCCCAAACAGACAGCCACATTCTCATGTTTGGATTAACCTAAAAGAAAGATTATGCATGATAAGATGCATGGTACAGCCTGTATTTCTATTAAGTGTTGTCTGGTTTTGTTTTATCATTATTGTTCTCCTAGAAAGAGAAAACATGTGAATGCTTTCAGAAAACATTATCTAATAGCCATTGAAAGAAAGCCATTAAAAGAAAGAAGTATTTTGTCTTTATTGCTCTTTCTCAGTTTGCCTCCATGGAGACATGATAGCCAGATATAGAGTTGCTACTGCAAGTATTTATTAATGTATTTGCAAGATGAGAGCTTTATTATGTTTAATGTTCTTTTTTGTATTTATTTGCTTTCTCTTAAAACTTGTTACATGATAAAGCCAAGAGCCTTAATACAGTCATTCTCCTATGGAACAATGAGAAAAAAAAACAGATAACTTTTTCTTGTATCATACTTTTCTGAACAGACCTTTCTTCTTTTTTTTTTTACATTGCAGTGTCTACATTTCTTAAAACTGAACAAGGAGAAAGAGAAAAGAAAGAAAAAAAAAACAGGAGCACATTTTTACTTTAGCATCCTCATTACGCTTCACTATAACTGAGAAAATATTACTTTATAGCTTGCAAATGTCATCCTTTACAAATACTACTGTTCAGAACAAAAAAGTTTGTTTTACTTACAGTTAACTGTTTTCTTCCTCTCTTCCCCCTCCTAAGTGTTCCTCCAAACATTAATGACATGAAGTAAGGCAAATGCTTTAGACTAACTTGGAAGTCTAATAAAGTAAAAAAAAAGTCCAATATTTCTAGGTTTTCTTGTTTTGTCATGTTTCACAAATATAATTAATGCTTTATAATCCCACATTTATCTGTCAGTTTCTGAGTTGCTGATTTTATTCCTGTTTATCTCTATATCTCAAATCCAGTCTCTGCTTCCTTTTCAACATACTCTTGGTTGTTCTAGTCAACCCTTGTGCTTTTTACTGTCTCTCAAGCATTCTCCATTGAAACACTGGAAAAGGTTTCACTGGCACAGTCTCTGTGGTCTTTATTACCAGAAGAACAAGAAGCAGAATCTCCTTCTGCTTGACACCTCACTTTTTGTTTGACAAACCTTTGTTATTTCCTCCTTAGCATGTTCTGCATGAAAAAATGAGTTTGTCCCTCCAGGAAAGAAATTTCTGTAGATAGGTGGATACAGCAGTTTAAATCCTATGCCTGCTTCCTGATTAGAGGAATACATTTACTCCTTTTCTGCCTGGTGTGCAGTGAGTAAGCATTTTCCACAAACATTCTCTTGTCTCCCACTTTTAGTACTTTTGTTCTTGTGCCACAGTTTTGTCAGAATCAACTCCTTCTGCTGGTAGGATTACATCTTTACTATTACAGGTATATGCTGCTTTCTCATGGACAGTTTTGGGGCATACACATGATGTGCCCTTTCAATTAACAACTCCTGATGTGAAATACCAGTCCAGTTGCTTATTTGTGCTTTCATAAAATTAATACAGTTTATTCCTTCCAGCTTCTCTTGTACAGCAGAAAAACTCAGGTTTTGCCTTTTTGCTCTGTCCTCTAATTCTGTTATTTTTAAACATCTCTTCTTAAGCAGTATCATGTTCAGCCAGCCTTTTCTTCATTTCAGTATCCAATTTTTGCAGTTTTATCCCCTAATCTGAATATCTTTTTAAAGCTATTGCCATTTTATCCAGCTTTTTGTTATTTGAGTTGATATACTCCATCAGTGTTTCTTTAATCAGCTCTTAGTACATTTGAATAATATTTTCTTCTAGGTTACTGGAAGTCATGTCTGCACCAAAGCTGGACCTTGCACTGCTTTTTGCTGAACAGATGCATAGTTCTTCCCAGTCACTGTTTTTTCCTCACCTTTTTGTGGTTGATTTTCTTTCAGGTTCTCTAAATTTCTTTTTTTGCTGCCATCTAGGCAGTGGACTTCACTGGCTTTCTCTTCTGAGTTTATGTTTTCATACTGGGAGAGCTGAAATTAAGCTTTTACTTAATGTGCAGACATCTTGGACGTCCCTTCACCCTATAAATATTGTACATATTTCCACATGGCTTGAGATATTCTGATCTTTACTGTTTTTTGCTGACCATTTTCTTTGCATATTTACTTCTGATATGTGTTTTTTTATCATATCTAGTTGAAATGCATAATTAATTTTATCAATTTTTTTATTGTATTATGTGGGTTATGTATGAAAAGGGTCCATTGACCAGTCCACTTACTTGATTATCAAATTTCAAATACATAAAAATAAAGTTTTATGGGAGTTCAACATGACCGCTGTTCTGTGAGCACTGCAAGCACCTAGCTCTCTGAAATACCCTGGATTATAATAAACCCAGAAGACAGCGCAGACTAAAAAACAAATAATTACGACTATCTATTCCAAACAACAAACAGCATTCAAAAGAAGGGAAAAAAACAACAGCTTCCTTTTAAAACAAAAGGATTAACTAAGATTCTAGAAATCATCTGTAGCCGTGTGGTGCTGTGGCCCTGCAGTCATACATAAAGGGCCGGATTCACGAAGGCTTGCACGGAGTCTTAGAGTAGAGTAAGACTCCATGCAGCCAACATGTCCGCCGAGCGATCCAGGAACAGCCGGTAGGGGCGTGCAACTGAGATCTCTAAACTAGTCTTACACGGACAGGGCTGAGATATGCAAATTACCTCAATTGCAGGTGAAAGCTATGCAAATGAGGTAAATGTGTGATCCAGGAAACCCAAACCTGTCCGAGTAGGAGTAGTGTTACTTGCAGAAACGTACTCAGTTGATAACTGAGTATGGTTCTGCAAATAGCAAAACAGAGCCGTGTCAGCTGGAAATAAAGCATGAATGTACAGGAGGAAGCATGCCAATGGCCAAAAATACAGCCATTGGCAACGGGAAGGGATGCAAATTAAAAATAAAATAACTTTTTTTTTTATCCCGATCTCCGGGGTTTAACCGTAGCGCAGTGCCACGCAAACTCACTGCACCCTAAAAAGCAGAACATTAATAATTAAGATCCACAAATGTGGATTCTATACCTAAAAAGAATTTACAATGCAAGGTAATGGCAGGCTGAAGACAACATGGCCACCGAGTAGAGGTTGCTAAGGAGGGAAGCTCAGTCTAAGAGATGTAACTAAGCATTAGTAGGCAATCCTATGCAAATGAGAGTTAGGATAGTGAATTGCACGTTTACATAGCAAATGAGCACAGTCAGTGGAGTATAGGAGTAGGATAAGGGGTGTAACAGAGTAGAAGATAGGTGACATCACGAGGAGGGCATGTATGAAAGGAGTGAAGCTCATTGGAGCAGAGTGTCATGTGTCAGCTTACATTCACATAATAGTGAAAGAGGTGTGTCAACAGGTAGGCCAGATAAAGTCAAGAAATTGAAGGTGTATGCCGTGAATAACACCAAAGTTTCTTGCTGAGCATGCATGCGCGCCAGTAAACCCGAGTAAAACAGTGTGCGCGCGTGTAACCGTGTATGTGCGCATGTAGGCTTGAGTAAGCATATGTAAGGCTGTGTAAACAGTTGTAAGCGTGTTTGTGCCGGTGCGCGTGCGTTTTAGCAAGAATAAGCAAGTTTTAGTCCGTGTAAGCATGTGTGTGTGGGTGTTAGCTGCTGTGTGCGTGTTTGCGCTTGTGTGCATGGCGCTCCCCCACCCGAGGAAACAGAAAGGAAAAAGGAAGCACACCAAATAGTGGAAGTTACCAGGGAGTACTAGCAGAGCTAGCAGGTGAAAACAATCAGAACAGGCAATTACCCAGGCAGAACACTAGCCCAGCCCAGCCCAGCCCAGCCCAGCACTTAAAACTCTGCAAACAACAGTCCATTATGTTTCTCTTATGAGACATTGCAACACTGCAGTAAGCTAATAGAAGTGAAAACTGAAAAAGCTTCACTGAGACAAAAATGTTAGGGGCTGCCATTTCTGTTATAAGGCGACATATGCAACATGCTGATGGTGGTGATGATGTAAATACTGCTGGACAACCCACAGTGAGGAGATGGAGAAGAGTGTACAGGCCCAAGGTTACCTACCAGGGGCTACATGAGCTGGAGATAGTGGAGCACTATAGAGTGGACAGAGACCTCTTGCAGCAAATAGTTGAGCTGTGCAGGTCACGCCTCACACACAGAACCAACAGAGGGGAACCCATCCCAGTGGAAACTAAGGTATGTGTTGGCCTAAGAATATTAGCAACAGGTACCTTCCAGAGACCAACTGGTGATATGATGGGGATATCACAGGCATCAGCATCCAGGGTACTGCACCAGTTCCTGGATGCCATGTCAGCACATGTCGGTGATCATGTATATTTCCCCAATTCCCATGAGGTATTGGCTAGCAATATGCATCTCTTCCAGCAAATGGCGGAAAACACTGAGGTAGTGGGTGCAATAGACTGCATGCACATATGCATCAAAGCACCAGCCGGTGAGCGGGGTAGGGTCTACTTCAACCGCAAGAGCTTCCCCTCCATCAACTACCAGGTCGTGTGTGATGCCCAGGGCATAATACTGAATGTGTGTGCTGGCTGCCCTGGAAGCTACCATGATTCCAATATCTGGCATCTGACACAGCTGTACCAGACATTTGCCAATGGGGACATCCCACATGGTCACCTAGTGGGGGATGCTGGCTATGCACTGGAGCCGTGGCTGATGACACCCATTAGAAATGCACACACACCTGAACAGGAATGCTATAATGAGGCACACGCACAAACACGAAATGCAATCGAGCGTGTGTTTGGGCTGCTCAAGTCATGGTTCCAGTGCTTGGACACATCTGGTGGAGCCTTGCAGTACTCACCAACTACATGTACCCAAATTGTCATGGTATGTGCTATGCTACATAATATGATCCTGTGAAAACAGCTGCAGCAGGACCAGCATAGGCCTGGGCCAAGCAGCCCCCCACCATTGCCAAGGCCATCACAGGCAGAGCGTGACTCAGAGGAGGAACAACCTGAGCCTGCCCCAGTAGGCAGAAGGAGGCATGCCCAGTATGCTTTGGCCTTGGCAAAGAGGCAACGCATAGCACATACACTGGCTCAGTAGGAACTCTGGAAATTATACCTCTCTCTGACCCGCACATATAGTAAAAGGGATGCCTATGTTGACACTACCTGCTTTCAAACATGTATAGGGAGTGTAGTATGTGCATCAGACATAGGCAGCCTTGCATCAACACCCGAAGCATGACTGCCATGTGTTAAGCAATATAAAGCAGTGCTAAACTGCATTTATCATCATGAAGTATATGTAAACAAAATCGGACACACCAACTACTACAAATGTGGTTAATGTAGAGTAATATTGGCTAATGTCCAGCAATGATGGTTAATATTTGAGCAATGTTGGACAAGCTGGGTCTAGGTAGGGCATAGCTGAACAAAAGCCAACATGCTCATATTTGCTCCACTGGCCACTAAGCAGTCTGGCCTGCTCAGTATGAAAATATAAGCGGCGATGGGCCTCGAACCCAGGATACTGTGCACTATAGTCATAGTACTGAACCACTAAACCATGACAGTATTGCAGTGGTTAGCCTGCATGAAGAAATGTTGATAAGTCTATGCAAAGTATTTCATGGAAACCCTGCAGGCACAGCATAATCCCTGTCGAGTTATGACACAAAGGTGAGTCCTGCAGTAAGAATAGAACCTGACTTTCAACACACACAGTACAAATGTTAATACTGGACATGTAGGCATACATCAACAAATGTAGTGGACCTCAGACAGCAACATACTGAAAGGTCACACTGGGCATGCTCACACACTTGAATACATGAGACAAATGTCAGGCAACAGAACACTGACAGTCTGAACTGGGCATGCTCACACACTTAGGCCATGTTGGAGTACAGCATTGGGCCACACATAGCAGGCAGTTGCATGTGTTAACCCATGAACCTCTCACTGCCCAGCAATCTGCCCTGTGCACACACTGATATGACAATGGACATGTAAATAATATAGTGGAACCCTGCCATAAGCAAATATGTTCTGCAGATACCTAAGCAGTTCATAGAAAGTGTGAAAGCAAAGATGATAAAAACTTGCAAACAGTATCAGCAATAAACATTGTGCAGCATGAAAATCATCATAGGTTCAGAGGTTGATACTAGACTATCTGCCCTAGGGCATGTACAAGCATAGCCAGAGTGTGTTTGGCTTCTGCAACCCAGTCTAATCAGAACACTGTGCCTGTGAATAGTAGGTGACACAAGATAGCCCAATCATGTTGAGTGTATTATGCCTCTGTCTAGCAGGGTCCCAGAAGATATCCCATGGGTAAACATGTGATCACCCATCCACATGTCAAGATGTCACCTGTAGGTGGTCAGTGGGTGGCTCTGCCTATGCAAAACCGGGACTACACTCCGGAGTGAGTGGCGGCTTTCTGATAATAATCTGTCCCCCAAGCATGTCCTTTTAATATCAGTGCTGAGGTATATGCCCCTGGAGTGTGTAGCTCCAAGGGAGTCGGGTATCCTGAGGTGGAGCATGTCCAGTAAGTCTGGGTCAGATATTGCCTGCAACTACAGGCACACAACGCATCTGTGTAGGTGGTAAGTGACTAAGTATAGCTGGAGTTACTGTATTGGAACTGTGCAGGGCATCTGTGTGAGTCTCTACATCTGCTCGATGAGTAACATTTGTGGCCATTACAGTTGCTGCAGGTGTCAGGTAAGGTACATCCCAAATGTGGCATAGTAACCAAGCATGGTCATGAAGAATATAGGGGCACAATGACCACACGTGATCAACATGTGAAACCATGTGGGATATGGTGGGCTATGTAGACATACTGTCTAACCACTATGGCAATTGGATTGTAAAAGGCGAGAGTACGAACAAGTTGTGTCCCCAAAACCATAACAATCACTACTGTATGTAATGGATTACAACCTATGTGGTAATGTGTGGGCATTTTGTCATCCTCAAAGGGGATGACTATGCAACTAATGGCATGTAGCCGTGGGCCATGGCTCAGGCACCATTCAACCTATCTCTGTGAGACCCTGTATGAGTATGCATGTGCCAGCAGGAGAGCTGATTATGGCACCCAGTTTGCAGTCATCTGCAAACATGGGCAGCCATAACCCTCCTGTGATAGCCTGTACATCACATAAATATATACTGAACAAGAGAGGTCCCAGGACTGAGCCTTGTGGGATGCCATTTGTAACTGGTGTATAGTCAGACATGGCACCTGCAACAGTGAGCATGTGGGTGCTATCCCTGATCCAGGTAGCAATCCATCGTGTCAGATATGTGTCGATATTGATGCTGGTGAGCCTATGCATAATGGCCGAGTGGGGTATTGTGTTGAAGGGTTATGCAAGGTCCAGGCAGGCTGTGTGGACAACCGTCCCAACACTGATGGACCTGGCAACTGTTGAAAGAATATGAACAGGTCCAACAGGCAAGATCTGCCCACAACAATGCTGTAATGTGTAGGACCCAGTGTCTGTAGGTTTCCCATGTCTATGTGCATAAGTCCCATTACAATACACCCCATAGCTTTGTAGAACAGGCTAATTAGCCTTTTAGACTGATATTGCCTGTGGTCTGTTGTGGCAGTATTCAGTGGAGCGGGACCACTATCGCTGTTCGCCATTCCATGGGTACATATGCTGCAGTAACTCTTATGTCAAACAGTGACGTAATGTGAGTGTTATGTCTGTCATGAAAGCTGTGTACGACACAGGCTGGGACACCGTCTGGTCCCATTGATGCTGTGTTGTCCGCTGTGGGGAGGGCAGCACTCACCTGTTTACTCGTGATATCTGGGAGGTTACACTCTGTTGGTATGGACAGTACCCCCTTAGGTGGGATGTGGGGGACACATCTGCACTGAACCTGTTTGCCAGGATGATGGCAATGTCAGTGGGTTCAGGGTATGTTTAGTCAGTATGCAGTAACACACAGCATATCAGTGAGTGTCCAGCCAGGTACCTGAATCGACTGAAGAAGGCCTTGTGAGTGTCCGACGTGTCTGGTGCAATTGTCCATTAGAAGCGTGCCTGACATAATTATCCAAGTGATTGTAGCTGTCTGCTAGTACAGATCACAGATGCATTCCCTGTCTGGGATTGTTCTCTATCATGTAGTAGCTTCCTCCATTTGTTGTAAAGCATATGGATGGCTGGGGTCTACCACACAGGTCCACTGCCATTGCAGGAATGAGTCCAGTTGTTATTTTGGATGTAATGATCCATGCGGTCCACTAGGTGTCCATAAAATGTGTATGTAAAGGATACAGCAGTCTGAGCCATACTTTCCACTGACTCAGGGTCTCTGAAGGATACCACCGTGGTTTGGAGGAGTGTGACATTTTCCTATGGGAAGTTCATCAATATTACCCAGGAAGGGTGTGGGGACGGGATATGGATGTCCAGTGAGATAAAGTATGTTCTGCCCTTAGCAATGAGGGGTATATCGCAGGTGTGGAACATAGAGTCCACATGTCGGTGATGATCATGTCCGATATGTTGTCCCCTCATGTGGGTGTGGTGACCGGTTGTGCCATAGCATATGAGTGTAGAAATAGTAGCAACTGTTGGTTGAGGGTGTTGTGGCCTGAGTACTATCCACAGTCAATGTGTGGGTATTTGATGTCACCCAATATATTGGTGTTTGGGGAGACCTTCATATTGTCCAATGTTCCCAGGAAAGCTGAGTGGGGTTGCTGAGTTGGGGAGTGTGGTCTGTAGCAGGCAACAAACCAAAAGGCCGATTTGCACAATGTTAGGTGCATATGTATGGCCTGTGATGCTTTGTGCAGTGCTACCAACCCTGAGGTATGTGTATCTGTGATGTATATGGATACACTCCCTATTTGTGTTAGCCATTCCAAGTTATGTGGTCAGGAAGCATGGTACAAAATACAACCTGGTAGTGCTGGTGTGCATGTGGGAGTCTGAACCATGTGTCTGTTAGTGCACAGATATTGCTATCCTCCATACTGAGGAGATTCCTGAGTGGGTGCAATTTGAGGGTAATACATCTGGTGTTGAGCAGCATTACCCTCAGTGTCATGTACTCTGTAATGTCTATGGAGGCAGTGCTGTCCTTTGAGCCCCGCTTAAATAAGGCACTATGGTGGCAGCAAGTGCCCTAGCCAGTATTCAAATGTCCAAGGGTGACAGGTGCAAGCTGTCCATAGGGAGGCTACGTGGCATGTCGAGCATGTTACCCCAGGGTGACAGACACTGTATCCCCTTTGAATAACACCAATATGTTAGCCAACTGTTAAACGTGATCAGTGTGTTGGTATACTGTGACATCATACTTGGTGAGTGTAAGATGCTAGACAAGGTCAGGGTAATACTGGGCTGGGCTACATGATCACAGAGTTCCTCTATGTTTCATGTCATGTGGTCCAGGGAGGAACATCTGAGGTTGTACGCACCAGCTTGGACAATGATGGAGCCAGTCCTGGACTTGCTTTGGATTGACCTGAGTGCATGTGTTATGTGGCGGATCCTGGCACCTGAGAGACAGCTCAAAGTGACTATTCCCTTGTTTGGCCTGGTGAGTGGGACGACAGTGTGTTTGACATTAAGTGTCACTTATAACAAGTGTATCAGGTATGTTGTTTAGCCCAAAGGGCAGTGACTGTGTGGCACACTGACATTATTAACTGTGTGACATGTGGGCATTATAGTGGGGTAGCAGTTGTATGTGTGCCTGCTGTGGAGGTCTCTGCTGCTTAGGCAGAGTGTATGTAGAGCCTCTGAATATGTGTATGTGTGATAATGTGGTTTGTGTGCTGTCACTATCGGTGTATGTGAGACTGATTTGTGATGTGTGTGGTCACCCTCACCACCTGTTAGACTATGCCAGTCATGGGTCGAGAGAGCTCAGTGTCTTGTATGTCAATATTGTTACATCTCCCACATATATGTGAGTGTGATGTGAGGTGGAGAGGGTTGCCTGTGTACATGAGGCAGATGTGACATTGTGTCATAACCACAATATTCACTAGCTGGACTGGAGAGTACATATTAAACCGACCCCTGGACATGCCAGTGTATTATGATGACATACTCTGTAGCCTGAGCACAAAGGATCAGTAGGGTGTTAAGTGTGTAAAAGAGTATAACCGGGATTAGTGCTCAGGTTTGTTGGTGTTTTGTAGAGTAGCTGAGAAGGAGTCCAGACTGAGAATCATGACATGTCCCTCAGCTATATAATAAATAGTAATGTACATGCATATATGTGCTGAGTCAGGGACAACTGTACCTTACTGACATTGCCAACATATTATCAGACAGGCCCATGTATACATACCCACCTCCCACAGACGATAGTCCCTGACATCATACCAGCAGATATCACGTGTAGAATGGCTGAACAGCTCACCCCAAAGCCAAAAGCATGGCAGCAATTGGATTACATTGTTTCCCAATATGTGTCATGCATGCATTACAGAACAAACAGACCCTGCACCTGAACAGTCTGTTGAGCCTCACCCACTCCACAGGACCTGGAACCATCGAATGTGTTTCAGCAACATAAGGCACTTACCACATGTGTGGGTGCATAACACACCATGGGAAGTATAGTCCAGTAAGCCTATAAAGTCTGATCTGCAAGGCCATGGAGTACATCATGGCAGACGTGATAAACAGAGCTATTGGAAACTGACAAACATACAACCCTACCAACTGTGGTATGTTCATGTGCAGATTATGGTTCCCAAGCATGCTACACCGTCTGCAAGGCAGCCACCCAGGACATACATCATGGAACAGAGCTACACATGTCCCACATAGACTTTGAACAGCTCTTCATCAACATCACAGACACATGTCGTATCCACAAAATCAACAATCTGTGCATAGATATGTGTTGACATATGAAGGGATGTCAATGTGTCCACAGATAGATCACACAAGGTGAGACTCACGGGGTCCTGTACAAGCTGTTGATACCTGCCAACCTACATGGATCATTCCTGGGATTGCAAAACAATGTGTACACACATTACCATGTCCAGTCTGATAATGGCATCATCCTACAAATATACCAGGAGAACAGAAATCACCCAGTCAAGCATATAGCGTGCAGTGTTAATGTGTATCTCTTTAGTATCATAGCATAGTTCGGTAGGGGTTTGAGTCCTGCAAATGCCAAGTGTGTGTGTGTGTGTGTGTTTGTTTGGGTGGGGGGTATGTGTGTGGTTTCCTTTGAGATAAGTAGCCTTTTTGGAGACTGGGAAAACACATTAAAAGAGGTACATCCCTCTTTGGAAAGTCTGATGATGTCAGCATCCTACAAATATTCAAGGAGAACATAAACCACCCAGTAATGCATATAGCACGCCGTGTTAATGCGTATCTCTCTAGTATCATAACATACTTAGGTAGGGGTTTGAGTCCTGAAAATGCCAAGTGTGTGTGTGGGGGGGTGTATGTGTGTGGTTTCCTTTGAGAGAAGTAGCCTTTTTGGAGACTGGAAAAACACATTAAAAGAGGTACATCCCTCTTTGGAAAGTCTGATGATGTCAGCATCCTACAAATATTCAAGGAGAACATAAACCACCCAGTAATGCATATAGCATGCCATGTTAATGCGGATTTCTCAAGTATCATAATATAGTTAGGTAGGGGTTTGAATCCTGCAAACGCCAAGTGTGTGTATGTGTGCCACAGGTGGTCAATGCAGTGTGGGTTTTGCTTTTACTACGGTATGACATATGTTTCAAGCAGTATGTGCATTGCACACATTGGGTATCTGAGTGTCAAATAAATATGTGTACATGTGACCTCAATCAGTACATAGGTGTGAAACCTGCATACGACATGAATACATTTGTAACCTT
Source organism: Protopterus annectens (assembly GCF_019279795.1). Taxonomy (NCBI): domain Eukaryota; kingdom Metazoa; phylum Chordata; order Ceratodontiformes; family Protopteridae; genus Protopterus; species Protopterus annectens. Next base: position 371,247,457 of record NC_056739.1, on the reverse strand, counting down.
CGACAGATTGTGCCGCTGCTTCACAAATCATAGGTCACATATGTATGTCTGTGTCAAGCCCGGCCAATGTAGTGATCCGTGGCCAAAGACATCTCTGCCACACACACCCATGACATGTACTATAGAGTACTGTGAGTGAGGGTAATTGCCGGGGTATATGTCAGACATGTTCATACACAACAATGACTGGCAATAATGGACAGTCATTATAGGTGTACACCAGCCCTGTGGATATGCATGTAGGCCCCTAATGTGTTATGTGAAACACCGAGGGACCCCACAATACCTATGGATATGTGGATACCAAGGGACAGATGACATAACACGTGTCTGTCTGTACACATTGGTACCCAACATACATGTTGAGGGCTACCACCTATGTGGTACTGTCGGGATAGTATGTATACTAAATGTGGATGAATATGCCATAGATGGCTTACTGCTATACAGCATGTATTGGACAACAGGGATCTGTCTGTATGATACCCTTGTGTAGGATATGCGTCCCATCCAGGGAATGCAGTGTAGGCCAATGGATGCATTTCCAGATGTTGATAGATATATCCCTAGTGTATTTGCATGTATCTAAGAGGGCTATATGCCACACAGGTGTGGTCCCAGGAGCGTGTGGCGGTCAATACCACTGGTTACTGTTATTGTATAGTACTGGACGGCTCCAACTGTTACTGAGTTCCCTACAACTGTGAGTCATTTGTTAGGACATCATCTAATGATTGGTTATAGTCATGCTGCTGAGATGGTGTATACTACCAGACTGCAGATCATTGACAGATATCAACAGTATCACCCACAACATAGTGCCAACCCATGTCATACACACATGTGTTCACAAACTGGGAAAGCCAACAACACAAGAACTGAAGATGGTGAGTGAAAGGAAAACTGCTCTTACAACTGGTAAAACCTCACGATAGTTTATTGAACAATTCCACACGACTGGTTAAGCGCTTTCGACTGGTGATCAGTCTTCATCAGAACACATGTGTACCCATGTTAGTACATATCTGTAGTTGAATGCATACTGGCCATTGAAATATACCATGAGATGTTAACAATGTGTAGAACAGGATATGTCGCACATCCCACGTGTCCACTATGCCCGTACATGCAGGCAGTGCGCACACACCATGTTCACAGATGTACACCCGCTAATTTGTAATGCACATATCACACACGTATTGTCCACTCACTAACACATGCTGGCAACACTGTACACTTCAGCCAAGTGGCACATGGGTGGATATTACATACTCAGGACTAACACTGGTGTAAACAATGCTACAATGACTTTCACAGCTGTGATGCATAATGCCTGTTCAGGTACACCTACAAGGATATCATTACATGTTGTCAACTTGCTACTATTGCTGCACTGCTATAATGTCACCCTGTGCATCAGAACCATGTTAGCCTGTTCCTGCATCAATGTTACAGATGACAGGAGGTGGCACAGGTGTCATCATATGCACAGGGTGTGTTGTAGGTTTGCCAGAGCCCGACATTGACCCATCCAATTGGCATGTCTGTGTGTGTGTGTGTGTGTGTGTGTGTGTGTGTGTGTGTGTGAGGGACAACAGTACTGCATGGGCCAATATTGATGTAATGTGTGTGTGTATGTGTGAGCCCGAGTTGTATGGTAAATGTATGTGTGTCTGCATGCATACAACTCCACCATGTGGCTGCCATATATGGGTGGTTGTGGGACAGCCACAGACCGTACCTGCTAGGCTGTACAGATCACTGTCTCTGGCCATGGATATGGTACCTGTGCCTAGCAGGAGTGCTACGGGCAGTATCGGGTACCAACCCTGACTGGGTGCTGTCATCAGAGGCAGAGGTATGATGACTGGACCCATGTCCCTGCTGGGACTGGCCAGTGCCATGTGCATGTGGTCTAGTAGGACGGTCAATGGACAGGCCAGCCCCAGTATTTCTAGGGCTGGTACTGCCACTACGGAAGCGGCTGTGATCCGTGGTCCATCTGCAATGACTGCCAGCTGATGCTGTTGCTGGCATGCGTCTGCGTCAGCTTCTCCTCCATCCTGCATGGTCCTAGCTCATGGCTAACACATCAGGGAGGACATCTAATGTCTCCCTCCAACGGCTATCAAAGACCTCGGTGTAATTCTGGATGACACTGGCAAGGTCACGGATGCTGTCATTGATAGCAGTGTAATGGGCCCTCTGCGCCCTTAGTCCCTGTTGGGTGTACTGTTCCATACGTGCCTGCATTACAGCCCAGAACATACTGGAGGTTGTAATACCTCTGGGGGCACGTGTGCCAGGGGCAATATGACCAGTGGTGCTCCCCTGAGAACCCCTGGACATCTGCCTATGTGGTACCGTTCCAGTAATCCAGCTATGGCTGCTGTGTGCGGATGCACATGCCATAGGTACAACACTCTCCTGGTCAATGCCAACTGTATGCTGTCCCTCAGCTAAGGCCATTGGTGATGAGGGATGTATTGACAGTATGAGTGTGCGCATAGACGGGGTTGACCACTGTGTAGTGTCAATTGGTAGACCAATGACAGACCCTGTCAGACCTTCCTGTGCCACAATACATGTCTCATCATCTCCACTATCAGTGGTGGTGACATCAGGTTCCCTGCTGCATTCAGCAACCCCTAACTCAGCATCTGTGGAAGGAAGACAGGAAACACACTTTACAATCTGTACGTGATGTTAGCACACATGCACACATGCACACATGAACACATGAACACATGAACACATGCACACATGCACACATGCACACATGAACACATGCACACATGCACACATGAACACATGCACACATGCACACATGAACACATGCACACATGCACACATGAACATATGAACACATGAACACGAACGCATGCACACATGCACACATGCACACATGAACACATGGACACATGCACACCTGCACACATGCACATAAATACACTGCTCACCACAGCACATACACACACACACACCAGCAATCCAACACATACAAAATAGTGGATGATGGTGGGTGACAGTATCACAAGGCAAACAGTCACCACACTCGTGTCAGCATGCAGAATATGTCTTGCTCAAGACCATGCAGTGCAAGTGTAGACAGCCCTATCTAATGACATTATACATGGCTTTGATGCATGTCTGTAGTTGTTCAGTGATTGGGTACACCCTGGAACAGAGTGTGTACATGAACACAACATTGCTGTGCAAGTATTATCTGCTCTGCAATGTCATATGCACCATACCATGGCTGCATGTGTTATCTGTGTGACACATAGATTGCCATGTCTGAGGACAGTGTCTGTGCCCATAGCACATAATAGTGGGCACAGGTGTAGCAAATGCATGCAATGTATAGACATGGGATGAATGGTGCATGTAGACGTGAAGGAATCCCAATGCTTGACATGGACATTGTACAGTGGTTATGGTGAGTGTGGGACATATTGCAGATATGTCAGTGCCAGCCACGACATGGCATGCTACATGACTGCGACATTAAACACCACACATACCCAATGTGTGTCATGTGACCTATACACCCAATAGCATTCCAGGACATATATGTGACTCTTTGTACAGATGGTGACTGATGTGCAGAATGTGTATACTAGCATATGTAAGCACACACACAACATGCTATGTATGGTGTGTATAGGTGCATATGTTTGCACACACAGAACAATGAGGTGCACAGTAAAGACTGCTATGTGCAGTACTGTGGTTACTGTAACAGGATGGGGTGTAGTACCATGTGCCATCATCATCATCATCATGCATCTTGTGGTCACTCACAGCTGCTACTGTGTGACAGACCACCGCCTAGCATGCTGTACCTGAAATGCAGTGCCGTGGATACGTTCACTATTACACAGCCACTTTGTACATGGGTGTATGAGGTGCCCAGTAGGGAGCATTGCCTCACATGACTGTGTTATGTGTTGAAGGGTGTTGCACAGACCCATGATAGGCCTCTACCCTCGAGGTACGTCATGTGAGTGTGGATGACATGTGGGATACGGAAGTGTGACCTTACAGCGGGTGTGTGGTTACGCCATATGTAGCATGACTTTGTGTACTGCATATGATAAATGTGTTATGTTGTGTACAGGTGTTGCAACTATGCCTATCCAATGTGCAGTAAGGGGTTGCCACAACTGTGTGTCATGCTCTGTGTATTGCATGTCATTGAGGCAGCTACTGACATTACTGAACTGTGCAACGTCTCACAGGAAACATGCATGGCATGCATTATGCATAGGTGTGTTACGTATACATGGCCTACACCTCACCTATGACATGCATATTTCATTACCAACATTGCAGGTATAACACACTCACCAGCATGGATCGGCTGCCCTACCGTCACACCAGAGGGACCTACGAGAATATGAGAGGGTTCGTTAGTGGCCACAACTGTGGCATTGCTACAGTGGGTATGCTAAACTGCAGTACAACAGTCAACCGTCACAGCCTATGCGTATTGCACAACACTAGGCAGCTGAACTACTAAACACACAGTACACATCTCACGTACACATAATCTAACAATGCAGTTAACTGTAGTCTACAGACTGGGCATGTTACCTGCTTGCTCCAGGTGGATGTGCTGGGTGGCTCTGGCCTCCATTACAACACATGTCAGTGGTTGATGTAGCTGTTGTCCAGGAGCCACCATGCTTAGGAGCAGCTCCTCCACTCTGGTGAGTGGGGGGTGAATGGCCACCCCTCCGCCTGTGGCAAGCTGCTGTCTTTGGATATCAGACGCATGCCACCGGACTTATCTAATTAAATCACTACAGTGATGGCGTACCTGCTCATATGTCCAGTTATGCATGCCTATGTCATTTACCCGACTAACAAGTTCCTTCCACAGTGCAGTCCGCTTCTGCTGGTGCTGGCTGCTTCTGGAGAAGAGCATTGTGTACTGCTGCAATAGGCTGTCGAGTATCACCTCTTCCTCATCCGCTGTATACGCTGGGTTGCAGTGGTGGGCCATCTGGATGAAAAAGATATGAACAGTATGTGTGAGAGTGTCCTGTGTCACACTTTAAACCTTTACCCACAGATATCACTTTACTGGCATATATACCATCCTATTGTCTGTCAGAGGTTGCACACGTTCAATACCACTTATTGGTTCTCAGGCCACAACTAACTAACACTGCCTGGCAGACTCCATATATCACACCACTATACAACAGTACCCGATACACTGTTTGTGACACATTGCACAACCTCAAGACAGGGGTGTATATCACACCAATGCACGGACATAGATGTCATCCATTGCAATGGATGTATAGTACAGGTACAGTAGTACCAATCAACCACCCTAGTCATTGATGCCATAGCCCTGCCTAACAGATGTGTCCAGTTGTTACTATAGGTGGCATACTGCTGTAACAGACTATATATGTTGCTGGATACACACATTTACCCTGTAACACACATATGATTGCAGCCATTGTACAAGCATAATCACACACACATCAGGCAAACATACAACGCACCACTATATGCCAACACAAATGAGCATTACCTGTGTACCATATGGTACTGTGGGCCACTACTTATACAACCTTATGTTTGCATTCTGTCCTCTGTGGAGACTACAGGAAACACACATGACAGTGTTTCCAAGCAATGTGAACACACACCATACTGTGCTGTTTAGACCTACAGCTTCAGGTAGTACTACAGTTCATACTGGTGATGGATTCACCAGCAGTACCACTCACTAAGCATACATGTATTGCTTTAGCCTACAATGAGACACCACATTCGTCAACGGAGAACTACGTCACATCATCTGTCATACTACTATGTCTGCCTAACAGTACATTACACATCAGTTGCTGTCCTCACAGCTAGGATAGGCACTACCATGTCAGATACAACATCACACTAAGCTATCACACCTTTACAGACATTGCAGACATTCTGTGTTACACTTATGCAACCTCACATAGCAGCTATTGCATTAAGTGCATGTGTGAGTGCATAGTGTCATAGGTAGGTAATATGCTATTGGCCCTATTGCCTACGGCAGCCTAGCCATATGCTACCCTTGCCTTTGACACACATGTACTTTGATTTCACTTGCCCCTGCCAACCTGAACCACAGAGGTGTTTCCTGGGGTGTATTACCAATCTCCCACAAAATCATCAGGGGTATTTATAACAACTGCTAAGGAGGAGCCTTGTTTGCTATTGCTATGTGGTCTATTCCGGTGTATGGTATATCTCTGAGATGGGAACCTATCCCTCCAGCATGTGCCGTTTAGTGTACAGACAAGGTTTACAGCTGTAGAGTGTGTATCCCAGAGGGATTGTGATATCTTGCCATGGTGGTTGTCACCCAGCTGTGGGTGTGACATACCTCTGTATGTCCGGCAGAGGTCACCTCTGTGTGGCCAGTATGCAATACAGTGTACTTGTGGTTTTGTGAGTCAGTCTGCATAGGGCATCTGTTTGCAGCCAGTATTACCCTCTGGGGGGGTCTGTCTGTGGCCTGTTCACCTGGTGTAGTTGTCATGTGAAGTACATACCACACAGGGCATTGTGATGAGTAGAGGGGAACTCTACCCTATACTTCCATAGCTGACACACCTGTTGTCATGACACATACCACACAGACAGATTACAGGTGTAGCGTGGCACTGTCTTCATCAAAGCGGAGGCTACTGTCCACCTGTGTCCCATGTTCCCTTATCACACCTTCACTGTTAGGTAGATCTCTACCTATGTGGTAGTTAATGGGTACACTGTTTTGGGAAGATGGAATGGCACTGCAGTATCAACACTTGTCTACAGTCCATGCCTTGGTCACCACACACCTGTTGCGGTACATATGAACCCGTGTCTCTCTGTCTCTCTCTCTCACTCTATATGTATATGTATATATATATATATATATATATATATATATATATATATATATATATATATATATATATATATATATATTATATACATGCATATCTATACACATACATGTACACATCCATTGCTGTACACATGGATGTAGATAGAGGCACATGTACAGTCCAACTTTCATGGTGGGGAATATCACTTATGCGACAGTTGTGGGATGTACAGGTATGTGATTAAATTGCACAGTGTTGTGCAGAATGCATGTGGGTGTCCTCAGCCCTTGTAGCATTAGCAGGCCTCACTGGCTGTAACACAGCAGATCTGACAAATGTGTCCCACAGCATTTAACCACCACATGACATATATCAACACTACCATAGCTGGCCTTAGGCATAGGCCAACTGGGCAGCCGCCTAGGGCGCCACTCTAGCAGGGGTGCTTTTCCACTATTTATGTGGTGTAGTAAGACAAGGATGGGGGCACCAGGAAGTGTGATAGGGGGTGCTGTGGAGCCCTTTTGCCTAGGGCACCAGTTGACTTATGGCCGCTCCTGCGCACTGCATGCTGTTTTCTAAGCCACACACTACAACCTACATGGATATATGCACATATCAACCTTCACTGACAGATATCTGTCCACCCTTCACTAACAGTTGCAGTATGTCCCTTGCCCTATGCACATGTGCAGATACAGATAGATACATACTGCTGCCACGCATGGATGATTTGCAGTGTGTAGAGTACTTTTCAGGAACATCTACAACATGCCAACACATACATGTGAGTTACATACCTTACCTTAGTATTTCCCTGCTCCGTGTGTTACGGTTTTGTAGTTTTTTTTTTATTGGTGTTTTTTTTTTGGTTTTCACCCCCTATTCAACATTCTGTCTCTGTTTCTCACTCTGTTCTGTTCTGTCTCTGTCTCTGTCTCAGTCTGTGTCTGTGTCCGTGTGTCTCTCTCTCTCTCTCTCTCTCACTCTCTATCTCACAGCACCTGCAATGATATAATTGCATGTGTGGACTGCAGGTACAGCCTGATTTTCTAGGTATCTGCACTTGTGCATGTGACAGCTTCTGCACCAATTGCTGCCCACCATTCAGTAATTGCATGCAGCCTGCTGTTTGGTGATTGCATTACTCACTTTGATTGCAGCCCACTGCTATAAAATGCTAGGTTAGGTAGGCGTAGCCCTTTCAGATTTCCAAGGTGGGGCCCATGCTTGTTTGCTCTGGACACCGTTGTGTCAGTCTGAAGGTTGGTATATGTCTCTTATCTGATGCTAGGGTTGTAGCCAGTTATATGCATGTTGTACTCAAACCTGAATGTTGCTGCTTCCAGTACACACATGTCAGTGTAGACATGTATGCACCCCTTCCAATGCTAACACAGGATACATGGGAGTATGTACTTTTTTCTCACTTACACAATTAACTGCCATACAAATGTAGTTATTGCACTGTATTCCTGTGGCCAGTATTAATCCTGGTCTGATACTGTGTGGTGTTTGTAAGATGCTACTGTAACATTATTCCCTGCTAGGATGGCTGGTTCTCCTTTCACAGTCATGTCATGCAATTCCACAACCACTGCTGGTAAAGACCCACTGAAAAGAATTTGTGTTATACTATTCCTAATTTCCATTTATTCCTCATTGTAATGCATGATATATTTATTTCAGAACCAAGTTATTTGTATATCTGCTGTGGCTTAGTGGTAATTCATGCAGTCTATTGTGTCAATGGTCTGGGGTTCGAGACTGGCAGAGTTTTTTTTCTTTTGCTGCTCAGCAGAACAAGGGCCCTGCCATAGACTGACTAAGGCACTTTTAAGCAGTTGTAAGCGGGTTTGCATGGGTTTGAGTGACGCTTAGCGACGCTTAGCTAAGCGTACACATGCGCACACTCGCTTAATCCTGCTTACTACTGCTTAAAAGTGCTTACTCCCGCTAACCCCTGCGCTAATTTCTTTTAAAGAAAAGAAAATGGGGAGATAGGAAAGTGGTGAAAAAGGGGGCACAAAGAGGGACACACAGTAGGTAAACAAGCTCAGGATGTGCAGGACAGGTGTAGGGAAGGTCCATAGCTGCCCATTTCTTTAACAGCAACAGCTGTGAATATGCAATGAATTTGGAGTGAAATTTGAAACCTTCCACCCCTGGGAGAGGGGTGAGGACAACAAAGTATGTTGTACTGCCAATTCTAATTATCAGTTTACATGTTTGTCCAATGGACATGTGTGCGAAATGGGCAGCTATGTATGGGGTGTAATTTTTTTGTGGGTACAGATTGCCCTTTTTTTTTTTTTAGGTGAGAGTGTGAAGTGAGGTAGAGGAAGTAGGTATGTCCGGGGAGGTAGGTTGGGAAGGTAAACAGACAAGACAGACAAGATGCATACAGGGGCAGTGTATGACACATGGGGTGGGTGAACACAATTGACAGGGTCAGATGTTTGGAAATCGCAAGCCCATGAGCCCACAGATGGTAACAGTGGAACTGAGATCCCCACCCATGGGCAGTCACCACTGAACCTTCATAGCCCCGAGGTTGGCTGTGCTGGGGGTTGCGTAGGATGGCAGGCTCACCCGTGAGACGTGCCACTCTCGCCTCAAGCTGGAGTAGGGAATCAGAGACGGAACACTGTATCTCCCTACGCACCACAGCCCGGACCCTTCAAAGGGCGACAGTTGGCCCTTCTCTGCCCACGCTTGCACGGGGAGATGAGCCCCATCCCCTGCAGTGCTTCCACCTGAAGGTGGCACAGGACCAACAGAGGAGGGGAGCCCGGGCTGGGCACTGCACCTGCCGGTGCCAGGTGCACTCGCTGGCTGAGGAGGGACAGGTGGGTCCGCTGGGACCAGCCTTCCCATATGCTCTGTGATTAGGTGTGTTTAATTACAACATAAGCAAAACAGCATTCCAGATTAGTTGTAACAGCATGCAATAATATTCCCATTAACCCAACACACCAAGGGTGCAACAGTTGAACAGCAAGCATAACATATGCATATATTGAACCACAGTGGTAATTCCAACAGCATGCAGGGATGTTTGGTAGCAACAGGCCACCATGATTGTGGTGTTTAAACAGGGCACATGCATCAACGTGAATGCAAATATTTATAGAACAATAGGACATATGTCCCAACAAATATTTAAGATTACACATACCCACTGAGGTGTGAAATTGCATGGTTTATGCACATACAGTAGGGTGTAGAAAAAACCTTGGTTAACATCTTATAATGACCTTTTAGTCTACACTACATTCCTAGTGACTGCAAGTGTATATCCCCTACCTGTATTATTACACTTGCCACCATACATTAGGTTGTGTAATGGGTTTGGCTAGTTCAATATATGCCTGACCTATATCTGACATACTAACTGTCCAGGATGCAGATGTTACTGCTACATATTTCTTGATTGCATTTATATTTCTTTATCTACATATCTGGGATATTTTCACATGACATTTTCACTTTGATTTGTACAGAACCCTGCATTTCTTGACACACACTCACATTTCTGGGGGAAAAATAACATGCTACACATGTGCCAGGTTTACTTATTCATGCCAGCCAGTAACTGACTGTTGTGGACTGTATATATGTTTCACAGCTACTAGCACTTCCTTCACCCACTTTATATGGGACTGCACAACTCTGGGTTGCCAGCACCTTTTCAAACAGTACTGTTTGTATAATGCAAGGGTACAAAAACATTTCAGACTCTGTGACACAGACACACTCTGGGTTTTAGACCTTTATTAATGACATTACACACTTTTCCACAGGCTCACTCCTTTATTCGTTTTAATGGTGTATATGGCAGCTATGTTCAAACATATTATACCTATATTAATAGGTTAGAATAATCTTTTTTCAGGCTCACTCACTTATTTTATATGACAGTGCCTGCAGAGATATTATTCCAGACATATGTTACCTTTCTTAATGGGTTACTGCACTCTTTTTCTGCCTCTCTGATGTTTCTATCTGACAGTACATGCAGAGGATTTATTCAGGCAATTTTTATGGCTGTATTATTGGACTACAACACTTTCTTTCATGCTCTCTCCCATATTTTATATAACAATACATGCAGAATAATCACTAACCTGCTTGGTGGTGCAGCCTTAGCAGCCTATCAGCATAGGCTTGCTGATTCATAGCACGGTCACCTGCAGCTGTAAAGTAAATGAAGGGATATTGAGACATACCTATCCGTTATACATACTCCATTATCAATTCTTACATACTGCATTCCATGGCTACATACTCAGCTGTGGGGCATCCCGCATCCCACGGGCCTCCTGTATCCATTGGTTCAAGCGGTCCTGCTTTCATCTCTTCAGGTCTGCATGGTGGTGACGGACCTGCTCACCAGTCCGAGGAACGCCTGTGGCACTGGTGAGGTCACGAGCTAACCGGTTCCAAGACTCTGCCTTGTACTCCGTCCCTTGGAACTGGCCCTGCAGGAGTCTTGACTCGTGATGGTGGACAAGGAGCCAAGCCATGTATTTGGACTCCTCGATGCCCCAACGTTGCACTCGGAAGCGTGTTCCCTCTCCGACACCAGACATTCTAACTGCAGATGTGAGCTACAATCAGTTATGGTGTGTATTCCTGCCTGTGGGGCTTAAATATGCCGCATTTCCCGCACTTTTTTGTGATTGGCCATTTTGTAAAATTCTCGGCTGACTGCAGACCTGCTTAGTAATGGTTAAACTACCATCCGTAAGTATATGAATGTTAATAGTGGCTGTTTCCCCTATGTTGTCATGGCTTAGTGGTTCTGTACTTTGCTTCTGATGCACAGAGTCCTGGGTTCGAACCTTGTCATTCATTTTATTTTCATACTATCCAGACAGGCTAGGGGGTGGGGCTGCATTTAAGCAACTTTGCTCTACGTTGCTCCTCAGTGCCTTATGGTGCCCTGGTTGGCACAGCACGCACGTCCGCACAAACACATTGTGCTAGGTAAGGCGCCATTGAACTATGGGCAACTGTATTGCGCAAGGTAAAGCACTATTAAACTATGGGCAACTCTATTGTGCTGGGTGAAGCGCTATTAAACTACAGGCAACTCTATTGCGCTGGGTGAAGTGCTGCTTAACTGCAGACAATTTTATATCAGTATCCTTTAAAATATTTATTTTGTTCACTGATACATGGACATTTAGACTGCTCGGCAGTCGGACACGACCCCTGCTTTCTTACACGGATCATGTAAGACTTACGGTTGAGTCAGCATGCCCTCATGCATATTCATGGCACGCTGACATCATACCGTTCAACTGCAGCCTCCGAGTAAGACTTATTAAGTCTTACACGGAAGATTCGTGAATCCGGGGGAAAGTCTGCAAAACTTACCTAAAAGCAAGATGTCGAAAGAAGAAAATAATATGGAGACTTTAACAATTAAAACCAAATTCTCGATACTAGCCTCACCAGACAAAGACACAACTCCAAAAAGACATAGGACAAATAAGCAATCTAAATTCCAAGCCTGCAAATAAAACCAAGTCAGAACAGCCAGCTAGCCTGGAAGATATAAAAACAGCTTTAATGCCCATTCAACAAGCAATACAGGACTTATCCACACAGTTTCAAACATTTGGAGACTCATTTAATCAAATTCTAACCAGAATTGAAAAAATCTGAAGCAAAAATATTAGAAAATGAAATAAAATTAGACTCTATATCTCAGAGAACTGATTCCCATGACAATGAGCTGCAAAGTCTACTAGCAAAAATAATAGATTTAGAAGCAAGAGCTCGAAGAAACAATATTATCATAAGGGGAATCCCTGAAACTGTGTCACACGTTGATCTAATACCAACTATCAAACTCATACTAAAATCTTTACTAGATGATTCTGGAGCAACACAACAAATAATAATAGAGGGAGCCCACAGAGCTCTGAGAGAAGATCAATCATCCTTGAGACCAAGACCTGTGCATGCCAAAATCTTAAACTATCAAGATGTAAATAAAATACTCTTTGCAGCAAAGAAGAAAGGGATACTCACCTGGAATAATAGTGGAATTTCCTTTGCTCTAGATCTGCCTATTCAGATAAGGCAAGCAAGGCAACTTCTATCTCCATACTGCAAGTTTCTGATAAAAAAGAAAATAAAGTTCCAGACAAAATATCCAAACCTTCTAATTTTCAATGTAAAATATGTTAAATACATGATTGCTAACCCCAAGGAAGCAAAATAGACTTTCCTGTCAGTTTTCAAGCAGATTCCACCTCCAGAAACTAAATAAAATGCCTGGAAATTAAAAATGACCCTTGAGTAAAAATCAGACCGATTTGTAAGTGTTTTTGATGGGATACACACCCTGAGAGCTTCCCCTTGCTGCCTAAACCCTTAAATCAATGATGGGAGCCATGAGGAACACAGGAAAAGGAAATGAAAACTGGGTAGGAACTAAAATTCAACTGGTGTTTCCGATGCGCGTAATATAAGGTGACACCAGTTGCCAGGAAACTGGTATGTTAAAACAGTCCCCCTTCGAGCTCAAAATCTTCACTATAAAACCAAAATGACCTAAAAGGAAGGTACAGCAAGACCAAGCAGTGATTTCTGACTCAAAATCATAAAAATTGATGTAAAACACTTAATAAGACAACAACTGACTGAAAGATGACTAGTAAAGCCTGCAAACATGACTTTGAAGAATCAGAAGAATAAGGTACTGTTTTACCAAAACAAAATTGTGACTTTGATTCTCCAATACAAGCTTCTTGTAAAGAATCCAGTCTTAATTTCTGGATGTGAGTCTGGTAGAACTAGACCAAGTAAATGGTTCTTGATTGAAATAACTGGAATAACTACAGGAATGAGAGTTTAAGCAGTTTGCTGTGGTGGTGCTGCAGTAGCGTTGTCACCTCACAGTTAGACGTTGCCCATTCGATTCTCAGTTAGAGTGTCTTCTGTGTAGCGACATGCGTGAATGGGCACTCCTTCGTTGAAGCTTGTGCGTTAGGCCCAGCAAGCCAGTACGTAAAAATCTACTGCCAATCATTAGCGGACCGGAGTTCCGCTGTGGCAACCCCTAACCGGGAAAAGCTGAAAGACACAAACAAACAAAGAGGAGAGGAATTATATGACAATATGAATATAACCGAATTGACTGAAGAAGTTATAAATATCTAAACAAGCAAGTCTTAGCAGTATATATACCTGCCTAAACTTGCAGCCCCTGTTTTCCCCCCTCATATACCCACATCTATTTAGATGCCAATAATGCAATCTCAGTTTGTTATAGATTGCTACAGAAGAATGCCTGAACACAGAAGCTGGGTAATTTATATATATAAGAAGAGGGAAGGTAAGAAAACTATATAGAGAAGGATCATTTAAATATGACATGTCTGGCTTAAAAATATAGGTTACATTGTTATATATTTTGCCATATCTAATTGAGAATTTGATCATTAACATGTTGTTTAAAAACGCACTTTTAGGAGGAATAGATCATAAACTTATAAGCTGTATGTCTTGTACTTTAACCGCTGCACTCTAATGGTATACTAGTTTAAAGGCTGAGACTAGGGATATGACACAGCAGTGTTTTTTGTAGAGAACTAGTCTGTTAAGCTTTGTCCGTATTGTATTTAGTAGCATAAGGGAGATATCATGTCACAAACGTATACGTAAAGAAAAAACACAATTTAATACTAGTGGGAATCTTATGGTACATACTAAAATCACATTGTATTCCCCCATTTATTCCTGGTCCAGGGATATAGTGGGTAGGCACTTTGTAGGGATGGGAATAGTTAGACACTTTCAAATGACAGACTATAACAACACATACAAAAACCATAAATCTAAACTAACATACAGATCAGTTAAAACAAGCATATCTATCACATAAATGGGAGAAATTGAAACGTGGAATGTTAAAGGACTACAAAATAAAGAAAAAAGGAAACTATTTTTTCAGTTAGCCTTGAAAACCAAAGCTAATCTCATCTTAATACAAGAGACGCATTTAACTTCAGAGCAATGGACAGATATTGGGAAAAAAAAGTGGATAAGACAAATTATAGCTTCTGGGGACAAAACTACCAATGCTGGGGTGGCCATAATAATTAAAAAACATTTTCAGGATAAAATACTTGAAACTGAGGCTGACAAAGAGGGAAGGTGGTGCTATATAACATTTACTAACACGGTATTTCCAAAACCCATAATTGTGTTAAATGTATATGCACCTTGTAGCAACCAACATCTCTTTTTCATGTCACTGTACCCAATTCTAAACCAACTGGAAGATCATTATCTAATAATTGGTGATGACTGGAACACATATCAAAACCCAGAAAAGGATAAATCGAACCCGACCAAACTACATAATCGACAAGCTACAATAGCTTTAAATGAACTTAAACAAGACTTCAAACTATATGACCCCTTTAAATATGAGGATAAAGATAACAAAACTGGGAATTACACATTCTACTCCCAATGTCATCAAATGTGGGCAGGAATAGACTTCTTTTTAATCTTAAACATACTCATTAACATGGACTCTACAATAGTCATACACAATAGATTTCTGTCAGATCATTCCAAAGTTACACTGAGTATCAACTGGGACTAAAAAAGGTTTTTAAACAATAGAGCTAATAACTGGTCATTAAATCCTAATCTGCTCTTCAAAACAGATGTAGTAAAAGAGATTGAGGATATATTAAAAACATCCCTTGTAAATATCTTCAATTCCCAAACATCAATGGATATAGAATGGGCATCGACCAAAACACAAATCAGAGGAGCTTTCATTAAAAAAGCAGCATATTATAAAAAAATCCAGCTGAATGAGGAACATAAAATAAAGGAGAAAATAGAACAACATGAAAAAGAATTGATAAATAACCCTAATAATCAAACAGAAATGGACCTCCTAAAACTACAAAGAGACCTATATATTCTCGAGAACAGAAATGTATCTTTTTATGAGACAAGACAGTTGGCTAATTATGCAGAAGAAGCCCATATTCCTTCCAGAGTATTGGCCAGAATTATCGCTCAGCAAAAATCCACCTCAGTTATAGCAGAAGTAAATTACCAAGGGAAAATCTATATAAGAAATGAGGAAATTATCAAAGTATTTGAACAAATATATACTCAAACATATGGAGAACAAACCCTACAAGCCTCGAAGGAGGATAGGGATCTTTTTCTTCAAAAACTAAAATTCTCTAAACTCGATTTAAATCAACAAAAAAAACTAACGGAGCCCATTTCTATTAACGAGATAACCACAACAATTAAACATCTAAAACCACACAAGGTCCCAGGACCGGATGATCTTACCTCAGAATTTTATAAATCCTTCAGTCCACTAGTTGCCAAATTATTATACCACGTGCTGAACTATATAATAAATAACAACATACATGATATTCACTTTAATGCCTCTAAAACTATTTTTATATTAAAAGACCAAGCGGACCCTAAAAATCCAGATAGCTATAGACCCATCTCTCTTCTAAATATAGACACCAATATCCTGACCTCAATACTCACAAACAGAGTTAAAAATCTCATAGAGAAAATCATTTCTCCAGAACAATCTGGGTTTACACCACATAGACATACCAGTGACAACACGCTAACATTAGAAGCGTTAATATCCTTTGCAAATCAGAGAAATACCAACATCTTCACAATGGTAGTAGATGCCCACAAGGCTTTTGATAGGGTCAATCTTGAATTCTTGCTGCAAACATTCCCTCACTTTGACATACCTAAAAATTTTATACAGATCATTCAAATTCTCTATAGTAATCCATATACATCCCTATATATAAACAAAACGTAGTCAAACAGAATTTCGATAAAAAATGGAACAAGACAATGCTGCCCGCTATCACCCTTTCTTTTCAACCTTTACCTAGAACCTCTATTTCTATATATTAAACAAAATACATATCATAATCCCCCTTCAATACATAACTTCAAAGTTTATCTCTCAGCATTTGCAGACAATTTAAACATATACTTTACTATACCAAGTTCAGACATGACCAAAATAGTAAACACAATTGAACAATTCTCATACATGTCTAACTACAAATTAAACCTTAATAAAACTAATATATTCCCCTTAAGGCCACTTATACTCATCTCCCTAATATCTCTCTTAGACAAAATAAAAATAAAAGAAGAAACCAAATACCTGGGGAATACTTTCTTTCAGAATAACAAGGAATTCTACCAACATAACGTAACTCTTAAATGGCAAAACATAACACAAGATTGTACAAGATATAATAACCTTAAGCTACCGTTTTTGTCTAAAGTATCAATAATTAAAATGAACATACTACCTAGATTAATATATCTATTTATGACATCTCAGATAACTTATACATAATAAATTATTCAAACAAATTCATAACTTTCTAGCAAAATTTGTATGGGAACCTAAAAAGACCAGAATCTCCTAACAAAAACTAACACTTCCCAAGAACAAAGGGGGTCTGAACTTGCCAGATTTCAAAACCTACTACTCTATTATCAACACTAATAGAATACCAAGAATAGCAGAGTATGACCCCTCGGCAAAGACTGGTTCACCGGCCTGGGTAACAATATACTATAGGTACATAAAAACACTAGACATCAATCCCAAAGCATTTCCCTTCTTAAATAAAAAAGATTTACAAGCCTATAACATAATAGAGTCACTAAAACATTCTATAAATATAACACAAAAACTTTTTCACTCCTTAAACCTTGGACAAGCTATGGACAAGCTATGTTAATACTACAACCCCTCCATAAAAATCCTAACTTAAAAATAAATAACAAGATGCTAAACTTAGACTCCTTCCCTCAGTTAAAACATAAGAGAATCCAAGATATCTACCCATTCCTCAGTAGCACAATTCATGAATTAAGAAATAATCTAAACTTACCTAAAGTATATATAATAATTTTAAGACAAATCAAAGAGGTGTGTTCCAGTTACCCCCAAAACCTTACCATACACAAAAATGACATTGAAAACTGTACCCTACTTTGGAAGACTATGTTAATGTCAAGGAAAGTGATAACGAACTCATACAAAATGATAGGGGAAATCAAATCCCAGAAAGACCTTCTCTTCTCTAATTACTGGAGAAAATTAAAACTTGATATGGATGACCAGCAAATAGAAAAGGCAATCAACTTAACATTGAAAACTATTCCACTTAAAAAACTCTCTTACACACAACTCATGATTAATAATAATGCTTATTTCACCCCAGCAATTCTTCACAAATTCAATGCAGCTAAGTCCCCATACTGTCCACACTGTAAAGACCAGATTGCAGACCTAATACATATATTCTGGAGTTGTAAATGCGTTTTCAAGCTTTGGAATTCCCTTAAGTTACAACTGCAAAAAATGGGGTATTAAGCATCAACACTAACATGGGAATGTACTCTTTTACACATCCTCCTGGCCAACATCTCAGGAAAACAAGCTAACCCACTTATAATGATTTTCTTATTAATAAAGCTATATATAGCTCGCAAATGGTTAGATCCGATAAGTATCTCTTGGGAGGAATCCAAGAAATCTGCTATTAAACATCTACTAGCACATAAAATAGTATTGGACAAAAGAAACAAAAATATGAAAGCCCGAGCAATCTGGGAACAGTCTTATAATATCTTATTAGCATAAAGCACCAGATACACCATATCTTATCAACTGGAAGTATTCCCACGAGTACACAGCTTAACTATGGATGAAGTATCATTTTTGTATGTGCTGTTTTTAGACTAATGACATTAATTGGGAAAGCATCTTTGTATATATTGTAATTAAGTGTGTTGTATGACCTACATGTTTCTACTTTATCCGCAATGTATAACATGCAAATATGGTCATTTTGTAAATATGGAATGGTTATGGTTTTTGCAAATGTAAAACAAAAATAAAAATTATTGAAAAAAATAAATAAATAAAGTATTATGGGTCTGAATGTCAATGTCTTGAAAAAAAGCAGAAAAAGGGGATGTTTGCTAAAATTTTTCCATATAAACAAACCTCAAGTTATTTTACTTCAAGAAACCCACATTAGTTATCCAGCTGAACATAAAAGGAATCTTTCTCATTGTGGAGTCCTAGTTCAATCATTATTTAAAAATAAAAGAAGGTGAGTGTTAATTATGTGAATAAAGAAAATGATTAAGCCTGTGACTATCTTTAAAAAAGAGGATTAGAAAGGTATGTTTACAATGTGGTAGCTGTGCTGCCCAGGGACTGCAGGATTTGTTGGGCCATTGTGGTTTCAACTCCAAGAGCATTCATGTCCTTAGGGAAGTCAATGACCAGCTGCTATCTGTGACAGTGACATATTGACGATTCAACAATATCATTGTAGGCTCCCATGATTTAATTGACCTGCAAGGCTCCTGATCTTTATCAGAGGTTATGCAAGCAACTTTTTTAATTCTCTTTGCACCCACTCTCTTGGATAGGAATAGTTACCATCATCAGCTTTATCTAACCCCCTCCCTCTTAGCTGACCCTACTAGCTCCTAGAGTCCAATTCTGATCTCAGGTTACCAGCTTTGCAGACAGATATCATCTGCCTGTCTAACTGGTACAGTTGTTTCAAATATATTTCTAGACATCAGATAAGACAACATGTTCTTTATTAGCATCCTAAAATGCTTGAGAAGCCATTATATAACTGAAGAATAATGGGAATATATGTTTGAGTATTGCACTTTTACAACCTTTTTGACATCCTTAAATCAATGGTATGCAGGAAATATGACAAAAAGTGAAGCGTTCTGTCTCTCTTTCATGTTTAATTTATTTGTTAACCATATAACAGGTAAACCCTCTAGGCAGAAGACTAGTTGAGTAACTTGAGAGATTCAGTCTAAAAGAAACTCTTGGCTATGGAATAAAGCTTCTTAAGGAAACCAGGAAGAATAAATATTAAGTCTGCTATTAAGTCTGACTTTTTCTTGCAAAAAAAATAAAACTAAGTCCATCCATTCAATAACTGGAGAAAAGGTGATGAATTACATGTAATAAATAATGGCAATAATTAGAGTTACAGGCTTCTTTTACTTTAGAAAAATGTTCATTCATGTTCTGTTATTTTATCAACATTTCAAGTTAATAATACTAATTTATGAAAAGTGTCCCTGACTGTCACCGATTATTTCTGGATTTCTCACTGATTCTGTTGGCATTTGTCTCTGATTGGTTGAGAGCTAAGGATGTAGCCATGCAGACCCAGTCGTATATTAGGCAGCCTGGAGAATCAGCAGTTCACCTTCTCTGATGTCTTTGAGTTATGAAAGAAAATTGAAGAACCTGGTCAAAAACCTTTATCTAAGCCATGGTGGTGCAGTGGTAGTATTGTTGCCTTACAGCAAAAGGTTCTCCCGTTCGATTCTCAGCTAGCATGTGGGGAGTGCCTTCTGTGTGGAGTCTGCATGTCCTCCCTGCGGGTCAAGTGGCATTCCGAAAGACATGCGTGAATGGGTGTACCTTTGTTGAAGGTTGGGCGTCGAGCTGGCAACTTGGCACCGTGAAAATCTACTGCCAATCATTAGCAGACCGGAGTTCCACTGTGGCAACCCCTAACTGGGAAAAGCTAAAAGACAACAACAACAACAACAACTGGTCAAAAACCTTTATGGTTGCAGGGATAGCATGTAGATTTTGGACATAAGCCCCATCCCAATATAGGAATAGAACCAGACAACCAAACATTTTGAGTCAGCAATAAGGATCTCTAATGTTTTCTTAGACAAAATATGGTAATTTACATGGTTCTATAGTTTTAATATAAAATATGGTCAGTAATGTTAAAAAATGTTTAGCACTGGATGCTTTGCAAATACAGTTTTATAAATAACTAAATCTCAAGTTTGTTTTTCAGTTCAGTAGTCTATCCCTTCAACTCTTGGCAACAAATTTATTTTTATAGTCTCTTCAAATATCAGCAAACTGACACAGTAAAGCTAAAAGGTAATAACTGCCTTAGGAATCTGTTTTTCACTTGACATAACAAATTGTGAGTGAAGAGAGACCAATATTTGAACTGCAGGGTATGATTTTTTTTTTACTTGGAAGAATCAAATGGAAATATTTTTCTTTCCTTTATTTTCATTTCATTTAATTTCCTCACAGTTGGTAAACGCTGTTGTGAATATGATTTTACTTCTTCTTCAGAAAATGTCTTATAACAGTTTTATAAACTATGCTATCCATATTTGCCTTGCTGAGTTCTGTTCTGCCATTTTATGTCATGCTATGTTTCTTATCTACAAATAATGTACTTGAACGCAAGAAGTGAAAGAAAGGAAGCATGCAGAAAATAGCTTTGTGTTAAAATAATACATTTTTCAGAAATATAAAAAGATTCTTCAAAAATGTTTTGAACACATCGTATTTTGTGTGCCTTAGTTTCTGCTTCCTGCTGTTTGCCTGTTAGCAGCACTTGCCAATATTTGGCGTGTATAATTTCATTTGTTTGAAGAGAATGACTTGGCAGATCTGTTTGCATGGTACTGACATGTCTGAAATATTGTATGCATTGACTAACAGAAGACAGGTTCTTCACTCTGCCCCTTCTGCTGTAAAAAGATTGAGGAAAGCACAAAGGAGCTTAACAAATGCAGTCTGTGAGTCAGCATGGTCACGACCAGTGAAGTATCGATCTGCTGTTTTGCTGTCAGTGATGCCACAGAGGGCACGAATCTCTTAAGAGGCATGCACATGACATACTGAGAAAGTTTATAACAGGGAATGTAATAATGACCAGGCACTAATACAGCTTGTACCGAGTGCAGTAATGGAACACTCTGTGAAACATCAGTGATGATTGAAGTCATACATATAAACAAACACTTTGAAAAGTGTAACCGTGTCCTGTATTACCGCAGTGATGGATTATTGCTCAGGACATACAGAAGGAGAGCAAGGCATCAGTATCAAACACAGATGAAAGTTCTGCATATCAGCACTCCTTTTATGGCTCAAAAAGATGCTGATTACTCTTCAATTATTTATTTATTTACTTATTTCAGTTTGCTCTGGATTAATCAAGCTATATAAAGACATGTGGATAAAACGGAAGGTTCCAGCACTGTCTAACAGTTTAATATAGCTTACAGAAAATAATAATAATAATAAAAAAAAAAACAGAATTGCTTTCAGGCAGTGTTGCTGTTTTTGCATACATCCCAATTTTTTTCTGCTATAGTCATAAGACTGTTACTAAAATAACTGCATTCTTTAACCAGCATACAGCTAGACAGCTGTATAACATTGCATGAGATTTGCAGTGTCCATGATTTACTTATTCATTTATTTATTTTGTTTTGAAAGATAAAGCACCAAATCTACTTTTAAGAGATAGAAAGGAATTATTTCTTGCTTTGGTGCAGCTACACAAATGCAAGCAGATAGCGGCATGCACACATCAGCATTAAAGTGTACAAGTGTTCAGCATGCTTTATTGAACACATTTTATGTGCTCTTATGGTCTATGATGAAATTACTCTTCTCAGCCATGACAGAAGTAATCATCAATTTTTTTATCCCTTTGTGCAGCCTGCCAGCTGATAAACCTCTCCTTGACTTTGCACCCATTGCTCCATTCATGCCCACTTGGTACTAGCCCCCCAGTGGGAGCCACCGTGATGAAGGAAAGGGGAGTAGAGCTCCATGGGCAGCAGTCTGGTATCCACTCAAAAGAGGTTGTCACAAGCGAGGTGGGAAGAACAAGTGGAGGCACTTGGTAGGGAGGTACAGTGCAGCTGAAGCCATCAGTGTCCTGTAGGTTGTCTTTTTCTGCAGGCTATACCCCATCTGTGCAGTTTTCTTCTTCTTCTTGGCAGGCTGGATCAGGCAAAGAGGAGTGGCCAGCTTAGAATGTGCCTGCCTTCGAGCCTAGAGATACAATGCCTCCTCAGTATTCCCACATGTTTAGCCAGTGTTGTTTCAAACCCCATCCTCCACCAGTACTTAAATAACCATACATCTGTGCCAACAAGATCCTTCCCAGCAGGATAGACATGCATACTTCTCATCCTCTAAACATAACAGATATGAATAAGGTCAAAAGTAATGGGGGTCAAAGATACCAAAAATAAGAACAGAGTTTAAATATTCCTCTTATAGACATAGAAATTTACTAGAATAAATGGTTTTGTGTTATCATACATTTTCTGAACACTATGAAGTCTGAAACTCAAATGGCTGTCATTATTTAGTGACTTCAATTCTCAGTTGCCAGAAAAACACAAATTTTATGAGGAACAGATGAACATATGTGGCAAAACTCTGGACATTCTCTGAAAATCTGGGCAGTTGAAAAGTATGTGGACATGTAATTCTTACTGCATACTCCATCAGACACCTGATCTCCTAATCTAATTCAGGCTGGTTTAGCTAATCAACTTACTGGGAGTGTAGGAGGGTCATTTTTGATTCAGCAGAATTAAGGTATCCAAAAGTTTTACAAATAGGAGCATTTCATTAATTTGGTATTGCATCACTGAAAGCCTGTCTCCTCAATTGTAGTATCTCTGTGACAAGGAAGAAACTAGCCAATATATTCAAAATGCACTGATGATGTTCCATGTTGGAGAAATGGTGGATTTGTTTGTTGACGATCATTTAGAAATGTCATAGGTCTGAGATAAATCTGCATGTAATAATTGCAATCGTATGCCTTATTAGGAACTCTCACTGCAAATCTGGTATTCCTGTTTTTAAGAAGTTTTATGTCTTTCATAGACAGATAACTCTTCACCCTAGCCAAAACATGAGAAACAAGAATTGCTTTGGTTATTGAAATTTAATATCCCTGTATCTAATTGTTTATTTATTCTTTATTGGATTTTTTGTTAATAATTTAGCAGGGCTGGTTTATGTGCCCTTTTCAGCCATGCCCCAGGTCCACAAGGCACAGAGTTAAAGTAACTACAATGTACACAGATAATTATTATTTAAAGTAGAAACAAAACTGTATATATACAGAACTGATAGTAGGACTACACAGAGTAATTAGACTATTCAGTAAGTACAACTTAATCTGCAAACAATTTTACAAATTAAATAGTGAACAGAAATTGACAAAAAGAAGGCATAGTAGCATAACTGATTCACTAATAATGTAAGGGATGAATTTTTAGTGTGATTGAATATAGTTATAGAGTTACAGAGGCCATTAAGTGGGAGAACAGTTCAGTATGTTACATATAGCACAGCTCAAGATATATCTACAGTGATCTGATTAGACATCCGAGTAATATTTAGTTTGAGGTCTTAACCAGTGACTACCTTTTCAGGAAAGGAATAATCTGTATCCTGGTCCAAGTATCATCCTTGACATTCAGAGCTATTGAAATGTGATATCCGATTTGTACTTAATGCCTGACATGTGGAGAAGGACAAAATGCTATATAAAATCAAATATTAGTGGTTTTGTCCACTCAGATAAGTTGACTGTAGTTTTACTATGATGCAATACATCTCCTGACAGGTCAGTAACTTAGTACCAGGACATCAGACAGTATCTGGCACTTAGTCTAAATTATGAACAGGTATGAGTCAGCTTCAGCTAGATATCCTCACAAGGGCTGTTACAATCCCATGACAAAGTCAAAAGCCATGTTATATGCCAAATGAAAGATACATTTGGGATAAATTATCTGTGTATGAGAACACTTTTCCTAAGAAATGTGAATAATTATCAAAATAACTACACGGGTCTGTGATTGCTTAGGTATTAAGTCTTGCTTTATGAATTGGAAAACATGGCTTCTTCCAGTAGGCAGGAACGGTAGCAAGGTGTGTGAAAGAATAGTTGTAGCTGATGAGGTCTTTTTATTTTAGCAGTGTGATATACCTTTCACTGCCTTTTCCAATTATGAGGCTTGGTGGATTGGGACAATGAGGGGATGAAGGTTTCTTTTTGGAACACTTTGAGTTCTACAGCAGTAGTAGTCAGCAGTTTCCTTTTTATATTGCCTCACCTGACAGATGGCGGACCTTTTCATTTGAACTGTTTCCATGCCAAGTCTTCATCTAAAATTTGGAACAACTTTGTCATCATAATCCACCAATAGAAAATATCCTTGACTTCGAACATATGATGGGGTTGTAAGTCAGATTAAAATATTGAGGAAAATGCCTCTGAAGTTTTCAAAAGCATTATCTATTTTCTTACGGTTATGAGTGGAGATCAAGTCCCACCACTAAGCAGTTCTC
This sequence comes from Protopterus annectens, assembly GCF_019279795.1. NCBI lineage: Eukaryota > Metazoa > Chordata > Ceratodontiformes > Protopteridae > Protopterus > Protopterus annectens. The sequence goes on along the minus strand of NC_056739.1, from coordinate 371,222,308 downwards.
TGAAGGTTTGGAGTGTCCTTTGAATAGATAGTACAAAAACATATCCTTAAGAGGGAGATGTTCCATATGGGAATGGCTGAACGTACTTGCTGAGTACAATGGACATAATGTCAGCCAGTGTGATGTTGGAAGTAAGTCAGGAGCTATCTGATAGTTGCAGTGATTTTATCTCTTTAGGCAGATAAATATATGAATTGGCTGGTCTCCAAATTGTTGACTGAGGTCAACCTTGCCTCTGGTTTCTTGTCAGAAATTGAAATCTCCTCATAATAGTACCTTGGAGCACAGAAGGCTATCATGCCATTAACTTACTATTAACTAGAAGTGTTTACTAGAGGTTTAACTTGAAGGAGATGTGTACTAGACTTGGAAGTTCAACTCCATAAAGTCTGATGGAAACCCATATATCTTCTCCTGATAAATTATTTGGAGAATAGTCATGCACTTAGAAGGTCTCTTACTTCCTGCTCACAAATACTGCTACTCATTTAGCTCATATTTATACCTGTCCTTCCTTATCATGTGCTTTCCATCCTGCTTGATTTCAGAATTTTCCACCTAGAGCATATGCAATGCCACTTTTAGATGAAGTCTATAGAAGGATAGCAAGGCCCCATGGTAGAGATGGATGGAACTCTGACTCAGATAACTCACGTTTGATTAATGGTTTGGACTCTAAAGGAGCTGTATAGTAAGAAGGAGAGGCAGTTGTTGGCTAGCTCATTATGGAAGTGAGGGTGGGGTTACTGACTTTGACTGGCTTTGTATTGTGACTGCACTGCAGAGTGTTGTAGAAATTGGTATGGGGGTGGAGCTTCATGCAGTGCTGTATGTGGCTGCAGTAGCTAGATACGTAAAAAAAAATCCCATTAAAGCTGTGTGAATGTCATTGTATCAGGACATCCTAATCTCCTGTCTACCCTTCTCCACTCCAGCACTTACACTTAGATGGTCTCCCTTCTTCTCTTTATTGTGAGGAACCAGTCCAAAGGAGCATGTTAGACTGTTATCAGGGAAAAATTTGAGCAAAAGTGTAAGGAGATACTCCAGTACATGGCTTTTATATGCTTCCTAAATTCAATTTGAAATGCTTGTTGTCAGATTTAACTCTGCTGTTAGATTTAACCTTTAAAGTTCCAGACTTCCCAATCATCAGAGGGAAGGAGAAAGGAGTTAGGCTCTTGAGTATCTTTATTATTAGCTGTAACTGCTTTTTCATACCATCTGTTTGGAGAAGATATTACTGCAAATACTGCAAATTCCTTGCTGGAACAGCAATGCACAGCAGGAAAAATAAATGTAATTATATAATCATGTGTTAGGAGGGTGGCCTAATGGTTAGGGTGTTTGCTTTACAAACACAAGGTGCAGGGTTTGAGTCTCACAAGAGATAATTGGGTATGCTCACAAGGGCAGTTAGCCTAGTATCCTATGTATATAATGGATAGGCAGGAAATGCTGTATGTGCTGTCACTAGATAACAAAATGATATTCAGCTCTAACCTCAACAATCATGTTATTATTCACAAGGTGAGGTTTCAGCAGTAGTTATATTTATCTTATCAAGGGAATATTCAGTCCTAGTCCAGGAAATTATGCCATTATATAGAAAGTGAGGAGATAACAACAGCATCATCACACAAACATACTGAGGGAGTGTGCAGGTATGAATTACTCATTGTGGTGGTTGGAGTCGGGGAAATGGATGTACAGATTTCATGAGGGGAGGAAATGATGACTAAAACCCACGCACACACACACACACACACACACACACACACACACACACACACACACACACACACACACACACACACACACACACACACATCCAGGAGTAAATCTACGAATATCAGTGTATAGTTTGTGTCAGTAACATGGGCCTAGACATGTCAGTGGTTCTATTGTTCCAGGTAATTGGTAGTACAAAGGTATAAGGGAGCAATAAGCTATAAATGAGCAAAGAAATAATGCATTTGTGTGCAGCAAGGCAGCACTATACATACATGAGGTCAGAAGTAGCCCAAAGTAATAACAGGGGGTCAGGGAATTATTTGCAGTGTAAACATGGGAGTATCCTTTTTGGTGCACTTGTAAAAAAGTTTAACAATTGTTGTCCTTTCACTGCATTGTAATTCAATCATATTTCTTTTGTATACTGGGTAATTCCTTGGTCTAGTGCTCTTCACTGTGTTTATTTCAGGCATGAGGGGGCAGAAAACAGCAAAACAGTGAAACAGCATCAGCTTATTTACTGAGGATGCAATGTCAGGTGCAATAGTGGAAGATGAAGGAAAAGTTTAGAAAAGGAAAAGAAAAGGCTATCTGAGTCACAACCAAAATGCGGCATTTGAGAATCAATGCATTCAGCTGCAAAGTACTGTGTCTGGGTCACATCATCCTTGGTATAAAGCATTGGCAGGGTAGTACTGGGAATGGAAATAATTGCAAAAAAAAAAGACCGGGAATGGAATCCGAGGGCATTAATTACAACTTTCCTGGACCACCAGGAGATACTTTGAATGCAGTAACAGCAACCCTCACAATCATGGGGTATATCATCAGTGCAAACCTGAATACAGAGTATAGTTAGGAATGGGTCTATGGTTAATCAAGAAAAACACATTCATTGAACAGTTGTTAATTGAATACTAACTGTCTAAACTTCCTTTAATCAAATGGCCATATCATCATAATGGTTTTCATCAAATGATGATAGTTGGCCAACATAAAAGAAGCGTTACCAAATATTTACTTACAAGTAATGTGGCTATAGAGAAACCTGCCCTTTCTCCAATGTTATGTGACCTCAGAGTTGGCATATATAATTAGCAGGGGGTGTGGGAGTGCAGCCCCCCACAACAGGAACTTTTGTACAACACCAGACACTCATTATGTGAGGGACTGCACCCCCCACACCCTTTGCAGAGGGCTGCACCCCTATACCCCTGCCAATTATATAAACCAACTACAATGCTGCACTACAGTAGAGAAATGGCAGGTTTCCCTATAGCTATGTTACTGGTAAGTAAGTACTTGGTAACGCTTCCAGTATGTTGGCCGGCTATCATCTTTCAATGAAAAAATTAGTTGGCTGTACAACCCTGACTTCCCAGAAGAAGCAATGGACAAATGTGAGTAGGTAGAGGAGTATGCTAGATGAATGGGCACTGATCATGAGTCCAAAAATATCGGCAAAAGCTTTAATATTGGGACCAGCACTCTTCACCACTAAAGAAACAAAGGTCATTAGTGACCATCCACACATTCACCATAACTTAGAAAGCCATTAATAAGCATAGAAAATACTATTTCTTCTAAAAATATGCTGCTGTTCCACATTTTATATATGGCTGATAGCTACAACACTCAAAGAAAGTTTGTTGTCTAAGATTTTGAGTGAAGCTAGATTTTTGGAAGATGGCTTATCACTGAATGGTTTTGAGTGGAAGTAGTTGTAAAATATGCAACTGCAAATTTTAGATAGAAATTTGATCAGCCATTTTCCTAGGGATATGATTTTGTTTGCTTACATAGTGGAGAGCTATTGCAGATGGGAAGGAGGTATCACTGAATAAATGTGAAAAACTAAACACCCACTCAGGATCTGAAAAGGCATATTCAGCTCACCTCCAAAATATCAGATTTTACTTTTGGATCTGGCAGCCAGAGGATACCAATGCAGCAAGTTAAGTAGCCTTTATATCTGTATATGGATGTCACTGATATTCCAAGCAGTATTGATTCAGAGCACTGCTATCATGGCTATTTAGCAATGTGCATACAAAGGGTAGCCTATTGAAACCTAAAATGTGAGTGCCATAATCTGTTTAACATTGCCAGACAAACTGCAACATAGTGTTTAATTTTCATGTATTCTATGTTTACGTTCACCATGTGTTTATCTGAGCAGCATTTCACTGAAATGTTTTAACAGATCACCATTCCCTGCTTCTGTGTGATATCTTTCTTGAATGTGTGATTCTTTTTTGTTTTGTATTGTTTTTGCCCATGTTGCCTTCTGACCATCAAGCTTCTAAGGGTCTGTCATCCAAATAGCCATAAAGGTGCTTTGTGTGCCCTTTAGATTTTTCTGCCCCTAGTGGTGAAGTGAGTTATTTCATTACTGTTAGGGTTGCCTACAGCCACTCTGTCCAAATATGTGTGCTTCCCCGTATACACTGACATGGGTTGCCATCACCATCTTACATAATCTTGCCCATATATTCCTGATGTGGCCCCCACTGCATGATGAACATCCATTCTCCAGCAGGGCATCATCATTAGATCTGTGGGAAAAGCCAGGTGAAAAATACTGTCCCTCCCTCCACAATGGGCATGTCCATCCTCCTTGCCTTCACCTTTAAGTGTCCGAGCTGCTAGTTGAACTCTAATCACCTGGGCTGTAGTCTGGGCTTTATCCATCTACTAGTGAATTCTGAATCTGTCATATTTCAGATTTTAATGTTTACAAGCCTTTGGAGCTGATACTGAAAAGGGTAGTTTTTATGGAAGTATGTGTTTTTTAAACTTGTGTTTAATCTGATGGGAGTATCTACTCTGGACACATCTTACATTTGTAGAACTGTGTTGTTGCACAACTTAGTTGTGCATATTTGTATATATATGTCTGTGTAATATGACACTTTAAGTTTGTTTGTTTGTGTTTGTGTCTTTCAGCTTTTCCCGGTTAGGGGTCACCACAGTGGAACTCCGGTCCGCTAATGATTGGTAGTGGATTTTTACGTACCGGGTTACCAGCCCTGACGCACAACCTTCAACGAAGGCACGCCCCATTCATGTATGCCTTCACACAGAAGACGCTCTAGCTGAGAATCGAATGGGACAATGTCTTGCTATGAGGTGACAACGCTACCGCAGCACCACGTAAAATGTGAAAATAATACTGCGGTGGTGGTGCTGTGGTAGCGTTGTTGCCTCACAGTAAGACATCCTGTTCGGTTCTCAGCTAGAGCATCTTCTGTGTGGAGACATGTGTGAATGGGTGTACCTTCGTTAAAGGTTGTGCTTCAGAGCTGGCATCTCGGCACATAAAAATCTACTGCCAATCATTAGCGGACCGGAGTTCCGCTGTGGCGACCCCTAACCGGGAAAAGCTGAAAGACACAACAATTGTGTGAAAATAGATATTTTAACTTGTGACTCTGTTGTTTTAATTTTATTTTATATATTCTGGATTTCACCCCAGGCTGAAACTTAAATTGGTCATTTGGGATCAATGCTCTACCCCCTGATAACAGATTCAAATAAAATAAACAAGTACTGTGGTGTGTGATTTGGTACATTGCTTTATGTTAAACAGTTTCACTTGTTATTTTGTAGCCATGTATTTACTACTACAGTTATATTGTATTTAGTATTCATTTCAGCTTTAGGAGGACACATTTCCCAGAATTCAGGTACTTGCTCATAAAGCAGCTAATCTGTTGATGATTATGCTATAACTATGTGTTCTTGTTGTAGTCTTTCAATTTTTGACCCCTGATATGCAATATCTTCAACTATGACTTATAGAGTTACAACTCTGTGAACAACCAACTTGCCAAGCTCAACAGGACAAGAATTTAACCTAATGAAACAAGATAATAAAATAAAGGTTAAGTGTTATTCTCATGTTGGTGTGGAAATCCTCACCCCTTCTAAACTTATACATAACAACATGAAGAAAAGGGAAATCTATGAAAACAAAGAAAACACTTGAATTGTAGTAATAACCATGGAAAACAGTGATGGTGGAATCAGCATCACTGAATTTGAGTCTTTTCCATTCATTGCAGATCGATCTACAGAGTGTAAAGAATGGTAAATAAAATTGTAATAACATAGTCTTCAATCATTCAGTTGACAAGCACTCTGTTTTATTGCTTATCCAGTAACTTAACATGTACAAGTCAGGTCATACAGGTTGAACATAATTCTTTCGGTTGTGAAATAAATATGATAATTTGTATCAGAAGGGCCTGAACACCATTAAAGAGTTTTGTTTTTAAAATTACCAGCTGACATCACTAGTCTGTCCTTCTTTAATCAGGTGACAAATATTCCATCACCTTCTTAAGAAAGCCAATCAGCATCTACAGAGCAGTGTTTGATTTGTGGTTTAATATTGTTTTATGATGTCCATCCACCGCATTTGATTTCTGTAAGAATTATGAAAAGTTAAATGAAATAATTAGGAACCTACTGCAAAGTAACATAAATGAAAGCTGTTTTTAAAAGTCAGCAAAGATTGTGGTATAAATTCTAATGCAAAGCTTTCTTAATCCTGCTAAATGTAAAGACCGAACTTGTTGGGATGTGCTTATAAAAAAGCCAGACATCAGAATTCTGTTTGCAAATATATTGATGCCTGTGTGACAGATTCCCTAATTTATAACAGCTAGTATGAGGAAGCAATGAATGCATGCATACACCTTTCCAGCAGAGGCATCAACAGTAATATGGCAGTTTGTGCTGCATGCATAACTAATCTGAAGAGTTATTTAGATGCTTTGACATAGTGTTACAAGCATCAGGGATATGTAAATTTTGCCAGAAATGCCTGCATAATGAAAACATTTCCCTCAGGGACAAATTGAAAGCAATGGAAAATTCTCAGTTCTGTAACCATTTGCATATATTACCTATTAAAGTCACATCTCAAAGTATTAACCTCAGTTCTGTTTTATAAAATTTGTTGTCTGATTTTCTAGAGTATTCTGTTTTTCATTCCTTAAAAGTTAAATTATTCAAGTCATCAGTATTATGTACATGCAATAAATTATGCGATACTAGCCACATTCACATTGTATTCTGTAGCATTATATTTAATTCAGCTTTTTCATTGTGTTTGTAGTGACTACATAGCCAGCCTTAGGCAGAGGCCAACTAGGTGGCCACCTAGGGTGCCATTCTAGCAGGAGAACTTTTCCAGTAATATTGATGGTATAGATTGACCAGGATGGGGGCATCAGCTGGTGGGGAGGGGATGCTGTGGATCCCTTTTGCCTAGGGTACCAGTTGATCAAAGGGCTTGCCTTGAGTGACCATCTGTATACATTGACACCCTATGCATTATATAGACCAGTGGTAGAGTGAATGATGAAGCTCCCACATGAATACCAGAAGAATGACTCATAAACAGACTCACATGTCCAACCTGCTGATTCCTTACTGATCTGCAGTATGTAAAAAATAGTAATCAGAGTAACCGATTTGCAACCCATTACACCATGTATACAATTAGGGAATGGAGCAGCAGGGAAATGATACAGCATTTGAGGATAACTTAAGAGAATGAGCAAGGATGGTAGTGACACATCATGAGCATGCTGTGATGCCCTTAAGTACAGCAGTGCATCTGGTGACAGGTGTGACTTGATTACAAGTTACACAGCATGGGTAGGGTTTGTGACCAGCATGACCTATAGAAGTGGGGGCATGTCAGATATTTTAGAAATAGTTAAAAGAGTGCATGTTTCATAAAGGGACATATGGGAAGGCACAGTATATACCAAGCATGGATATATCTTACTGTCAGTGGCATCAGTAATACATATTTCTCTATGGGGTTGAATGGCAATATTCAAATGGTGACATGCACAATCAGCCCCATGATGTTCTTGTAAATATATATGTGTGTGTCCTTACCATTGCATCTCCATGGTGTACACTCTACAAATTATGGACTTAAGATGGCAGGCTTAGTCTTGAGAAGTAAACTCTGCATTTGGATTTCATGCCTACCAGCCATGATTTGCATATCATTTATGCTTTTGTACTCCATGCTTAATATATGTGCTCTGTGATGCCCAACAGTAAGTGCAGGCCACACATCCATGGTAGTGCCATTGTGTTGCTGGTTTCCCAGTCATCAATGAAAGCAGGATGCCAGTGGCATTGTTTCCTTCACAGTATGTTGTGAGCTCTGGATTTGTTTATATGTGTTTGTGTGACTGTATATGTAATGCTGGGGCTTTGTACTTTGTATTTTGTCTGAGGAAGGCTGTATATTATTGCAGCCGAAAGCGCTCACTTTGAATATCTGAAATAAACAGTCCGTGCCGTTTTTCATCTGGTTGCTGCTGCCTGGTATTTTTATTTTTAGTTTAGCTGTTTGGTTTTTCGTTGACTGTATATGTACATAGGATGCTCTACATGCATATGCATAATTCATATGCCCATGTGTACTCATGTAATGTAAAATGAAGGAGCTGATGCCAGTGTTATTCATGGCTGCCAAGACAGCTATTTATCGAACACATTGGTGTATGACTACTTACTTATTTAACAAATAAATGTGTTCAAAGCTGACATTGACTTATATACCCTAAAATAAGTCTAAGAGTTATAAGATTCCCCAGAATTATGAAAAAAATATGAAAATACAGGAAGACAATGAGTGCCAGACATGACTGTCCTCCATTAAAGTTGCTTTTCTTTGCAAGGGTCAAATCCCTACACTCCCTGAACTTATAATTGTCAACTCTGAGATCACCATACAGAAGCAAAAAGGAATTATTCCAAGAAATGGCATTCTGGGATTTATATAAATCCACAATTTCAATCATTCAGTTCATTATTCTAGGACTCACATTAATGACTGTCATAAATAGTTGCCATTGCTTCCTGGATCTCCAGTTTGTTTTGGAGTCACAAGATTCCCCCTTGTTTTAAATACAAGATTTTTACTAATTTTGACATAACCTGTGAATCCAGGAGAATGTACACCGTTTTCTGTTCAAAATTTCTTTCATCCATGATTATTTGGTTATACGGTTTGTTTCTGAAATTACATGTAATCATCTCGTGCAGTTATATACTTTATACTGTTTTCTGAAACAATGTATGATCATATCTTGTGTAGTCATACACTTTATATCACATTATAAAATCATGTATGATCATTTCACATGCGGCCATACACTTCATATTGGTTTCTGAAAGTGCGTGATCAAATAATGTACAGTAATCACTTCATGTTGTTTTTTTTCCTGAAACTGTGTAGTTGTCTCACGTATAATCATTCATTTTATATTGCAGGCTATAACTGTAGCGGGGTGTTTACAACTGAAAGTTTGCCTGCAATTACAAGCACAAAAGGTATCTCTTTAGGAATAATCAGTCTGTCTTAGTCTCTGCACCAGTTAGGAGCTCTAGGGTACATTTTATTTTTTGTGAAAGATGCAAGACATAATCAATAAGTACAGGCTGAATTTCTAGAGGTTGGATGACAGAGGACTGAAGAAATGGAAAAATATGAATTTTGAATAGTGGAAGAGTGTGGCATGAAGCAGGCTGTGCATATTGTAACCATGACAACAAACAGAGTTGGACTGCTAGACAGATTTAGGTTCATTAATGTGCTGAAAAGCAACAATATTTCTGTAGCAGAATTATTGTAGAGGACTGTGACTTTTTGTGTTTTTTATACAAAATGTTTATATATAAAAGATAGGGTTAGAGTCAGGAGTCTATTGTAACAACCCTAGAGGTATAGGAGAATTCTAAAATGCAGTAATTCAGATGCAGAGTGCTGTCCAGGTCATTTGGCTTGTAGAAAAAGAAAACATGTTAGCTTCTGTATGATTATTTTTAGATGGCAATGTTATTTTCCTTCATGCTTGTTCAGAATATATTGTATTTATTTGCGTTTGGTAGCCAGAGTAGTGTAGGACCTTTGTCAGACTCAGACAAGGAGGATTGTCTAGCTAAGTCACCTTTTCAGTTACCTGGTCAACAAATGTAGGCTGCAAGACTAAAACATTGAACTTAAGAATGAAGATCGTTAATGACTCATGACCTTAGTCCTCTGTACTAAATGCCAGATGGATAAGGTGCAAAGTTATCTCCATATCATATAAACAACTAAGATACAATGTAATAATAAAACAGCAAAATCCACACACACTTTTCATTGCAGAAAAAGCTCGTAGCAACTCAACCAGATGTCTTCTACTAAGTGTAAAGCACATAAAAACACAGTGTATAAATAACCGAGGCAATTGAAGATAATTAAAGCCACCAAAATAATTAGTCAGAAAACTAATGAATTTAGCTAAGAAAAAAAATCCATTCCCACTTATGATTCAGGCTCATTAGTCTTAAACTGCCAAACTTTTCAATATATACAGCTGATTTTTTGTCTTGGGGAAAATATCAAGCTTTCTCTCATCATACAAAACATGTTTCAAAACAGTGCATTTAAAACTTGAAACATTACTAGCACGCACAGAAATAAAATGTTCAGCCATGTCATTCCCAGTTTTCCCTACTCTAATACCAATGCTTCTCCATTCTTATCTTAAAACTTCTAGTAATTTCACCTCTATAATAGGAATTGTAATCGCACCATATAGCATGTCACCTTTTTGAGGAACAAATATAGTTACCTTTAATTGTAAAATGAAAATGATTAATTTTAGTTAGTGCAGGAACAAACTTACAGTACAGCCACTACAAGAAATCAAACATTTGTGTTAGTGATACAGGCCGCCAGACTAGTTGGAGGCCTTTTTATAATGGCTGCAGAATAAGCAATATGCTAAGCTCATGCTCCTAGAAAATGAAATTCTAGGAAACAGTGTATGCCTTAAGTACTTGTTAACAAATTCAGTTAACGGAGGCCTGAAAATGTTATGTTCTATAACAAAATAGACATCTAAAGGCACCTCTTCCATTTTTATTATGAATAGCATACTTTTTATAATACAGTTGTCAAAAGTAAAAGATTATGGAGTTGTGGTGAATAATTTCTAGTATGCTCTTTCAATATTTAACTTGTAATACTTACATTTCATATCCTCCTTATGAAAGTCTGGCCATTCCTTACAGGTTTGATGGGCTTTGTTTTTTTTTAAACCTCCATATCAAATATATGAAAATAAAGAATAGAAGGGTTGCCTTTAAAGGAAATTCAATATGAAATGTTTACTATGCAGGGGGATAAATGAAATAAACTGCTTCAAGTGATCAGAACTACAGCACACATCAGCTTCTTGCATCCAGTATCTTTCAGTTCTTACACAAATGGTAGACCCTTGTCATTGGCAAACACTGTATTGGAGACATTTTACAAGGTGTTTTTAGACAGTAGTTGTGAGTGAGCTGGCCCTAAATAGCAGTGTATATCAAAGGGGTAAGCTGTCTCTGTCAGCAGACTTGAGAATACAGGGAAAGAAAGTGCAGTAGTGGGTGGTTAGTGTAACAAAGTAACAGGAGTAGATAGGGGGTTCTGGGCAATATAGGGCTCCACATCAGCTGCAGAAAATTAAAGATTACTCTTCTTAGGTATGTGGAGTCACCAAGAACAAATCTTAAATACTGTATGTATAAACAAAATGAAAACTCCAGCAAAGCTGGAACTTTCACTGGGTGACTTCCCAAACCTCTTGTATCAGAGGCACATGGGATATATGCAAATTATCCTTATGAACATCAGGTGTTTCAGCTAATTGGTGATTCTGAATGCCCATGACTTGTTTCATCATTTTACGGGACAATTTCAGGCCAATAAAGCCAAACCCCACTAGCTGTGGATATGCTTATTTCGGACTTGTTATGACCTCGTCAGCACAGCACAAGCAAAGTGTTTGACTAAGCATTAGAAACATAGGGCTGTTATACCCAGCTGATGACCAATATCATAAGGGTCACTGAAAACATATCCCAAACAACAAACTGAAACAATGATTGAGAAGGTCACTGAAAAACCAGTCAGTAAAAACAAAATGAAAACTCCAGCAAAGCTGGAACTTCCACTCAGTGACCTTCCAAACCTCTTGTATCAGAGGCACATGGGATATATGCAAATTATCCTTATGAACATCAGGTGTTTCAGCTAATTAGCGATTCTGAATGCCCATGACTTGTTGCGTCATTTTATGGGACAATTTCAGGCCAATAAAGCCAAACCCTACTAGCTGTGGATATGCATATTTTGGGTTTGTTATGACCTCATCAGCACAGCACGAGCAAAGTGTTTGACTAAGCATTAGAAACCTAGGGCTGTTATACCCAGCTGATGTCCAATATCATAAGGGTCACTGAAAACATTTCCCAAACAACAAACTAAAACAATGAGTGAGAAGGTCACTGAAAAACCAATTAGTAAAAACAAAATGAAAACTCCAGCAAAGCTGGAACTTCCACTGAGTGACCTCCCAATCCTCTTGTATCAGAGGCACTTGGGATATATGCAAATGACCCTTATGAACATCAGGTGTTTCAGCTAATTGTCGATTCTGAATGCCCATGACTTGTTTCATCATTTTATGGGACAAATTCAGGCCAATAAAGCCAAACCCCACTAGCTGTGGATAAACAAGTCTGAAATATGCATATCCACAGCTAGTGGGGTTTGGCTTTATTGGCCTGAAATTGTCCCGTAAAATGACGAAACAAGTCATGGGCATTCAGAATCGCCATTTTAGCTGAAACACCTAATGTTCATAAGGATCTTTTGCATATATCCCATGTGCCTCTGATACAAGAGGTTTGGGAGGTCACTCAGTGGAAGTTCCAGCTTTGCTGGAGTTTTCATTTTGTTTTTACTGATTGGTTTTTCAGTGACCTTCTCACTCATTGTTTTAGTTTAAAATACTGTATGTATTTCCAGAGACCCCATTTTTCACAAAAGACAGGAAAGATATAATATATCCAAAGAGGTTCAACAAAATGTTAGGGGGGGTTCAAACCCAAACCCTAAAGTTTTTAATATTCAAGACTGGTGGATAAGAAGCAGATAATGAAAATAAGGACAATGTTTAAATAACTCACAGACATTAATATAGTATAAACAGGCAACTTCATTCAGACAAATGCATGCTCAGACTACAAAGAGATGCATTTTGAATGAAGTGGGAAATTATTTAGAGGTAATATACAAACATACTTCATTTTTTTTATTGAAAAGGTTATGTCCGAATGGGATAACCTTCCTCTGGATGTTACGAAATACAGATTATGATGCGCTCAGGTTTCTCCCTCTTAACACAGACTGGTCGGTTTCAAGATAAATTTTGGTTTGTGCTGTAGACCTGCTACAGCATAGCTATGTACCTAACAGACATAACACATACTGTGTTAGCAAAGGTATTAGAGTGCCAGCACAGCATTAGAATATATGCTAATGCAGTAATAGAATTCAAACCATTTTTCAGTGTAGAAACATGCCATACCCCTTACTGATAATGCTGAGAGCAAGCCATAACAAATTACATTCCATTCTAAAGAAAATGGACAGGTTTATGTTTCAGTATGCTAGTTTAGTGTTTTCATTCTTTATTACTTAGAACTTCATCAGTTCTGATGAAGTTCCAACTAATAAGGAACAAAAGTGCTTAACTAACATACTGAGACCATCTTGTTCTTTCATTTTCTGTTGTTTTCAATCGTTTCAATGTGGCCCTTGTGTGGTGTATTTTACATTTTGTATCCTTTGTTCTTTAGGGTTATGTTACTCACATCTAAGCAGGTGTATCACACTTTTAAATTGGTTATTTCACTCTGTACTTTGGACCTTTTCTTCTATTACCCACCAAAACTATTTTCCTTTCCTTTCTTGAGCCTTCTTTCTGTATGATCTACAACTCATTCACTTCAGAAATTTGCAGCAGAATCAAATTATTCTCACTTTAGCGCATCAAGGCATCTTTCTGAGCACTAAGCTCAAAACTACAGCTTTCTTCTTCCTATTAAAAATGAAACGATTTTTCCTGTACACCAGACTACATTCAAGAGGTATCGATAGCAGCAGGCACAACAGCAACACAGAAGACAGGTAAAGTTAATTTATCAGTAAATTTGCACCATGACTTAATGATTCTATAACATTTGTACCTCTGGCACTCATTGTTACTAAAAGACAGCTAACAAATGTCAAACAGACAAACAAACAGCACTTAGTTTCATCCTGTTTCAGTGTAACCTGCTTCTCAAAGATATAATCAAAGTATAGAGCTTAAGACTAACAATTCCTAGCCACAAAACAGTCTTTAACTCCAAATAAGTAAAATCCCACCTCAATAAACTGACAGTGAATGAAATTCTTCAGTATAAAAAATACACACAAGCTCTCATGCTATGCGTATGCTTTGAAAATCATGCTTTTAAGAAGGTATCTGTAGCAACAAGAAGTAAAACCAAACAGGAACTAAAGAAACTGGAGAGCTTCAGTTTTATTAAGAAGCATGTGGATTTAACAGAATGGATGTAAGCTCTGGTTGCTGCTGTAAAGAATGGCAAAATGTTCATTTGTTTTGATTCATAGAGTCTGAATGAAGTGATTAAATTAAAGAATTACCTTTTGCTTATAGATAAGTGGTCTGAAGAATGACAAATGCTATTTTTTCAGTACTAGCTCCAAAATAAGGCAGGTAAAACTAGGTAATCATACTTCTAAAATGTGTACCTCTAATGCACCATTAGGAAGTTACAGATTCTTAATCTCTAGTTTGATATTTTATTGGTAGCAAAGGCATTCCAAAGAGCTGCTGCTCACATATTTCTGAGCTTTGAAGACGTGGTAAATTTAATTGATTGTTTAATACTTTGGGTCAGACATAAAACATTAGAATAGGCTGATGAAACTACTAAATAGACTAAGATGAAATAACTTCAAGACGAATAAGAGAACAAATAAAAAAAACAGGGAACATGCCTGAAATACATGGGTCACATTCGAACATCATAGTGATTGAATCCTGATTCATTAAAATCTGAGTTGTTGTGCAGTTGCTGACACCATAAGACCAATGATGGAAGTCTCTAGGAATGATGCAGTGTCTTACAAAGTTTGTTCCTAGTATGTCTAAGACAACTAAGCATCTAATAAAGTTTTTTGAGCAAGATGTTGCTAGAAAGTGTTGCTATAATGCTCATGTAACATTAAAGTACTATTATGTGAATAAGCAACTTGTTTTGCAGGGGTGTGCTACTCAGAATTCTATATGAGCTAAAGATCTAGTAAGAGAATATTACATTTTCTTTAGTCAAGGTAATTTATCAAATGCCCAAAACAGACATTCTTAGACAGAAAAGAAATTGTTAGTGGTAGTATTTGAATATGAGTGATACCATGAAAATGTTTATGATAAACTTCAGATGAAACAGATCATAAACATTTGCAAAACATATTCAAGACAGTCTTTGTATGAAGTACGTTCAGCATTTGTACAGCATATTATTAGTTTTACAGACGTATGGAAAGAATGTGAAATGCAGTCCAAGCAAACATTATCAAGAATGAAATGAAATTCAGTTTGCATTTTGCTTTGTAAATGAAATTAATTCTAGGATTGATGTTCAAAGCTTTCAAAATAAAGTTCAAAATAAAGTGAGAAGGCAAATACTGCATACCATAATGTATGCATATGAGGAAATGCTAACCTATCCTGTTTCATACCATTTGTGTAACATACTGGGTAAAGATTTTTTCCAGCCTAGGGAAGTCATACATCTCACTTATTTGGATTATTATCACAAATTTCTTGAAATAATCAACTGGAGAAGTGTTACAATGGGCTAAAGTTTCAAGAAGTGCATAAACCAAAGTTGCTATATTGGAAAAAGTGATTCTCAGTATATAAATCAGAAATGTAGAAGAGTGAGTGTGAATTCAGGCATATAACATTAAGTCATCAGCTGCCTGAATTTTGTGCAAAAGTGGAGAAAAATGGTCAAATATTGAAGGATCTCATGAGGAAGCAATATAGCAAAAGCTATGATAACTGTCATTGCACAGTTTCAGAATATGAGTGCTAACTTTGAGGGGCACCTCCTCTCAGCCGTTCAACTGTTAATGGACAGAAGGCTACATCAATAGCCTACTTTAACTACATCAGTGATGCTCGAGAATTCCCATAATGTAAAGGAAATATCAGAAAGAAATCGGCAGAGTCAGCACTATTGCTATGATAGAAACTGTAAAAGTCTGTCTGATTTTTAGCTTGGAGACAAAGAAAGTATAGAGAAGCTATGATATAGCCCGAGGTTGAAGTTACTCACAAGCCAGCCCAATCATGATGCTATGCAGTCTTGGGGAGAACTTCAACTGCATAGGGAAAAAATGCACATATTTGTACAATGAATATTGAAATTAATGTTCAGGGAAGAAACGTAAACAGAAGTGTCACATGAAGTCCTGTGAACATCGTGAATGCCAAAGTTTGTAGAGATTCCTTCAGTTGTATTCCTAAATAAAGTTTTAAAGTAGCAAGAATCCTCCCAAAAGGGGAGGTCAGGATTCAAGTGGAAAATAGCCCTGTAAAATTCTCCATATGCTGAACACTGTAGGAAAAAAGGCAGATATATGTACTGTTCCAGTACTAGAATTATTGTAAAGGATAAGAAACTGAAATACTGAAAGTTTGCAAAACACTTTTAATTTTCATTTAGCTAAACCATGACATACATAGAATAGTGCTAAGATTAATTTCCGTTAATAATATCAATATCATTTATTTGTTTATTTATTTTACATTTGTTCACCAGGGAAGTCTGGCTTGGGCCCAAAGGCCCCTTTTTAGCGGAGGCCTGATCATGCATGCATGGTACCTTAAAATTTATAGCATATTTTCTGTTAATAAAGAGGGATGTTATAAATGTGCATATAGCTTTAAGGCTACGAAGTCAGCTAGAGCGATTAGTATGTTTCTTGTACACAGTTCGTCTAGAGAGATTTGATGGGATTTAATTCACATCTGCTATCTCTGCTGGCTTTTTATTAACCCTTCTGACTTGACACTTCTATACTCACTCATAAATATGCAGAAGCTGCCCAGTTCGGTTTTATCACGGTGATGTATGGAGCATTTTCTTTGAGTGTCACTATGAATTATTGCTATGCAGTGGTGATAGTAATTTTAGAAAACAGTAGGTATAAAGACATTTGCCTTTATTCTCACTGTTTTGTGATCTTTCGGGTACCTAAGTGTCATCTCTACAGAGAATGTTGCAACCTGTCCTCTTTTAATAATGATACCTTCAACAGCATGCTCAATTTCATAAATTGGTCCATTCTGAAATACATCCCCTGAAATGATGCAGTCCTATATTTCAATTGCACTTTCCTTACCATCCTTGACTCTCTGGCACCTCTTAGAAAAGTTAGAATCAAAACAACCCACACCCCTTGGCTCTCAAAATATACCCTTATTCTAATGAAAAAAAGAGACAGCACCTGGAAACATGGATTAAAACAAAATCTGCTTCCCTTCACCAAAAATATAAAGAACTTTGTAACCTTACAAAAAAGCACCTTAACAATGATAAAAAAAAAATTATTATAATGCCCAATTTACCCATATCTCTAAGCTCAAAAAATTCTGGGACTCTATTAACAAAATTCTACACCCAGGTAACCTTCCCACCCCCAACCCCTACCCTGACAAAACTCCCCTCGAAACCACCACTCTTTTTAACTATTATTTCATAGAATCTATTTGCAAATTAACCCCAAATTGTCAAAATCATAATCTCACACATACCACTCCTAGTACTACCAGTAACACCTCTTTCACACTAAACTCCGTCCCAGCTTCTTACATAAAATCTCTTCTGCTTAAATTAAAACCATGTTCCCTCCTCTGACAACCTTGCTCCCCTCTTTCTTAAATTAGCTGCTCACTCAATAGCCTACTGTGGTTCTATTTTGATTAATAGATCTATACATGACTCAACCATCCCAGCCATATGGAAATCTCTTTACACCATTCCATTACACAAAGGAGGCAAAAGCAGTGAGCCATCCAACTACAGACCTATTGGCATCCTCTCTCCACTATCTAAACTTTAAATACCTATTAGATGAATACCTCATAACCCATACTCAGCATGGATTCAGACCCCATCACAGTATATCCACTGCCCTTCTGTCCTTTACTCATACTGTTGCTGAAGCCAGAGACAAAAATTTGCTTGTTTCTTGCCACTTTCTTGACCTCTCAAAAGTGTTCAGTACTCATGCTAATCTTCTTGCTAAACTAACTGATCTCAACCTATCCCTCGCATTAAATGGTTCTCTAGCCATCTCACTAATAGACAACAATCAATAAGATGACACTCCACCTTCTCCCCTTTCTTATGCATTCATACTGGGGTCCCTCAAGGCTCCATACTTGGCCCGCTACTCTTTAATGTTTTTACCAACCAACTACACACTCCCTGGACAACCTCCACCCTAATACGATACATGGATGACTCCAATCTTATCTCCTGTTCTAACAACATTTCCACCCTCCTTTCTATCACTCAAAATACCTTTTTGTCCATAGAAAAAATGGCTAACCGACAACCGACTGATACTTAACCCTAAAAAAAGCAAACTTCTACTCTTTCTTCCCAAATCCTTCTCTTACCTCAAAAATACCTTCACTATTTTTTCTCTTGATTGCACCATTATTCAAGCTGATCCACATACAAAGATCTTTGGCATTGTAATTGATGACCAATTGGGATTTGATACCCATATACGGAACTGTATCAAAAAGACAAATCAGAAAATCGGCTTACTCTACAGACATAAAAGCTACCTAGCCCATGACTCCAAACAAACTTTAGCTCAGGCTTTTCTCCTTCCTTGTCTACTGTATGCCTCTCCTATCTTTATTCATCTACAATCCACCCTTCTAGTTAAACTCCATCAAACCTATTATAGTGGTGCAATATTTGCCAGTAACCAGCCTTAAAAATCATATCACTGTCTTGCTTTAAAACAACTTCACTGGCTGGATTTCCGCCAACACCTGCATCTCTCCCAGTTGCAACTCACACATACCTTACTTTCCAAACCCTTAGCCTGTGCCTCTCTCTCCTCCCTAATATCCCCCTCCCACACTCTCTGCAGCTCAGACCAGCACCTACGTGACACCTACAAAGCCAATAAAAATATTGGCAAACTTCTTTTCAAAGATAGTGTGTCCCAGGCTTGGAACAAGCTCCCCCCTAACATCCGAACCATTACTAGCACAAACCTCTTTAAATCTGAATTCAAAAGTTTCCTCCTAAATGCCACCTCCTGCCATTGCCAATATCCTACTAAGCACACCCACTCCCTCCATTTATACCTCCTTGCTATCTCTCATATTGCTATCCAAACTGTCTTCATTGACTTCTAAAACCTATGACTCTCAGTCTACTTCTTCCAATACTTTCTTGTGCTCTGAAGACAGCCACATATACCTTCTTACATAATACCAAGCTAATTCTAATGTGTAACCTCAGTTGTATTTCCTCATTTGTAGTTCTGCCTGTAATTACTACAGAATGTTTTTCTAAGCCTGTAATTTATTTTTCATTCTAGTCTGCCCAAAATTTGTATTTCCTGTAATGTATATCATTTCTTTTGTAATGTTTCAGAAATTGTATTATTCTGTATTGTAAGTTGAAGCTTTTCTCCTGAGGTTTCCACTGAAAACAGGTCACTGGCTCAGTCGGACTAACCTGGTTAAGAAATGACAAATAAATTTATAAATAAATACATAAATAAATAAATAAATAAATCTTGGAGTTAGTATCTATCTATCTATCTATCTATCTATCTATCTATCTATCTATCTACCTATCTATCTATATGTTTATATCTATATCAATATCTACATCTACATATATATATATATATATATATATATATATATATATATATATATATATATATATATGGGTTCACTTTTAAATTTCAAAATCCCAAAACATTGAACCTCTAAATACCAACGTTCAGAAGTTCAGAGTTTTGGAATCTCGAAATGTATCAGTGGAGATCACCGTAGAGTATGAATGGGAACTTTACCATTCTTTTCACTATAGTGCAATCTTGGAGTTGGTGTATTTAAGTTGCGGGGGGTGTGTGGGGTGAAGCCCCCCTGCAAAAAACGATGTATGAAGTTTTTTTCATTTAGGTGCATTTTATTTTTCATTTCAAAGTTCCAAGACCTCAGACTTCTGAACGTTGGGATTTAGAGGTTCAAGGTTTTGGGATTTTGAAATTTAAAAGTAGACCTACATATATATATATATATATATATATATATATATACATATACATATTATATATATATATATATATATATATATATATATATATATATATATATATATATATGTGTGTGTGTGTGTGTATATAGAGAGAGAGATCATGTAGGAGTATCATAGCCCCTCACACGAGGAATGTAGGGAGGCTTACCCATCACAAAAAATAGGTTTATAGGAGGTTAATAGGCTAATGGCTTAAAACCATTACATGCATAGCCAGTTTGTCAATTTTACCCAATATATGGACCTAAGGGGCAAGAGGATGGAATGGATTTGTGCCTGTCCATTGAGTATCTTACAGATTGCCCCTGTCCATAAGGGACATAGGCACTACCCCAGGTGTGAATTTGCGATTCCCCATCCATTGATCCAAATTGCATTTGAAGAGGACCAGGGAGGGGCTCTGTTTAATGTAAATAAAACTGTTGTCTTTTTTTCTAATAAGAGTTGATTATGTTATTCTCAATAAGCTGTAATTAACAAATGCAAAATAATTGCTGGATGTACTGCCAAAGAGTTACTCTGTAATCATATATATATATATATATATATATATATATATATATATATATATATATATAAATAATATATTATATATATATATATATATATATATATATATATATATATATATATATATATATATATATATATATATATATATATGAAACAAAAACACATATACAGATTTTGATGCATTCTCTCATTTGATATCCCAAAATTTTCCATTTAATTCCAGCATTTATGGTGCTTTTGCTCAGAATAAAGGCTTTTATTACTTGGCAAGAAGCATTTCTTTTAAGAAAGGTATGGAATGCCTTTTGTAATTGTAGAATATGTGGTATTTGCTAGAAAAAGTTGCAAATGCAAATGTGGGTTGCATGTATGAGCTGTGGTGTATGATACTGTCATAGAAAGTGAAGTCTCTTGTTTGAATCCTGGGGAGTGTAACATGTAACAGCTGAGACTTGGGAAGTCTTGAAAGTTACAATAATTTAGTGTTACTTGCAAAATAACAAATCTGCTCTTAAGTTTTTTACCATTCAGTTGATATTTCTGTCTTGCAGTGTTTCTTTTAAGCCAGGAAATACAGTTATGTCTGACAGATTTGGCATGTGTGTCTCACCAACTACTGATTTATTTATTTGTTTCGTTGTTTTAAATCATTTATGTACAAGTGTCTGTTGCCATGGATTACCTGGAAGCAGGTTCTTTTTAAGTAACTTGACCAGTGTTACATAGTATGCAAATGGAAGCTGAGAATATCATACTCAAGACAAGAGGATGATTCTCATTTACAACTTGTAGCCTCAATTCTCTGTACTAAAATGATTCATGATAAGGCAAGGCAAAACAAACAGTATAAAGCAATTGTGTTCACTACAGCTAGAATTAAGAAATGCCCTGTGTACATAAATGTGTTTTGTGCAAATTATAAAAATTTTTTCAATGTGCTGCAACATTTAAAATGTTCAAGTTAGATCAGATGGATAAGTCTTCTGATACTTGTGATGGTTTTAGACACAAGTTGTAATACATTGTAGGTGTAAATACTCTGATGTTTCAACTATACACACAGCCAGACAATCATCAAATTTCCACAGTTTCTGTAAGTTTTTTTGTGAATATTAATCCTTCTTGACAAACCCAGCTATGTATGACAGAGAAATACATAAATGTCACACTGAAGCAGCATTGAATAAGTGGCACAGGAATGCATAATTAAAATTATACCGTGCTTTTGTCATTAAAATATGTTATGCCTAATCAGTTGCATAATGCTGTGATAATATTTAAACCAGTACATAATACAGAATCATTATAACCACATTTATCTTTGATTTTATTACAGCATATAAAAATTTGAAATGATCTACATAACAGCCTGAATTTGTTGTCTGAAAAAGAACACAGCATTCCTTTTTGCTTCAACATTGCTATAATTTCATCCTGTACACTAAGTAAATTGTATGTGATTATGGTCCAGATTATTAATATTTTGGCTGTATATTGAGGTGTGCTTATTTCTTTGTTCTTCCTGTTTGTAAGACTTTATTTTGCATTTTCAGTATTGACAGCAGGGAGCTGGCACGTAAATAATTACCGTTGTGGTAGCCATATGTGGTAGACATCAGAAAACAGTGAAAATAATTCACAGATGAAAAGACAAAGAATTCATTTTGCTCATAAACTATTTTGCATGTATTAGGCTCAGATCTTAAATTTTGCATGGGTTAGTGCAAGAATCCGTGAAATTGACATAGATTTTCTATTTTACCCTCAAAAAATACTAGTAAGTTCTAGGCTGCACACTCATTTGCCACAACCTGCATTTCTTCTAGTATGTCATACCTGTAATACTGCTGTCTTTTTGAGTATTCTGTAACTAGAAGACATTTAAATGTTGTACACACACATGCACTCACACATGCACACACATTGTATGCACTACAAAATTATAATGAAATTATGTTATTGACCAGAAATTAAAGGAACAAAGCAAGGGTATAATTCCTAGATTTTATCTCACATGAAAATAATTCATTTTTTTAAAACTAAATGAGTATTCCTTATTTAGGAAGTAGAATTCCAGTCCTGTTCTTTTCCTTCCCTATTCCTGGTACATTCCTAATACAGTAGTCAGCTAGCATGGGTCATAATATACGTGTGTGTGTGTGTGTGTGTGTGTGTGTGTGTGTGTGTGTGTGTGTGTGTGTGTGTGCATGCGTGGCCCTTCCTAGTAGCCTATTAAATCAATGAGTGCATTTACCTGAGTGCAGATATATGTATGATCTCTTGCATGCCTGGTCTCAAGTCACAGTTCTGGGTTACAGCCTGAGCTTCAACCCCCCCAACCTTAAATCTGTAGAAGTCTAAGATTCCTGTCTTGGGAATTTTGAAACCCCAATGATGGTACTTGGTGTAACCAAATGATTAGCACATACTATAGAATTATGTGGTAGCCCACTACACTAAGTTACCCCCCAAAAAATACATGGAAGTCTCAGCAGATAAAACCCTATTATTCCATGTACACTTTGAACTCCAATCCTGACAAGTACTATACAACTAAAAGTGACTTACAGAGTCTCAAACCTCCTCTACAAGGAATACTCCAATGTCCTACTAATTTGATACAGGTTTGCCCTTTCTATTATCATCTCTGATGCCCTTAGGAATATAGAAACCCTAAAAATAAAAAAAAGAATGAGCAATCATGTCCAGTAACCACTTTATTATAGGTTAAGTGCTTTTGTCAGTACAATATCTGACTGATCTGCACAATGTCAATATGCATTGCAAGTCATGTGATGCATTTTATAATGTATTTAAGTAAGACCATGTGTAATTTATTTGTTCTGATGAAGTCAGATATTGTACTGATGAAAGTGCTTAACCTGTAATAAAGTGGTTGCTGGACGTGGTTGCAAATTTGTTTTTTTATTTTTTTAGTCCTTTAAAATTGTTGGTTTTGGTTGCTGTTTTGTTGTTAATATAGAAACCCTGCAAAAGTTTAAGAATAAAAGACAACAGTTTATTCATCTTAGTCCTTTCTCCACACATGACTGCCTAACCATAGTCAAACCCAACCTGCTTACAATACAAGCTAGAACAACATTTCTCCAAAATACATTAATTTACAAACTCTTACAAGATGGCTACTGCCCCCTATTGAAGAACAGACTAGGCTTCTGAAGGCTATGGAGTATCCTACACTCTGGTGATAGCTAAAAGGCATTCTCAAAAATTATATCCCGTCTGGAACATTTCACAAAATATTTATTTAATTATTGACATTTGTTTAATGGAAAAAGTCTGACTTGGTCACAAGATCTCAGGGAGAAAAGTTCTATTTAACAGAAAAAAAAAGACGTTACATAAAAAACTGTTGAAAATTATTATTTTCAAAAATAGTCAACAATATTGTAAGGCTTATAGATATAAAAACAATATGCTACAAAGAGAACAATGAGAAAACTACCCACCATGTAGATATTTACGACTTTTACACTTGGACTGCAGAATGTGAAAGTTACTTTAAATCATGTGTTCTCAGCTAACTCTCTCAACATGATATTCCTTGCTACCTTTCTCTGTGATTAATATAAAGCTTTCTACCATGTGAAAGGCTCTTTGTTTGACATCTGTAAATACTGTTGTTCACTTGTAACAATGCAAACACTTCTTGAAGTCAGATACTTATGTAATAAGTTTTTGGTAGTATATTGTTATAGCGAACCTTTCTTGTAATTCATTATTTTTTTTACCATTGTTGTTATTATTTCATTATCTACTTAGCTGAATGGAGCTTATCTCCCCGGGTCTCTACTGAAAATGGACATGTATCCAGTTGGACTATCCTGGTCAACAAATATAAAATAAAATAACATAAAAAGCAAAGTAAAACACTGTATGCAATTCTGGGGAGCATCCTTTTGGCAATTCACAGTAGTAATAAGTAAAATCCATGTGATTAGCTAAGCTGTATCTACAAAGTAGAGAGAGATTAGAATAGTTTAGTATAAATTGGGGGGGGGAATGATAGGAAGAGGTTATGTAGAGTTTTAGACAGGGTAGGATAGCCAGGTGAAGATGAGGAAGTGGTGATGGGTAAAGAATCTGTACAGATAGGGGTGGAGAAAAGTGGATGACATTGATGTTCAACCAGGGGCATAGCATGAGCAGAGTCATGAGTTTGATACGTGATTTTTCAGAAGATGCTTGAATGAAAGATGGGACGTTGCAATATTAATAGCTTGTGGAATAGAATTCTATTTTTGGCAACAGAGTAGCAATAAAGGCTATTTCCAATTGCTTTTTTTGTGATTTATAGATGGTGAGAAGTTGTTTATCATAAGAACAAAGGGGTCTGTTTGGCTGTTAGGAAGGGAGAATAGAGCTTAGTGCAAGAGAGGCATGGGGTTTATAAATGATGTAGGCAGTTGATAGTTGTGCGAACGCTGTACAAAACGCTTCTGACATACCGAAATTCAAATCCCACCTTAAAACATTCCTATATGATAGTACATACACCTGTTTTGCTATAAATATATAAGCTCTTTGGAGGTTTATTGTCTTGTTCGGTTGAAAAAACAACAGATCAACAAGAAGGAATGTGAAGAAGCCTGTACAAATTAAGGGAAAAAGAGGGTCTCTTAGCAGTTCAGCCTACATAGTTTTGTAAAAGACCTACGGATTGATTAGAATCATTCTGAGCCAGTAGACAAAAGAATAGTCCAGAAGACTGCCCTGGAAGATGCTTCCCCCACCATGCCCCCACCACAAATTGTACTCACATTTAGAAAGCTTCTTTTATTCAAAAAGATGTGGGTTTGCTGCCTCCCTTGATGGTGACATAAGGGGCTTTCAGAGGATTCCATATCTGCCCTGCAACCTACTTGGAGCTGACCGAGTATAGCATCAGGTCATACTATCTCATTTCCTTTGAGAAGGATGGCATTTTAGTAGTCACCCTCAAAATTAAGTCTATGGTAGGAGAATTGATAGGTGACATAGTGTGACAACTGTAGGATCTCTATTTGGGTAGGGCTGTCTTTTTGCAATCACATTTTTTTCAGGAATAAACTTTTCTAGCAAGTATAATAACTGAAAATGGATAGTTTGGTTAACTGATTAAGCTAGGATTACCAGAGCAGTTCAGACAGAAAACACTGCAGTACATAGCATCTCAGTTGTTGTTATGATTGTTCCAAATAAGAGTTGTACCACAGCACTTTGGGTGCAGAAAGACAAGGTATACATGTTCTGATAGTCATGAGTTGAACATCATCGAAGTATGGCACAAGGCACAGTCCTAGTCCTTGCATGGAGCCAAGTACGCTTATCAGTCAAGATACTGTTGTCCAGTACAACAGGAAACTTGGTGGTATGAATGTCAGCTATAGCTTACTGAACCATTACAATGCATTAAAAAATGAGTACATGTTAGAGGACTTTGTTATTCACAGCTTCTTAATACATTTTTCTATCTCCACCAGGGGAGAGAGTAGGCTGCTTTGCAAGATCCGGCAGTCCCTAATATCTACATTTTGGCAGAGCAGATACTGGTTTCAGACAAAGACTGTCAATCAGTCTCACTACCAGTATTTAAGGAAAGTAGTTTAGTTAATTGCAAAGGCATTTCGGATTAATATTTCTCTGAAACAGTAATACTTTTTTAGCATAGCCACTGATTTCTTGTTCTTGACAAGTACATTATTGTAAAATATTTCAGCAGCATCGAAGAAACACACTTCAAACAATTCTTATTTTACACTAACAGTATGTCACAAATGTTGCCCTCTAGTAACTCAAAGTGGAAGAATGAATTGTATCCATGGCAGAAGGCAATGAAGCCCTGACTACATGACAGGGCACTGAAGCTGGAATAGTAACTATGACAGCTGAAGGAGCTGGCTGCAGACTATTGGAGTGAGCAGCCATTGCTTGTTTACCTAACCTTGGGGGAGGAAGGGGGCTCTCATCACAGGGATGACACCAAGCAGGAGCACTTAGTGTCTCACCTCATGAAGCTCAAGGTGAGGGAGCCTATGCTGCTAAGGGCAGTCACACAGTAAGCTGATGGGAATTCAGTGTGTGGAGGAATGCTTCCTCTCAGAGGTCAGCACAGGGAGGAGATTGGAAGATCTGCCATAAGATGGAGGGGGTGCTCTATTGAAGAGAGAGAAAGAGTGAGTGTAGGCCACCCTGCAAGACCAGAGCTGGCCTAGTAAATACTACCTGCAGAGCAGATGAACGGATTGAGATTCCTGGCAGGGACAAGTAGGCCTATGGCCTTTGTTCAGTCCAGGGGTACCTGGTTCCCACTACTGCATAATGAATGTGCAGACTGAGTTTAGTTAGAGGAACTATTGGGGTTATTAATCTTACAGAGGTTTAAAAAAGAAATAAAAAGTGATGGAATAAATTGTGACCAGGAGTATGAAGAAAAATGATACATTGAACAAATTGGTTTTGCCATTTTATTTCACTATTATTCCTTACTGATATTTCATGGAATAAAGTTTTGATCCATTGTTTGTCTTTCCTAATCATAATTTTATCAGGATGATTTCATGACACACTTTGTGTAATTTTCCTTCCATTTAAATATGAAAGTTTATATATTTGCTACAGATGTGGTTATTAACAAATGACTAGCATTTATGTTTCCTTAGTTCCAATTACAAAATACATTACCTAAATATACTATTCTGGTTTATCTTCAAAAAATAAATCCAATATTTATTTTGATAGACAAGAGAACAGGAAGTGTGTGGACAGAAAAAAGTACTGAGAGCTGCATATTGACACAAAAATCCAGAAGCATCTGAATTATTTTTAGGTAGCTATTCAAATACCTTTCCCAGAAAATAAAATGTATGAGAAAATATCAAAAATGTTCCAAAGCTATATCCGTGAACACCATGCTGCTCCACAGACTATGTTAACCTGCAAAGACAAATAAAATGTTGATAGGAAACATTTAAATGCAAAAATATGCCAAACTAGTATATATAAATGGAACATCTTTAGAATACAATGGTCATCTCTCTTTAAGATATAGTAGGAACACAATATTGAAATATTTACTGCACTGTTGTCATAGATGAATTATTAGGAGCTAGAAAGGTAAGCCCAATACTGATGTGGAAAAATAAAAATACAAGAAAGAAACTTTGCAGGAAGCAGATAAGAAATGTGGCTAACTTCAGAGAGATGAGAGGTAGGTACTGCATGGAAGGTAAACCACTAAGCAGTAAGGCCACGCAAATCATTTGGTAAACTGCACAATCTGTACTTAAATTGAGAGTGTAGCTGAAAGAATGGAGAACGGTGATATTAAATGCATAAATGTGTGTTTTGAAAAAAAAACACTCGGTTAGTGGCCCATTAGTGTGAATTCCGTTCCCATGTTGTCCTAAAAAAGTGTGCGAGTTGGGCTGAGAATGCTCTTGAACATCACTGCTCCTTGTGACTGGTAATAGTATAGCTTCATGCAACACATCTTAGGATTCCAATGGGATCTTGTTCTATGACTAGGTCATTACGGAGGTGAACCAAAGGGGGCCTGTGGATGCTGTCCAGCTGAACTTCAGCAAGGCCGTTTTGCATATACTTTACACATGTATGCAGTGAAAAAGCCTAGGAATGAGAAATATGTAGAAAACTGGCTTACTACAGATAAGCAAAGACAGTAACTGTGATGGATGAAGGCAATTTGCAAAGCCAAAATAATAACCATAAGTAAATGCTAAGCTTATTACAGCAGTATTAATTTGTTGCTAAACCAACCATGCATTGGTTTCCATCACTTTTTTATAATAACAGTATCCTTGGTATTACACAAAAAGTGATACTTATAAACAGCTCAGCTTGCAAATTATCTTTCCTCTTCATCTTCATCATCCTTATTATCTAATGCTTTAGAAATTCACATACCATAATAGGTATGTGTACCGCTTAACCTAAAAAGACTAGAAGTTGTCAGGGTATCTTTATTTTGATTGAAATAACTGTTTTGTCATAACTGAAGATGTGTGGTTTCAAGACGGAAAGGAACAATAGCAACTACTGAGACCCAAACAGCAGTTTTCTTCCTTTAAGCAATAAGCTGTTTGAATAATTATCATGGATAAAACAAAACATGTTTGGATAACTCCAGGCTACGCTGTGTACAAATGTTATAATTTTTAAAGTTATTCTTCAGGGCTCACTGGCTGTGTGACAGTTGTAGCCAGCACAGAGAAATCACATATATTGATCTTGCATATCCAGCCCTGACATTTTAATGATTAGTTGTACAATTAATCATCAGTCTGGAAAAGCCTCATAGGGTGAAGAACATTACAGAACCATCAAACATAGTACCATATTTATACCACAGTGTTAGTGCTCTAAGAATAGAACTTCTGGCTTAATTGAGTTTCTAAAACCGCTCCATGTAATAATAATAATAATAATAATAATAATAATAATAATAATAATAATTTTGAGTTATTTCTGCTTAATATCAAAGCTTTGGCCGGCTAACATCTACCTGAAATCAGCTGGATGTATAAGTGAATTTAAGTGCACTTTTATCTGCTCTTTTGCATATAGTACTCTAATTTATTTATTTGTGTTTTTCACTGAATATTAACTCAACTGAAGTTGTGGCTATCACTCTACACAGTACTTTTTAGAATATCTGTTTAGCTATTGATAGCAGTGGGGGGTAGTTTCACCTCATCATTGACATTCTGTCTTGCCTTTTATAAGAGGTACATTTTGAGTTATCTCTACTTAATATCAGAGCTTTGGCCGGCTAACATCTACCTGAAATCATCTGGACATATAAGTGAATTTAAGTACACTTTTATCTGCTCTTTTGCATATAGTACTGGATTTAATTTATTTATTTGTATTTTTCACTGAATATTAACTCAACTGAAGTTGTGGCTGTCTCTCTACAGAGTACTTTTTAGACTTTCTGTGTAGCCATTGATAGCAGTGGGGGTAGTTTCACCTCATCACTGACATTCTGTCTTGCCTTATATAAGTGGTACATTTTGAGTTATCTCTGTTTAATATCAGAGCTTTGGCCGGCTAACATCTACCTGAAATCAGCGGGATGTATAAGTGAATTTAAGTACACTTTTATCTGCTCTTTTGCATATAGTACTGGATTTAATTTATTTATTTGTATTTTTCACTGAATATTAACTCAACTGAAGTTGTGGCTGTCTCTCTACAGCTAGTTCCCCACTCACTCTCCCTGTTTTTGTTTTGGTGTTAATGTTGGTGGCTTTGAAATTGCCCGCCCCTCTTGTAGATTTGTATTTGGATACTTCTTCTGGGCCCATCTCATTTGCTCACTCAAATGAGTGCAGTGAGATTATATTCTGATTTCAGGCACTCCTACTGTGTACAAAGAGAGCATTTGGGGAGGACAACCCCTGTAACCTCCTAATCCTGCTCTGTTCCCTCCCTCAAAAAAAAAAAAAAAAAAAAAAAAAATATATATATATATATATATATATATATATATATATATATATATATATATATATATCTGCTCTTACTGTAACTTCTTAGTTGCTCTTCTGTGTGCTGTTATCTGTTCAGTCACTCTTACTCTGCACTCATTACTGCTTGTTAGTAGCCTTCTAATTTTCTGCCTTCCACCCTTGTTTTTAGTCATTTGTTAATTTAATTGCATTTATTTGAACTGTATTTGCTGTAGTGTTGCTACACACTCAGGTGTGCTGGCCTGCACTACAGTTTGAATGTATTTACTGCTGTTTTAGCTGCTTTTTTGTAACAAAAAAAAATAAATAAACATTCTAAGCTTGTTTCCTGCCTTTCCTGTAACTAGTCAAGTCCAGAAACAGACTTGCTGTATCCAGGACTGTTGGTAAGCTTCTGAGCCCCCCCAAGCCTTTCTGTGTTGGAGGGAAGCCTTCTAACTTATCAGTGGGAGTGGTAAGCACTAGTCAGCCTTTCTACCATGGGAAGAGTGGGTTTTGACCCTGAAACTGTAGTTCATTGGCCGTTTGGGCAGTTTTTCCATCTCTTTCTACTTTCTGGTTAAAAGCCCGTTTTGCGTTTGGTCCCCGCCTTTCCTATAACTAGTGTAGTCCAGGTACAGATTTGCTGTATCTAGGACTGTTGGTAAGCTTCAGAGATTCCCAAGCCCTTCTGTGTTGGAGAGAAGCCTTCTAGCTTATCAGTGGGAGTGGTAAGCACTAGGTAACCTATCTACCACAGGCAGTTTTTCCATCTCTTTCTACTTTCTGGTTAAAAGCCCATTTTGCGTTTGGTCCCCGCCTTTCCTATAACTAGTGTAGTCCAGGTACAGATTTGCTGTATCTAGGACTGTTGGTAAGCTTCAGAGATTCCCAAGCCCTTCTGTGTTGGAGAGAAGCCTTCTAGCTTATCAGTGGGAGTGGTAAGCACTAGGTAACCTATCTACCACAGGAGGAGTGGTTTCTGACCCAGAAAGTATAGTTTATTGACCGTTTGGGAAGCTTTTCCATCTCTTTCAACCTTCTGTTTTAAAAGCCTATGTTTGTTCTTGTTTTCTGCCTTTCCTGTTACTAGTCTAGTCCAGGTACAGATTTGCTGTATCCAGGACTCTTTGTAAGCTTCTGAGCCCCCCAAGCCTTTCTGTGTTAGAGGGAAGCCTTCTAGCTTATCAGTGGGAGTGGTAAGCATCAGGTAGCCTATCTACCACAAGAGGAGTAGTCCCTGGCCCAGAAATTGTAGCTATTGGCTGTTTGAGCAGTTTTTTTCCATCTCTTTCAACTTTCTGGTTTGAAAGCCACACCTGTGCCTGTTTCCCACCTTTGCTATAACTAGCCTAGTCTGGTGTTAGTAAGCTTCTGAGCCCCCCCTCCCAAGCCTTTCTCTATTGGAGGGAAGCCTTCTGGCTTATCAGTGGGAGTGGTAAGCACTAGGTAGCCTATCCTCCATGGGAAGAGTGAGTTTTGGCCCAGAAATTGTAGTTTATTTGGCCGTTTGGGCAGTTTTCCATCTCTTTCAACTTGCTGGCTTAAAAGCCTACGTTTGTACTTGTTCCCCACCTTTCCTGTAACTAGTCTAGTCCAGGTACAGATTTGCTGTATCCAGGACTCTTTGTAAGCTTCTGAGCCCCCCTCAAGCCTTTCTGTGTTGGAGGAAAGCCTTCTAGCTTATCAGTGGGAGTGGTAAGCACTAGGTAGCCTGTCTACCACGAGAGGAGTGGTTCTTGGTCCAGAAATTGTAGTTTATTGACCATTTGGACAGTTTGTCTGTCTCTTTCAACTTTCTGGT